>NW_012107030.1:58102-58779 GCF_000951045.1 Mandrillus leucophaeus | reverse complement strand
TTTTTTGAGACAGGGTCTCACTTTGTTACCCAGGCTGCAGTGCAGTGGCACGATCTTGGCTCTTTGCAGCCTTGACCTCCTAGGCTCAAGTGATCTCTTGCTTCAGCCCCCAACAAGTAGCCGGGACTATAGGTGTGCTCCACAACGCCCGGCTAATTTTTTTGTAGAGACAAGGTTTTGTCATGTTGCCCAGGTTTTGTCATGTTGTCTTAAACTCCTAGGCTCAAGTAATTCACCTGCCTCGGCCTCCCAAAGTGCTGGGATTACAGGTGTGAGGCACTGCACCCAGCTTAGAATTTTCTGAAGTGGTTTGTGGTCAGACACTGGTAAGATCTGAGGACATGTTTCCCAGAAATGTGAAGGATCGCCGTGACAGCATCCCATGGGACCCAGAGGAAGCCCTACACTGCTCTGGGGAACCTCATCCAATCCCTCAAATCCATGTAGTCCTGGCTTCTGCAGAGCCAGCTGGCACATGCTGCCCTCCTGATACACCATGACAGACAACCTGGTCTCTGTTAGTGGCTTTATTTTCACCTTTACATTTAAAAAACAATTTCTTTTTTTTTTTTTTTTGGTGTAAATTTTATTTATTTATTTATTTATTTTATTATTATTATACTTTAAGTTCTAGGGTACATGTGCATAACGTGCAGGTTTGTTACATATGTATACTT
>NW_012107030.1:30999-57642 GCF_000951045.1 Mandrillus leucophaeus | reverse complement strand
CTGTCACTGATGGACATTTGGGTTGATTCCAAGTCTTTGCTATTGTGAATAGTGCCGCAATAAACATACGTGTGCATGTGTCTTTAGAGCAGCATGATTTATAATCCTTTGGGTATATACCCAGTAATGGGATGGCAAAAACAATTTCTAAAAGTAATAATTCAAAACAACCACTGGTCTTCTGTTTCTAAAAAAGTAATCCATAACATAAATTAAGATTTGAACTTATGAATGTCTAGGCACTGCCAGGTACTGTCTCAGAAATCTTTCACTATCATCCATCTAACTCTTAGCTGTTCCCCAAATTCAATCTTACAGAGGTCTTTGATTTCACCTGTCTTTTTTCTTAAAGTCAAGTGTCTTCTAAGGTTTGTAGTACACATCTCTAGTGCCAGTTCTGATTGACAGATCTTGAAGTGGCTTAGTGGTTTGCATCGGTTATTTTCCGACACACCAGTGACTTTTCTCCCCAACTGGATTATAAATTTCTCAGGCAGGGATTGTAGCTTTCCAGACCCCTGGCACAGGCTATTTGGTGTGGTTGTGCTCAAGAAATGTGTGCATCTCTATGCATCTCAATACAGACACACTGTTCTATCTTTTGTCTTTATAAAATTCATCTCTTACCACTACCCTCCTCAAGAACCTGCCAGAGTTCCCCATTTCCCACTGAATTAAATACAGAGTCCTCTGTGAGCTCTTTGAGATCACTGCCTTGCAGCTCAAACTGCCTTTCTTCTGTTCCCAAATGAACATGAGACTGCATCAAGGTGAATCTCTACCTGGGTTTGTGGCCAGGTGAGCATGCTCAGCACCTGTAGTCCTCAGTTCTCACACACCTGGCCATGCATCCCCATCGCCTGGGAATTGTATCTATTTCACCACAATTAAAATCATCTGGGAAGCTTGAACAACCTCTCTAGGCCTTATATCAACCTTAGCATATGAGAATCCGTGGGGTGTGAGGCCCAGGCATGCGTATTTTAAACCAACACACCTGATGATGCTTATATACCGCCCAGCACAGCTCATGGCCCCGAATTTGGAATCAGTCCTGAGCAACCTCGTCAGTCTGCCACTGCATTTAGCAACACAGAAACACAAAAAGGGCTTTTAATGGGCTCCTATTCTCTGTACGTTTCCATGGTTCAGTTAAGATACTTTCCAGAAGGTTCTGGAACTTATCTCCTGTATCCTCAGGAAGGACCTCCTAACCTTTGGGCCACAAAGCGATGGGAAGAAAGTAGGTTCCTAGTCTAACCAGGAAGCCAGTGTAGAAAAATCTGACTCTCTTTACCTCTTTCTATCTTATCTCTACTTACTTACTAGTTTTCTTAGCACCTGCTACTGGAAAGGCAGCGCCTTATCAAGGAGTTACAAAAAGTGATAAACCATTGGAAACCCATAAAGAGGCAGCAGGTGAGTCAAGAGACCTTTAACTGGGGGGTGGGGGAAGGTCTGTAACCTTTTAGATCTCAATTTCCTCCTCAAAAAATAAGAGACATTGATTAGGGACCTCTTAAATTCTTGTGTTAGGAAAAAATATAAAAAGACAGCCCTTTCTAATAAATCCATTTTGCTAATTATAATAGGCATGTCTTTTATGCAATTTTAATGTGAAATTGGGAATTGTCTTGCAATTGAGATGTACTTTTAATGTGCTGTTTTGCCCTTCCTCTTTCACTGTGGTCATTAACATGTTTTAGATATAATCCATGATGCACTATAATCAAGAATACTTGGAATATTTCATGCTGGGGACACAGCCTTTCCCTCCCTGTTGAGTGTTTAGCTTTTTTCCCTTCTCTTCGCTGCCTGAGGAGAGAGGAGAAAAAAGCCCTACAGGAGAATTCTTGAGAGAATAGCAATTTTAGGAGAAACTCTACCCTCCCAGGGGGCTTGTGAGCCCAGGTAAGGCTTGAGAACATCGCCTGGGGATGGTGGGAGACAGGAGGAGGACGAGAAGGGGACAGGGACCCAGATGCGGGCTTCCTGGGTCTCACTGAGAGCTCTGTTGGCCTAGAAAGGGGAAAGGCCCCTGGGAGTCTTGGATGCTAGAAAACGGACAGAAGAAATTTTAACGAAGTCAAAGGTGATATATCTGGCAGCTGTGAATTGAAATGAGCAGCTGCCAGCTCTGGGCAGCATTCTAAGTACTACCCAGAAAAGCAGAGATGCTTTGCAGGAGCTGAGGTTGTGGGGAGGAAGAAGGCCCAGGATCTGAGCTCATCCCTTCTCCCCTGTTTCATCACTTCCAACATCTCTGGGATGTGGAAACATGATTTGAAAGCCGCAGCCCTTCTCCCAGGCAAGCCCTCCATGAGGCCACATGGGAAACATTTTTCCAGACCCTGGGAACAAAAGTAATGCCTAAGAACAGCAAATGGGTTATGTCTTATAAGCACTGATCTTGTTTCCTTGTTTGCTTTGGCTGCTAGGAACCTTAGAGCCACAATTCAAGTTGATCTATTGTAGCCAAGTTCCTCTAGTGGAAGGCCTTGTGGTATTCCTCAATTTTGTGTTCTCAATGTACCCTGCCTTTGTTTCCCTAGTCTACCATTATTTTTCCATTTACGTGGTCTTCCTAACCACTTCATTCTTTGCTGCTGCATTGTGAAAATTGTGAAAATTGCACCAAATGCTTTGGAGCAAGGCAAACAAACTGCCCAAGTTGCCACAGTCTTGGGGAGGGTATGACTGCAGAGGTGATGGAGGGTGCAGCTGCTCCACTCCACCGGGGGGACGAGTGGCAGCTCCTTTCATGGGGCTGACACTCCACCTTCCCGGAACTGCTGGGACCAGCTCTTTGCTGTGCTGGACCTCCTGGTTCCCCTGGTGCTGACTCCTCATTCCCATCAAAACCACCACCATGGCCTTGAATGCCATGAAAAAATGTGTTTATTCAATTACATTCACAATGGGTGTTGGTTGTGCATCTGCTGCGAGTTGCTGCCATATGCATGGGCACACACATATGCTCACACACGTGCACACACACACAGGTGCTCCCACACAGCATGTGCCTGCCTGCATGCACACACGTATGCATGCACCCCCTACATACAAATATGTGCCCCATACATGTGCACACACACTCATGCTCACGCACACATATATGCACACCCATGCACCCATACCTATGTGCACACACATCTGCCCACACTCGAGCACTTGCACATACAGCACACGTGCACACACACGCAGAGGCACTGGCTCCCGGGCCTGGTGCTATGACGAGGAAGAAGGAAATATAAATGGAATATTTCCCAGTCAAGGAACTAGCTGAGTGCCAGTGATAGCTTCATGGAGGCCATCCATCGCGGTTTCCCTCCTCACTGGTCAGGGATAGGGACCCCATTGTGGCCATGCCCCTCTTTAGCTTTGGTGAAACCAGTGGCTCTTTTGTCCTTTGGTTTGGCTGAGTGTTGTGTGCTCGTCATTGCCCTATACGTGTTTAAAACTCTTCCTTTGTTCCATTTCCTTAGAGTATTTGTTGTGGTTTTCAACACTACCTGCTAAGCTCTCAACCACGGCTGACTTGGTAGCTGTTGATGAGTGAGTGGTGGATTTGGGCCTCTGCCTTAAACTCTATGTGAACCAGCTCTCTGGGACAGAGGGGCACGGCCAGGGCTTCAGGGCCCCCAGGGCCACACCTGCCACTGAGCTCACTTTGGGACTACAGTGGGCTCTTCAGCCAATATGGGCAACAGATCCTTGCCCCCACCCTCCTTTTTAAAGGCTTTCCTTCTGGGTGGTGGGTGTCCTCTGAGCCGCTCAACTTGGCCCGCTTTGCTTGCAGTCCAGAGCCACGACCACCATCCTCAGTGTAGGAATAATAGGGTTGGCAATGACAACGTCTCCATGACTGGAGCATGGGTGACTTGGGCTGATGCCCTGCCCAGAGGCCCTACAAGGGCCTTGCTGGGCTTCTGCTCAGAACCGGGCTCCTGTGTATCTTCCCTCCAATCCTTGGGCACGGTGAGTTGTGAAGGCACAGCACCATTTGTCACCAGCGTCCCCTGCCTCCTGTTGATCACGCTGCCTTCCTCTTCTGCCCCCTTGTGGTTTCACTGACTTGAAAGGCCCGTGCTTCTGGCTGAAGGTGAGAGAGGTGGGTAGAGCATGTCGGGCCCCGAGGAGAAGGCAGGCTGGTTGGGCTGTAGGTCAGAGGGCAGGAGGACCGTGAGCAGGGGCCAGATGTGCACAGGGGATGACTTTGGGGGAGGTGACCACATAATATCCCAACCCACCCTCCTTGCTTGGTTAAGGGGAAGGGGGCTGAAGCAATCACTGCCCTGGGATAAGAAGCAGGACAGAAGCCTATAGTCCCAGCTACTTAGGAGGCTGAGGTGGAGAACAGTGTGAACCCGGGAGGCAGAGCTTACAGTGAGCCAAGATCATGCCACTGCACCTCCAGTCTGGGTGACAGAGCGAGACTCCATCACAAAAAAAAAGAAAAAGAGAAAGGAAGCAGGACTGGGGCCAGGCACGGTGGCTCACACCTGTAACCCCAGCACTTTGGAAGGCCGGTCACCTGAGGTTGGGAGTTCAAGACCAGCCTGACCAACTTGGAGAAACCTTGTCTCTACTAAAAATCCAAAATTAGCTGGGCTTGGTGGTACATACCTGTAATCCCAGCTACTTGGGAGGCTGAGACAGGAGAATTGCTTGGACCTGGGAGGCGGAAGTTGCGGTAAGCCGAGATTGTGCCATTGCACTCCACCTTGGGTAAAAAGAGCAAAACTCCGTCTCAAAAAAAAAAAAAAAAAAAAAAAAAAAAAAAAAAGAAAGAAAAGGAAAAAAAAAAAAAAAAAAAAGCAGCAGGACTGGGACCTGTGGCCCTAGCTAGAGGCTCTGCCATGGAGCTTGGGCTTCATGTGGAGCACACTGGGGTTGCCACTGAAGGGTTTATTTCACAGGACAACATCGGACTTGTC
Source organism: Mandrillus leucophaeus (assembly GCF_000951045.1). Taxonomy (NCBI): domain Eukaryota; kingdom Metazoa; phylum Chordata; class Mammalia; order Primates; family Cercopithecidae; genus Mandrillus; species Mandrillus leucophaeus. The sequence goes on along the minus strand of NW_012107030.1, from coordinate 52,705 downwards.
TTGTGATTTTTAGGGATCTCTCCATCCAGCTTCTGTGCCCAGGGGCCTTGTCTTTATTCTACTTTGGCTCCTTAGCCCCATGGCCACACACTGACCATAGCAGCTTCCAGGACTGTGGTCTGATGTGCCAGTCTCCACTCGGCCCTGGGCCCCAGCCCTCCCTCCCCTGATGGCAGCCACACGGCTGGTGATGGAGCCACATCCCATTTCCCTGATACCTCTTACAACCATTACCCGGCCCCGATATCACACCCATGACCATCTGTTTCCTCGCCTTCCAGACCCTCACCCCCGGAACCACCTGGGACTGTTTTCTTCACCCTAACCCACGGGGCTGAGTGTGGCTGCCAAAGACCCCACAGTCGAGTGGGCGTGGGCTCCTTTTATTTGTGGCCCAACCCCAGCTGCTGCTGGGCTCTTGTTAGTCCTTCTATGTACCTTAGGTCAGGGCCCTGTCCTACCCTCGCCAGGGCTAAATGCCCTTGGTGTACAAGTTAAACTTTAATTTAGGTGGAGATGACCAGTGAGTAGTTGGAGGATGGACAGGAAGCAGGCACTGGGTGGAGAGGGCTAGGCTCAGTGGGAGTAGCTGGAGCCCATCAGGAGTGGGAGGGAGAAGAGGGCTGCAGCAGAGCCTGGAATGCACTCACTGTCTCCAGAGCCCACCCCTCCCGCTGGGTTCCCTGTCTCATGTGGTGGCATCCACACTTGGTGGCAATGAATCCAATCAGACCTGTGAGTCATTCTGGGCTCCTTGATCCCCTTTGTCCCGCCTCCCCTGATATCCATTCAGCCCCCAGCTCATGTTTCTCACTGTAATTCCCATCATCTCTGAAATATCTTCCTTCCCCACAGCCGCTGGCTCTGCTTCATCCCTGGAGTGCAGGGTCCATAACTTACTCACCTACGTGTGCCTGGATGGGGAGCCAGCCTGGCAAACAGACCAGTGTTCCTTACAAGTTTGCTTCGTGCAGATGTTCTCTGTGTTGTGCAAGCCTCAGAATCCCCCTGGAAGGCGTGTTAAAACACACATTGCTGGGTCCCACTCTGCAGCCTCAGATTTTGCAGTTCTAGCAAGTTGTCAGGTGACGCTGATGCTAGTGGCCTAAGGCCTGTGCTTTGAGAACCAGTACTATCGTGCATGGACTGATTGGTTCCAACTATGCTAGTACTCGAGGTATGGTCTGGTCCATTCAGATGGAAGTGGTTCAGGGGTCCATGCAACAATTAGAATGCCCTTAGATTCATCTGCATTTTTTTTTTTTTTTTTGAGATGGAGTCTCTCTCTGTGACCCAGGCTGGAGTGCAATGGTGTGATCTCAGTTCACTGCAACCTCCGCCTCCTGGGATCCAGCGATTCTCCTGCCTCAGCCTCCCAGGTAGCTGGGATTACGGGCCACCATGATGCCCGACTAATTTTTGTATTTTTGGTAGAGACGAGGTTTCACCATGTTGGCCAGGCTGGTCTCGAACTACTGACCTCAAGTGATCCACCCGCCTCAGCCTCCCAAACTGCTGGGATTACAGGCCTGAGCCACCACACCTGGCCCAATCCATCTGCTTTTTGTGGCATCCTTATTCTACTGGACTTCCAGGCAATTCCAGCCAATTACAACCCTGCAGTTGTTTTCACACAACTCAGTAAAATCCACCCCACTGTCCCCACTGTCCCCATTGTTCAGGAACTGTGCAGTTGTTTGCTAGGCTTAAAGAGAGGTCTGATTTAGGGGACACTTGATCATGTCTGTTTGGTCACTTATTTCAGTCTTTCTAGATTGACATGCATAGTGCTGATATCTTTGGCTTCCTATTCATCCCTCCATCTATGTCCTTTCCAAGTCATGGGTAAAAGTGTTGAAGGGGATGACAGAATGTCCCACAGCTGGAAACATCCTTTGGGTAGACATTGACCATGATCAGCCCCCTTTGAACCACAAGACTTCCTCTAAAGGAACTGAGCCCCAGTCTTTTAATTCAACAAAAAGATCAACAAATGCTACCCTTCTGAAGCAACTTGAATTGAACACGAATAATTACGAAGTGAATTGAATTGACTGCAGCCCAAGGTCGTGGGTGCTCTGGCTTGGAGGTGGCCTTTTTAAGAGTATCCCATATGTCTTTAAGAGTGTCCCATACCAGGGCTTCATGTCTGGAATTTGGGGGGGCAGTCATGCTGATAAGCCCAGAACAGTTCTTTACGTAGGACGGACAGGTTCCATTATCTTGATAAGAGTTTCTTTTGGACACCATCCAGTTTCCTTGTTCTCATTCTTTGCTCCCCAAGGAAACTGTTGGTATATAATTTTGTCCCTCAAGCAGACTAATTCTGGAGCCAAAGTATACACCCTATTGGAAATGAATGAATTGGCCTCCTGGTGTACCAATTAGTTTTTGGTGAGTACAATTAGTGTACCTGGGTTTCCTGGAACCTGATCACTCTGGGCCGAGCAAACTCTGAAAGGCTGAGGCTTAGTGATGCTGCCCCGCCTGAAATGGCTACCCCTGGCTGGTGCTTTGTTGACTTTGTCGTTGGACCTGTAACCAGGGTTTCTCTGCTCAGTTCCAATAACCCCCTTGGAGAGGCAGCACACTGTACTTCACCAACCTCAAGCGCCTTAATGGGAAAGAGTTGCAAAATAACTTCGGGGGGACAGTGATTATTGGTGAAGCAAAATGGCTCTTGGGATCTGGGGTGGAGAAATGAGGGTAGTACAGAAGATCCGGGAGTGGGAGTCACAGCTTCAACCTCCTTTTATTTTCCCCCTTTCCTGTAAACCTCCCCTGAACTGCTAGTTGCCTTTGTGATTATAACCAGATCAGTGTAGATCTAGTGTTGCCATTAAAAATATTCTCCCTTCACTCTTTTGGGAATAGGCCACTTACCACCTTTTGTAGAGCTTATGTCAAAAAATCTGCACTCTTCCTGATGACCTCAGAACCAGTTTTCCTTCTCCATCTATTCCTTTGAATGGTTCCAAATAGCAAGATGTCCTTTGGTGGAGGGGACTCAAACCCATCATTTGAATGGAAACATAGTCTTTTGGTGGGAAGGGGAAAGATTCAGCATCTTTTGGAAAAATACCAGGTTTTGGGGTCAGACATCGATTTAAGCTCTGGTTCTGCCAGTTTCTGGGTGTGTGACTTTCAGCGAGTTACTTAACCTCTCTGAGCCTCAGATTTCTCATACCAGGGGCAGTTAGTAGGTTAATGTGATGCCCTGTCCAAAGTCGTCCTCCCTACCACAACTACTTTCTATGCCATTGCATTGTTCATTTCCTCCATCATTCTTACCACAATCTGAAATCCTTCTCCCTACTGATTGATTTCTTGTCTGTTGTCTGTTTTGCCTCCCTGTGAGGACAGGGAGCGTGTCCATCTGGCATCAGGCTGCAGCCCCACTCCCTAGAGCAGTGTCTGGCACATTGGAGGCATTAGTGTGTATTTGCTGAATGAGCAGATGAATGAACAGCATTATCCTTTGGCAAACACAGAACTCACTTGAACCATCTGTGCAGAGGGGCCTGGTCCTCCTTTTCCAGATCTGCCCATGCTCATCCAGTCAGTTCAATCTGCAGATATATATATATTTTTCTTTTTGAGATGGAGTCTTGTTCTGTTGCCTAGGCTGGAGTGCAGTGCCATGATCTCAGCTCATTGCAACCCTTGCCTCCTGGGTTCAAGCGATTCTTCTGCCTCAGCCTCCTGAGTAGCTGGGACTATAGGCATGTGCCACACTCCCAGCTAATTTTTTAATATTTTTAGTAGAGACAGGGTTCGCCATGTTGGCCAGGCTGGTCACAAACTCAAGTGATCTGCCCACCTTGGCCTCCCAAAGTGCTGGGATTACAGGCATGAGCCACCGTGCCTGGCCTGAATGCAGATATTTCTTGAGCATCTGCTACTATGTGTGAAGCATTGTTCTGGGTTCTGAGTATACAGCAATGGATAAAACAGACAAAAATCCCACCTTGTACAGCTTGCATTTTAGTCAGAGCAGACAGGCAAAAGAATAAAGAAGTGAAATAGAAGGAGGCCAGATGGCGAGGAGTGCTGTGGGGAGAGGATGGGAGTGTTAGGGAGTGCTAGGGAGGGGCAGTCGGTAAGGCTGCATGGAGGAGGTGCTATGTCAGAAAAACTCTGGAGAGGGGAACGAGTGAGTCTCCAGCCATCTGGGGAAAAAGTCTTCAGGCAGAGGGAGCAGCGAGTGCAAAGGCCCTGGGCCTGGATGATGGTTAGAGTGGGCAAGGGGGAGAAAGAGGCAGGGGTATCTCGTGCAGGGCCTTACTCTGAGCAAGACGGGAGGCATGCAATGGGATTTGTGTGTGTCAGGGGTCCCTAGAGGGCTGTTTGTTGCTGGAAGATTCTGTGGTTGGATAGCATCCTGATGAACGTGGAGCTCATCTGTCCTTCAGATGGGAGGCAGCAGCTGCTGTGAGTGCTGTCCTGGACACGGTCTCAGCTCTGCGTGTCATTTTCCCTCCCTGGACCTCATCATCCCCAGCTGGAGGCTGAGTGGTGAAGGAGAACTGGCTCATCACCAGCCCCCGTTGAACCACAAGACCTCTTTCTGGGGACCTCTGGACAGCATGGGTGAGCCGCTCACCATCCCCACCTACAAAGTCATTGCCTGCCGAGCACCTGCTCTGCCTGGGGCACTGGAATTACAGAGGGGCAGCAGGAGACAACGGGTCTCAGCTTGGTCCTCAAAGCCCAGCAGGGAGGTGTGGGGTGGTGGGGGTAAGGGGGAGTGGGTGAAGGAGGGTAGGAAGGGGTCCCCTTGTAACCTGATTGGGAAGACCGGCTCTCTGAGCAACAAAAATGAGTGACATTATAAATATCAGATATACAATGTCAAAAGATTATTACAACGATAACAATGACTAGCAATTACAGTGTGCTACTCAATGAGGGTACAATTACGGTGTGCTACTCAATGAGGGTACAATTAGAGTTTGGGGTCAGACTGACACCTGAAGGGGAGCCCTGGTCACACAAATTATGGGTTGCAGGGACTGGAAGGCAATCAGCAGCTGCCGGAAGGTGCTACAGCCCCGACCCTTCCCACCAGGTTCCCGTCCTTCTGTCCTCCTCATCTCTCTGTCAGGTCACCGGCTCCTGGCTCAGAAATCAGAGACCCCTCAGAGGTGGGAGTTGGGAGGTGGGAGGTGGGAGGGGCCCTGGGCTGCCTTCCTGATCTCCATCTTCCTCTGGCTTCCCAGGGCACTGGTCTGTGGGTAGAAAGAATCTTTAGAAAACGGAGAACAATGGCCTATTTTGGGAAGTCTGCCTGGGACCCCAGCTCAGCTTCGTGGCAGGGATGTGTGCCTGGAAGCCCCAGGGACCCTGCTGGGCCTCTCAGTGCCCTGTCTTATGAAGGGAGGGCTTGGCCACCCACAGATAATCCTCAGCTCTGACGGCAGGTGGCCCTAGGGGAGGGGCCTGGAAGGGGACCCCCTCACCGCAGTGAGGAGATTCCACTGCCCTGTTTTAGGTTTTGGGGCTTCCCCATGAATTCCAATTTAGGAAAGGATACTGTAGCTTTAAAAAAAGCCATATATGGCTGGGCACAGTGGCTCACGCCTGTAATCCCAGGATTTTGAGAGGCCGAGGCAGGTGGATCACAAGGTCAAGAGATCGAGACCATCCTGGTCAACATGGTGAAACTGTCTCTACTAAAAATACAAAAATTAACTGGGTGTGGGGATGCACGCCTGTAGTCCCAGCTACTTGGGAGGCTGAGGCAGGAGAATTGCTTGAACCCAGGAGGCGGAGGTTGCATCGAGCTGAGATCGCACCACTGCACTCCAGCCTGGTGACAGAGTGAGACTCGAATAAATAAATAAAAAGCCACATATGACCCTTGTAGGGGGCTCTTCCCCATGAAGACCAGTCTTCTGGTGCTGGGATTTAGGGGCTTGGTCCGACCTCCTGGAGTGTGCTGTGAGGAGCCGCTTAAAATTGCCTGGGGAAGGTGCTTTGCAAATGGGGCCTGGGCGCTGAGTCTCTGAGCTTTAATGGGCTTCTCTTGCTTCCTGTTGTTCTTCATGGCAGTTCTGGGGTGAATCAAATGAAACTTTGTGGTTGTGGTCTTCCGCCCCATGCTGTTTAAGCAGATGCTTCTAACCAGTAGGCAGGGGAAGATGAGGGTCCTCTGGGAGGGGCTGCTGCTGGAAGGGGTTGTCCCCCCAGAACCCTTCTCTTCCTCCAAGGAAAGACCTTTCTAAATGGTGTCTTAGGAGCCACAAAATGACCTTGGGACAAGATGGGGCACCTGACGGTGAAGCCCGAGGACCCACACAGTGTTGGCAGGTGGCCCTCAACCCCATTGTCTTCTGCCCGCACGCCTGGGACCACCACATCCTTCTTGTTCCACTGATGTCACCCATTTCCCACCTGGGATGCCTACCTGGGCTGGCTTTGAAATGACAGCTAGCCTTCACCATTTCCTTCTTCCTGGTGTCTCCTGAATAAAAAGCTCACAAGCCCTTGTTGTCTTAGGATCTTTTCTGCTAACCAGCGTGGACATAGGATGCGGTCAAAACAACAAAAGCAGGGAGGTTGTACAGTTCAGAAAATCCCACACATTCTCAAGAAGGGTGTCCCTGGCAAGCTGAGAGAGAGTTGGGACATCACGCTTTCCTGGAGGGGAAGGCTCCCCGCCCCCATTCCTGCACAGCTGGGAGAATCTCTCCTGTTCCTCCTCCAGTCTTCTCACTCTCATTTGCTGGGCTGACCCCTGCTGGTATTTCAAGACTGTTTGGTGCCACCGTCTCTGAGGGATGGCCTCCGTCATCTGATTTAGATGCTTTTCTTTACGTTCTCATAGTAGCTTGTACTAATACTTGCTACCCCCTGTTGAAATTGTCACCAGGCAGGTCTAAGACCAGGCAGTCTGCTTTTGTCTCGGAAGGACACTTATTACCCCTTCCCGTTCACAGGTATTGAGTATTCTTACCATCATCTTTCCCTGCTGCGCTCACGGCAGACAATGCTAATCTGTCATGACACTCTGAGGATCCCAGACCCAGCTGCATAATCATTCTCAGTCCAACACTCCAGGAACCAAGGGATCACAATCCCCTTCTAAGAGGAATCCAGCGTGTGTCTGGTCTTGGGCATTCCCTGGTAGGTGAGTAACCCTGTTCTCTCATCACTCAGTGCTTATCAGTTGCTGATCTGGCAGTAGGAGGATGAAACACAGTCAGCCTATTCTGTGTTCCTGTTCTCCTCAAGGGGTGAAGAGGCACCTGGAAACAACAGGAAGAGTTGTAGGATTAAAAAGGAAATCAAAGATTGAATGTAACTTTCATCTGGATGAAGCCAAAGGCAGACTTCCAGCCCAAAATTCTAACTGGTGGCTGACACAGGACATGGGTTCATGGTACCCTTCTAGAATGCAGCACAGACTACTGATGAGCAGTGCATGGCAAAGAAGCCAAGTGTCATTTGATGGCCTCAGCCTCTCAGCTGAGAAGCAGGGCACAGCTCACCCAGGCTAGGAAAACAGAGGCAAGTCCTGGAAAACTGCCTGCCTTTAACCAAGAGTTACTGGCCATCAAGTGTCTTTTCCAAAAAATAAATGTCAGGCAACCTTCTCAGTAGAGTGTGTGGGGGGATTGTCAGACTCTGGTGATGACTTCTGAGGGTCCCAAAGAGTGAAGTGATATTTACATAGCAAATCCAATGAGGGGGATTGTGTGCAGTGTAGGTGGAGGTTGGGGGCAGGTTTTGTGGGTTTGCCAAGCTCCAAGGGTCATACAATGTGCATGTCAAGTATAAGAAATCAAAGCCGTGGAAATGGTTGGAGGTGGTTCAGTTTGAGGTCATGTGTTTCTCAGCTCCTGTTGTGGAATTAGTGTGAGACCCAGAAGACTGTGGCCAAAGTTATTATGGACTCATGGTCTCCATGGAATCATCCCTCATGCCTTCTGCTCTCTGATCACATCCACACTCATGTCATCCTCATTCTTCCAAGGTGAGGTTACTTGCACTGCACAGGGGCTGATGAGAGAATGTCCTGCCAGGAAAAACCATCCCAAAGAGATTCTTTCCCCCTTGGCACTGTGTCTTGTATTTGCTCAGCAGCCCACATCCTGTTCTGCCCCAAACCTTGGGGCAAACTTCCCACAGGTTAATTTGAACTCCCCAAGATTAAAATCAAGCCCATATTCAGGAAACACTTAGGAGTCTTCGAGGTTCACCTAGAAGGAAGTTGGAAATTGTTCACTTATGTCAGTGCGTTTGCAGTTGGGCAACAGCCAGATTGTTCACATGGCAATCAATCAAACACACCTAAGTTTTTCCCACAGATTAGCCATTGACTGTTAGCAAAAGCCCTCACTTCCTTATATTGATTTATAGCAGCAGTAGAAATATGCCACCCTAGAGGACACACCTCCTTTTAGCTAGGTACCTATAAATGTCAAGGATTTTCTATTCAATTAAGAACCCAGCAAAATGGGGATCTCCACGGTCATCCTTGAAATATGTCTATTATGGGGACAAGTTCTATCTACAGGTATTACGTTTAATTATTATATTCATTAATTTCTCTCTTGCAGACTCAATCATGGCAAATTATATGTACTGGTTTCCATTTCAAGGGAAGTTTTATATCAAAGAGTGGGTAGCCCTTTGCTGATAATTCTAATTGTTTGCAGGTATTCGGGAGGAATGGCTCTTTTTTGTTTTGTTTCTGGCTGAGAAATATAAATGGTTGTAGTTAGAAAAAGCCAGTCATTATGTCAGTGTTTTCAGTAAGCCATTCAACTAAAGGAATGATTGATTGGTCTTAGAAAAATCCCTGAAGTTCAGGAAAGGTGGATGTGTATTATTAAAGAGGCCCTCAAACTTTGCAGCAATTGGTTAAACACACAATTTGTGTGCTATGAAAACGGACAGAAAGGATTCCCACTGTAAATGCCCTTTATGCGGCTTCTTTCTACAGGTGTGTCTGGCTTGATGGCTAATATTTGCCGAGCAAAATCAGGTCAAGTAATTGAGCACAGACAAAATCATTAAGATTCCAAGTTTGTCTTGGAATTCCAAGTTTGTCTGTCTTGCACAGCTTTAAACAAACACTTGAAGCCCAGTCACTCAAGCATAGCTGTATGTTCTTAGAGTCAGATGATAAATGTGAGAGAGCCATCGGCAGAGTGTGCTGATTGCTGAATCTCAATGGCATTTTGCAGAGATACTAGGGGAACAAGTGATTCTCAGTTTCCCTATTCTGTCTCTCTCTCTTCCTCTCTCTATGCCTCTGTCTGTCTCTCTCTCTGTATCTTTCTCTCTTATCTATTGTGTAGTTATTATCACCTTTTCTCTCCCCTCTCTCTCCCTGTTTCTGTCTGCCTCTGTTTCTCTCTTTCTGTATCTTTCTCTCTTTCCCATCTTTTGGGCAGCTATCACTTTTTCTCTCTCCTTCTCCCTCTGTTTCTGTCTCTGCCTTTCTGTCCCTGCCCGCCTCACTGTATCTTCCTGTCTCTCTCATCTATCAGGCAGTTATTACTTTTCCTTCCTCCTTCCTCCCTCCTCTCTGTTTCTCTCTCCATCTCTCTTTCTCTTTACTGGGGAGATGTTATCACCTTTCTCTCTGTCTCTCTCTTCAACTATTGGGCAACTATTATCACCTTCCTTCTCTCTCTCTCTCTCTCTCTCTATCTCTATCTCTCTCTCTCTCTGTTTCTCTTCATCTATCAGGCAGCTATTACCACCTTCCCTCCCTCTCTCTTTTTCTCTCTCACTCTTTCTCCTCATCTATCAGGCAGCTCTTATCACCTTTCCTCCCTATTTCTCTCTCTCTCCCTTTGTTTCTATCTTCCTACCTTTCTTCCCTCCCTTTTGCTTTCTCTTCCTCTCTTTATTCATTTCTTTCTTCCTTCTTCTATATTTCCTACTGCCATTTTTTTTTCTTTTGTGTCACCTTTTGCTAGATTTATGAATTTCAGGAGACACGGTAAAAATCACCTAATTTTCAGATAACTTCCAGAACTCTCACTCTCCCCCTAGGCTCAGTGGGGGAAGCTTTGAAGATTAAGGTTCATTTGGGAGGTTGCTTTCATGAAAGCAGCACCCCAAAATCCAGCCCTCACACCCGGGTGGTAGGGAGCAGGCCCACGCCCTGTGATGAGCGTGTGGAGGGGCTGGGGGTCACCAGACCCAGGACCTCAGGGGAGTGGAGACTGGGCATCCTCATCCTGCCTCCATCAGAAGCATCTGAAACTGGGAGGCTGCGTCCTCAGCCCCAGCTCTTGTCAGTACCGAGTTCACCCTCCAGATTGTCTCTGAACCATGACATGGAATTCGCGTCAGCCACTGCAGATGGAGTGAATTGCCCTGTCTTTCTTTATCCACAAAGGAACAACAGGCAGCAGTGCTGTTGGATTGAGGAAATTTGTAGTTTGCCCATGATGTTACATGCATGCATATGGACAGACACGCACACATGTGCAAGCAGGCCTGTGTTTGCCGTTCAGAGGTGGGAATTCATGCTCTCTGAAATGGACCCGTATTCTTTTATTTAAATTTGCTAACATTCCTGAAGTTAGGAACAATTATTTCCACATTTCAGGTGGGGGAACTGAGGCTCAGAAAGGTTATTGACTTGTCCAAAGACAGCACTGGTGAGTGGCTGTGTTAGGGCTTGAATCTGGATCGAATTCATTAGCATTCAGATGACAGCTCTGGCCCTCTGGCCCTCTGGCCCACTGGCCCTTGCTGATCCTTGCAGGGAGCTGAGGTGATGAACTGAACCGTGGCGTCTTACTCAGTGCTTGGAGCCTGGTCACAGAGCTTTGCGCTGGAAGTACCAAGGTGGCAAGCACCTGTCAGCTTTGGTCTTCACACAAACTCTTGAGAATGCCCAGGTTTGTGCTGGGCAGGAAGGGCTGTGGTACCCACTGGCTGGCCCCAGCAATGCCCCTCCTCTGCCACTTGCCCGCTGCGGAGCCTCTGCAAGTCTCAGTTTACTCATTTATAAATGGGGGTTATGTTCCAACCCATGCAGTGTCTGTCTCATGGACAGAGCCTCAGAACCATTTAGTGTTGCTACTCTAGACATTTTCCTCATGTTTTATCCAAAAGCAGCTTCCTAAAGTAATGTGAACTCTTGGATTGGATCCTGGAACAGAAAAGGAAAAACTGGTGAAATCCAGATAAAGCCTGGAGTAAACTTAGTAGGAAGGTACCAGTGTTCGCTTGTTAGCATGAGAATCACTTGAACTCAGGAGGCGGAGGTTGCAGTGAGCCGTGATTGTGCCACTGCACTCCAGCCTGGGTGACAGAGTGAGACTCAAAAAAAAAAAAAACAAAAAACAAAAAACTAAAAAACTGATAAATCGTTTTCCAGAAGTGATTCTTACTTCTACCAGTAAAAAACAAGAGTAGCAATTCCTGCACTTTCACCAGCTCTGAAGTTACTGTTCAAAAATCTTGGCTGAACTGCTGGATGAAAAAATGCCATAGAGTCATTTAAGTTTGCATTTCTTAGTCTATAGTGAGAGTGAACATTTTTAAGCCTTCTGTACTCCTTTTCTTTGAATTGCTTATGTATTTTGTCCAATTTTGGCGGAAGTTAGTGTCTTCTTTATTGATTTATATAAACTCTATATATTTGGGATACTTATACTTTGCCATTATATTGATGACAAATATTTTCCCAGTTTGTAGTTTGCCTTTTAATCTTGATTTTTTTCTGCACACATATTTTATATTTTTATGTAATTAAATATACTGCTGTTTTCCTTTGTGATTTCTGCAATTGATTTTTTTTTTTTTTTTTTTTTTGGGAGGGATTCTTGCTCTGTTGCCCAGGCTGGAGTGCAGTGGTGTGATCTTGGCTCACTGCAACCTCTGCCTCCCGGGTTCAAGCAATTCTCCTATCTCAGCCTCCCCCGTAGCTGGGACCACAGGCGCCCACCACGACACCTGGCTAATTTTTGTATTTTTAGTAGAGAGAGTGTTTCACCATGTTGGCTAGGCTGGTCTTGAACTCCTGAGCTCAGGTGATCCACCTACCCCAGCCTCCCAAAGTGCTGGGATTACAGGCGTGAGCCACCACACCCAGCTGATTTCTTCTATTGATTTTAAATCTAGAAATTTCTAACAGGAATCAGATAAAAATGTAACTAGTTTCTTATTTTTGTGCCTTTAAAAAATAGTTCTTGAGCTCTGAAAATTATTTTACTTTCTGGTGTGAGTTATATCTGACTTAGGTTTTTTCTATATTTTAATTTTTATAGCTTTAGTTTAGTTTATCTCACTTTATTTTACTAATTTTGAGAAAATGTTTTTGAACACTGACTACGTGGCAAACACTGTACTAAACACTTATGTTTTCTGATTTTGTCTTCACAATAACCTTATGAAGTAGCATAATCACCCTTTTACAAATGAGGAAACGAAGACTGAGGAGGTCACATGGCTTGTCTGTGTTCAGAGAAAAAATACATGGCGGGTCTAGAACTTGAACCCCGGTCACCTGCCTCCTAAGTCCATGGGGAACTCAGGTTCTCCCATCCCATTTCCATCCTCCTAACACCCTGCCCTGTCAGTATTTTTTATTTTTCAAGAATGTATCGGTTATTTTTAGCCTATTCATTTGTCCTGGTGAACTTTAGAATTATTTTCTGAAAGAACTAGTCAAACAAAGAAAAACCCTTTGATAAAAATTATATGAAACCTATGAATTAGTTTTGAATGATCAACATTTCTATGCTCAGTGTCGCCATCCAGAAACCTGGTTCTTCTCTGTCTGCCATGAGGCGCTCAAGAAGTTTTGTAGTTTGTAGCTTAATTCTTAGGAGGTTGTTTTGAAGGAGCAGTTCGTTCATAGTGTCTCTGCCTCCTTAGTGCTAATTTTAACCTGGACCTTCCCCTTCGCCTGGCTTTCCTCTGCCCATCCTGCCTGGTATAGCTCAGTGATTGACTTGAGGGTCAATCACATGTGACCTTTTGCTGTCCTCCTGAACATCCGTCCGTTGGAGCCCTTAGTTTGCTATGCTCTACTTGCTTACCTGCATGTTTGCTGTAGCTACTAATTGCTTATCTGTACGTTTCACTCACTAGAGCCTAATTCCAAAGGGCAGTGGAGGCGTCGTATAATCTCAATATTCTCCCCGCCTGGTGGAAGAGCATCTATTATAGCCACAGCTCAGTATGTGGTTGTAAATGAATTCTTCCTTACCACACTAATAACATTGCTGCTACCGTTCCCTTTACACATGCTGTAGAACAGCATTTTTCAAGCTTAGTGTGTGTTAGAATCATGGGAGTGCTTCTGAAAACAGTGTTGAGTGCCACCTCTGAAGTTCCTGACTTTGTAAGTCTGGGTGAGGCTAAGACTTCACATTTTCATCAAGTCCCCAGGTGCTGCCTGATGCTTCATGGAACCCATTTTGAGAATAATTTCTCAAGAAGAACTCTTTTTTTTTTTTTTTGAGACGGAGTCTTGCTCTGTCGCCCAGGCTGGAGTGCCGTGGTGCGCAATCTCGGCTCACTGCAGGCTCTGGTTCCGGGGTTCACGCCATTCTCCTGCCTCAGCCTCCCAAGAAACTGGGGCTACAGGCACCCACCACCATGCCCGGCTAATTTTTTGTATTGTTTAGTAAAGACGGGGTTTCACCATGTTAGCCAGGAAGGTCTCGATCTCTTGACCTCGTGATCCACCTGCCTCGGCCTCCCAAAGTGCCGGGATTACAGGCGTGAGCCACCGCGCCCGGCCTGAGAAGAACTCTTCTCTAATGTAACTGAGACAGGTAGTTGATGGGTTATTCAAAAAAGCTGTTTAAAACGGGAAATCAGAAAATAGGATCTACACACTTTAGATGTTTCGTTTTAACTTAAAACATGTCATCCATACATTGATTCCCTAATTTGTTGATGTAGGCATTTCTCTCTGCAGGGATCTTCAGTAGTTCTGCAATGCTTTTCTGGCATAAACCACACCCATTATGCATCATCTATTATTTCTAATTTTAGTTTCTTTAAAGAGGAACCTGGCATTAAAAACATTTGCAAAGCAAATAAAAGTGCAAAAGTTCTATTGTTTTATTTTCCTTTCTTCTACTTATTTTTATTTTCTTTCTTCTACTGAATAAGTTTCTAAAAAGCATTCTGCCTTATCTTTATAGAAAGACATCTTTCTTTTTGCACCCATATTTCATTAATGTATTTAATATTTAATTTAATTTCATGCCAAGTACCACTGGCACAAGTACGTTTGGGACTCACATCTGACTCTAGATGACCACGCATTGCAGTTGGTTGGAGTGGAAACTGCCAGGTGTGCCAAATGTGCTTGGCCCACCCACACTAGTGCTCAGCAGGTTACAGAGGTTGAAGGGCTTCAGTTGACCTGGCTGGGGTTTAGCTAAAGGTCGGTGAAGAGAGCTTCCTGCCTACTGCTGCCTCTGGGGTACCTTTCATCCAGAGTTAACAGATTCCTCAAATAAAAATACAGGACACCCACTTAAATGTGAATTTTGGATACAAAATAATTTTTTTGTATAAGTTTGTCCCATGCAATATTTGGGACGTACTTACATTTAAAAAGTATTTCTTGTTTGTCTGACATTCAAGTTTAACTGGACATCCTGTATTTTATCTGACAATCCTATTTTTACCCCATTTTCTCTTGACACTTGTCTATATCTCCTTCCAAACCTACGTGAAATATCCACTTCTCTGGGTAGTTCTTGCTCAGAGGGGCCCCGTGAATTGCTCCCTCTGATGTTTCTACTTCTCTACTCTGGGCCCCGCTTAGGCCAAAACCAAGTTATCAGGTACCAAGCTGTGTCTGCCCAAGTGGCCTGTGAGCTCCGGAGGGCTGAGTCTTACCTTTTAGGACAAATTTCTTCTTTTCTCCCTGACGTTTAATGCTTCATGGAGCAGTCAGAGATTATTCCATATTCACTGAGTGACTTAATTAACAAGTGACAAACCCAGTGAACCCCCAAACTAAAATGTAGTGTTGCCCCCCATCTCCTGCTCAAATTAAGAAGGGTGCCAGATCTAACTCTTGTTTTTAGATGACCTCTCATTTGGCCTTTTTGCTTTGCAATTTCAGCAGCAGTAAGCGTGAGACACGCCACAGAAACTGGTTTTCAGGAGACTCGGGTGATGACTGGTAATGCTATATCTAAGCTCTGGGGCTGGGGAGTGGTGCTGCCCAAGACTACCCCCAAGGAATCAGGAGGGTCTGCTGCAGAAAATCCTGCTGGGTTTTGTTTTAAAAGAAAATCATATATAGACATATATGTGTACATCTCAAATATATGTCTTTTTCATATATATATATATATATATATATATATATATTTATATTTGAGACAGAGTCTTGTTCTGTTGCCAAGGATGGGGTGCAGTGGCCTAGACATGGCTCACCATAGCCTCGACCTCCCAGGTTCAAGCCTTTCTCCTCCCTCAGCCTCTGGAGTTGCTGGGACCACAGGTGCACACCACTATGCCTGGCTATTTTATTTTATTTTATTTAACTTTTGTAGAGACAAGTTCTCGCCATGTTGCCCAGGCTGGTCTGCAACTCCTAGGCTCAAGCATCCTCCTGCCTTGGTCTCCCGAAGTGCTAAGATTACACATGTGAGCCACTGCATCCGACTGCTGCTAGATTTTAGATGTAGGGCAGGGAGAACCTCCTTTAATGGGGTCACCAAGGTTGGGCCCTTCAGCCCCTTCCTCCTTCCAGCTGACAGGTCCTGGGCCTCCATGCCCACCCCTGCCTATGCATACCTCCTGCCTCTGATCTCTGCCCTCAGGCTGCCCCACCGGGTGTCCGGGGGATTGTACCCAGTCACCAGGGCAGCAGAGGCACATGAGTACAGCAGCATCTAACTGAGGACCTTTCGATATAATCCCTTATTTTTTCTCTTCTTTTCTAGAATTTGCAACACATCTTGAAACCTCTACCCTAGTTAATACTTCAAATGATAACTGCCTCCACTCAGTGTTTCCTCATCTTATTATAGTTCTGTGTGTGTATGTGAGCACCTGTTTGTACAAAAGCATAGGCCATGAGTTGGGTCAAATGTTTCAAATGTTAAAAAATGTATAGCAGAAGGCAGAAGCGTGAAATGGTTAAGAGCAATAGCTTGAGGACATGTCCTGCTCTGTCACTTGCAAGTCAGTTGACGAGCAAGTGGGTGACCTTCTTGAGCCTCAGTCTCTCCATGGAGTTGTGTGGAGAATGAGCTAAGATGATACGTGTGAAGCTCTTGTACATGATCTGAGGTTCCCGTGTTAGCAGATGCCCCAAATCATCTGCCATGACTAAGCATTCGAGATTGGCACCTTGGGGCATGAGGGACTGGGGAGAAGAGGAATCAGGAGTGTGGAAGTGTGAAGCGCAGGGTTACAGGCACCTTAGAAGCAAGCCTAGCTCTCCCAGTGATACCTGGAGGGCTATTTTGTTTCCTGAAGGGAGCCCATCTGGAGTAATTCCCATCACAGTGCTGGGCTCACGTGGGGCACTTCCATTGGCGAAAAAAGGAGCTGCCGTGGGCAGGACAGGTTCTTCATAATTGGAACCTTACTTGAAAGGTCAGGCCAGAGGCACAGTGGAACTTGAAACTGATGATGCCACACAGGCCCCGTCAAGACGCAAGGTTGGCCAAACTCTACTGAAGAGTCAGGAAAGTCGAGCTTAAGTTCAAACAGGAAAACGCGCTGAGAAATCTGGGTTTTGGATCGTCAGTTCTTTTTGGGGTCCTTGCTCACAGTGTAGGGCAAGGGACAGAGAAGTGAAGTCTCTGTATCTCCCTCTAGATTTGACCCTGAGGCTGGTGAATGGAGGTGACCGGTGTAAGGGCTGGGTGGAGGTCAGGTACCATGGTTCCTGGGGCACCATGTGTGATGACTTCTGGGACATCAATGATGCCAACGTGGTCTGCAGGCAGCTCGGCTGTGTCAGCCCCAGGAAGTGGCTGGTTTTGGCCAAGGCTCAGGGCCGATTGTCCTGGATGACATACGCTGCTCAGAATATGAGTCTTACCTGTGGAGCTGCCCCCACAATGGCTGGCTCTCCCATAATTGTGGCCACAATGAAGATGCTGGTGTCATCTGCTCAGTTGGGCCTCCAAGAGATAATGCAAATGTGTAGCACAGGGCAGAGTAATAATAGTCATTATACCTATTCCTCCCTAAACTTCAGTTTCTCCAAAAGAAAAATGGAAATAATACTAATATCTTGGGTAACTTATTTTACCTCTAAGTGCTTCAGTTTACGTCTCTATAAGCCAAGAGGAAAAGCCCTACCATCGCGAGTTGCCATAAAGACAAAATGAGATAATACAGGTGAAATGTTTAAAACACTGAGTGGTAGAAATTGTACAATCAGTCATCATCATCATTGATATTACTATAGTACCTAACCCTTGCGGTGTGCTGACTTTGTGCCAGTTAGTAGGATGAGAATTTCATCTGCGTTGTCCCCTTTAATTCTCCCAGTAACCTTATGAAAGGTAGGAAGTCTCAATAAATGATTATCTCTGTCATTTTATGGGACAGAAAAGGCATTTTCATTGCCCATTGTCTCTGCCAACACATCACTTAACTTTTTAGAATTAAATGACCAAGTAATTGCTGATCTGAACTTTTAGCAATTTCATTCAGTTCATTGAAAGCTAGCAAATTAATTCAAAGCTCTCAAACTCAACTCCTCAGGCCTATAAATACAAGCTGGATGGGCTAATTTTTTCAAAGAAATAAGAAAAGCAACGAGTCCCACATTTGTGCACAAGCCTAATCTGCTTTTCCACTGTGATGAAGGGTTGATTGTATTTTAGTAAAATAACAAAGTATCTTCAGCAGGAAATATACAGGAGCAAATGTACAAGTTATTACCCAGTGTTTCATTAAACTTATTTTTAAGATATTGAGAGCCCTTTTTTTTAATCGCCACATTTCCTGGGGCTGGTTTAGTATTTCGCCTTGTATATGCTAAAGACTCAGGAAATTGTTATCAATTTGAATTACATTTCAAAAACAGACTATAGATCTGTTGATGGTGATTTATGTGTAGCCTCTATAACTCTAGTTCACAGCCCACTGTATTGGTTTGAAGGTGGGTGTTTTGGTCAGGATTCTTGTGGGTGAAACACATGTGTCTGATTTTTCTTTTATTTCTTTTCAGCTTCTGAATCATCTCATCTCACAATACCCAGTAAGCACTTTGAAAAGAATATCCTGTATTAGTCTATGATTTTAAAAAATCCTATATAGTCATTTATATCTTAAGAATAAACGCTGCTGCACTGAACTTTAATGAATGGTATAAGGACTGAATAAAACTTTGATTTGTGTCCCTTCTTGAAATACAAAGGCAATAGAAACTTCTTTCAGTACAGCATAAATGGATTATAAATTGTGTTCTTTTTCAATGTTATTTTGTCTCTGCCTTAAACTTCAGTGCACGTCAGAATCAACTGGAGTATTTGTTTGAATAGGTCCTTGGAATTCCTCCCTCCAGAGACCGTGATTTGGAGGGCCTGAGGTGAGGCTCAAGAATCCTCAGTTTTATAGAACCACACGAGGATGGTTTGCAGACCACACTTTGAGAAACCATCCTGCATGGCCCAATACTGAATTAAACTTTGGTGTCTGCAATGTAATTTTGGAAGCACTACTTTGCTCAGAATTTACAAAGATAGTGACAGAAGGGGTGTGTGTATGTGTGTGTGTGTGTGTGTGTGTGTCCTTTAAGTACTGCCTACTTTTATTTATTGTCAAGTGAATTTAAATTTTTAACATTTTCCCAAACAGTTCTTGGCTACATCATAAGTTTGACTGTTGATATTAAAGACTTTTTCATGAGCAGATTGGTAACACTGAACCTTTAACATTGACTTCTCAAAATGGCCTTGACATCCTTGCCACCTCATCTGGCAAACCCCAGTCCTCCTAGGAGCCTTCTAAGCAGGAGAGCCCACAGCTTGGGAACACGTCCCCTGCCTTCAGGGATGACACATCAACTGATCACACAGGCACAATGACAAAGTGTAAAAAGTGCTGGAGCCAGA
Source organism: Mandrillus leucophaeus (assembly GCF_000951045.1). NCBI lineage: Eukaryota > Metazoa > Chordata > Mammalia > Primates > Cercopithecidae > Mandrillus > Mandrillus leucophaeus. Next base: position 33,677 of record NW_012107030.1, on the reverse strand, counting down.
GGTGCATAGCAGGAGAAGTGTGAGCAGCCCATCTGGGAGAGCAACCCTGAGGAAGTCATAGGGAGCTGAGGTCGGGAGCAGGTGCAGGAGTAGCCAGGCAGAGTGGGGAAGGAGAGTATTTGCCTCTTACCCCCGGCACTGTTGTCAGGAACTTGAAAGAAACAGACAAGGACTTAGGTTGACTGTAGCCACCGTCCCCTAGCAGCCATATACTCTCTTCCCTGCTCAGCTACCCTAATGTGTATCTAGCCAGTGTGATGCTCTGATGGGAGGCCCTCCTGAGGTCCCATTTCTCTGTCTGTGTTCTTGATACACTTGCTGAAGCTCTAGGGAAAAAGACTGCTGATCAGTGAAGTTTTGAAAGTGGTGCTTGCCTGTGGTAGCGGGAAAATATTGGTCTTTGGGGATAAAGGGGTGAAGAGTGGGTGTGTGCACAGCTGTGGTCAGTCTTGGTTCTTATTTGCTTTCTAAGTCCTTGTCTAAATCTGGAGGGAGAAGGCAGGTGCAAGTCTGCAGACATAATCAGTGAGGAAATCTCTGGGGAACTCATTCTTGGTCATGTCTCGAACTGACAAATTAAGCAATGAACAATCCACCACTACATCCACTTTGTGGCATCCTCTACCTCCTCCACACTATCCCCTCAGGCTGTCCCCATTCACTTGGGGACAATGAGACTCCATGGCAAGGGCTCACATGAGGCTCCCATCCACAAAATCCTTAAACCGTGCTGAGACAGAGGCAGACTGTAGGGCAGAAAAGATAGTGCCTGAGAGTGTGAGATAACCTGTGTGCTTGTGGTGGATGAAGGGGAAGGGCTTACCACCTCCTTAAAGATGAAAACTGTGAGGATCAAAATGGTCTTATCTTGAATGGTCTGCAAAGTCAATAGTAAAGCAATGTGGAGCTTTGGTCAAGGCTGCTGGGTGACTTCCCATTGAAGACCCACCTCTGGTGGGCTATGGAAAGTAGGTTGGCATGGACCACCTTCCTTGCATCAGCTAGAACCACAAGGAGTGGGTTGGTAGCAGATAGTGGTTTTGCAGGAGGCAGTACAGGGGAAAATGGTGGACAGGGATGTTACAGTCTGTATGTCCTTGCCTACTCTGTAAACATCTATGCCTCGGTTTCTCATCTGTAAGTGCAGATGACAGGGTTTATGGGAGGGTTAAAAGCGATAACATATATAAATAGTAAAACAGTATTATCTCCAAGAAATTATGAAGACACAGTAAGTCTTCAATGAATGTTTGCTTAGGTTCTCTTCCCGTAGTGCTCCTCCTCTTAGGCTTCTCTCCCAGCATCATTGGAGTAGCCTACTTGGTAGATATGGGCTGGCTTGATGATACCTTGCCTATTTTTATGTTCAAGTTCTTCATCAGCAGGTACATTTCTCACCTTCAGGAGATTTGTGGCAGTGACTAAGTCCAAATGGAAAGGCGCCAGAACTCTTGGAAAATGCTTAGATCTTTGGGAAATACCTTGACAGATCTCTTTGTGGCTTCTGGTTGGGCCATTCTGATGGCTTAGCTATGTCGGACACTGATCCCCAGTGGTAGAGACCAGCCTATCTCCATTTCCTGGGAAACAAACAAGTGGAAGCTTCTCCCTTCAGACAATTTACCACCATTCCTACAATGGCAGCTGGAGTAATCTATAGCTATGTGGTTGATTCTTGGAAGACTACAAATTGGTCTCAATATGTGCAGAAAGGTCTATTCAAAGTGTGTGGACAGCAGAACCAGGAACAACTTCAATGTTCTGTTCCATGTTGTGGATGAGCCTTGTCAAGGCTCTGGAGCTCTGAGTTTCTGAGCTGGATGAGTTCGACTGCCATGGGATTAAGCAGGATACCTGGGGCCTGGCAGTGGGAATTGCATGGTGTCATGTAGACTGTGTTTAAATGACAGAGTGTTGAATGGAAGGCTCTCTCAGGCACATCTGTCAGCTTGTCCTTGAGTGTGGGAACAGGGATGGCATGTCAGAAATGAGGTGGGGATGTTCTGGTACAGATGTTCCCTAGTTTACTATCTCTGTTGAAAGAATGTTCTGGTTTCTGGTTTCTTTTTTTATTTTATTTTTAAGTTTTTTATTATACTTTAAGTTCTAGGGTACATGTGCATAACGTGCAGGTTTGTTACATATGTATACATGTGCTATATTGGTGTGCTGCACCCATTAACTCGTCATTTACATTAGATCTATCTCTTAATGCTATCCTTCCCCACTGCCCCCACCCCACGACAGGCCCCATTGTGTGATGTTCCCCTTCCTGTGTCCAGGTGTTCTCATTGTTCAATTCCCACCTATGAGTGTTTGGTTTTCTGTTCTTGCGATAGTTTGCGGAGAATGGTGATTTCCAGCTGCATTCATGTCCCTACAAAGGACGTGAACTCATCCTTTCTTACGGCTGCATAGTATTCCATGGTGTATATGTGCTACATTTTCTTTATCCACTCTATCACTGATGGACATTTGGTTCCAAGTCTTTGCTATTGTGAATAGTGCTGCAGTAAACATGTGTGCATGTGTCTTTATAGCAGCATGATTTATAATCCTTTGGTTATAAACCCAGTAATGGCATGGCTGGGTCAAATGGTATTTCTAGTTCTAGATCCTTGAGGAATCGCCACACTGTCTTCCACAATGGTTGAACTAGTTTACAGTCCCACCAACAG
>NW_012107030.1:22004-29589 GCF_000951045.1 Mandrillus leucophaeus | reverse complement strand
TAGCTCTTATTATTTTGAGATACGTTCCATCATGAATGTTCTGGTTTCTACTGTGAGTTTCTTCTTCATTTTCAGGGATGCGTAGCCACGTGGTTTCAGTGGCCCCCTTCCTAAGCCATCAGGGCAGCTGGGGGAGCCCATCATGGAGCTCACATTCAGACTGTTGAGGCAGGTGAAGAGGTTCTCTGACATACAGCAAGTCCTGTCACTGGCCTGTTGGTTCCATTAGAGAAATTCAAATCTCTGAACCATGATTGTCACTGCTATCAGGACCCACGTTTACAAAGAATCTGAAGAGCCGGGCATGGTGGCGCATACCTATAGTTCCAGTTACTCCAGGGCTGGAGGCAGGAGGCTCGCTTGAACCTAGGAATTTGAATCCAGCCTGGGCAATAGAGCAAGACTCTGTCTCTAAAAATAAAATAATAATCTGTCGAATGCCTTAATCCTCCTTTTACCAGGAAGTAAAAAGAAAAGGAATAATGAAAGAAAGTATGTTGGATGTTAATAAAAATTTAAACATAGCAGACCTTTGTGTATCACATAGATTTTGGTATATAAACATCACAAAAGACAAAAGAATACCATCACAGGTCTTTTTTCTAGCAAAATAAGATGATTGAAGTTCTTGCTGCAAAATATCATGTGATGAAATCCCTATCAAAGTGGGTAAGAGTACTGTATTTTATTTTTGTCCTTAGAATTGTATCATTGGCTCCTGGATTCTTGAATTTGAGAAATTCATCTAGGATATCATCATCTGAGGACTCATAGTCTGAGATTTTTGTTGTACAATCAGTTCTACCATTATTTGTATCTGGAGTGCTATATCTTGTATCTTTATGTTCCTCTTCTGGTTCATCTAATTATTGCAAAAACATCTTCCTTTGTCAGTTTTCTTCTCTTTGCTATCACAAGTAGAAAATGAAAAAATTCTAATTCCTAACTGCATTCAATGAAAGCTAAAAGCAGACTATGAAGAAAGTATCTCTAGTCTTAAAAAAATCTTCTTGAAAGATAAGACAATACTTTGGGCATGGAAGAATTATGACTTATTTCACTCGTTCATCTTCCTTCTAGGCAACTTGACCATTCTACCATTTTCTTACTATTTAATAATTGATGAATAATGATGCAATAATTTATTGGATGACAAAATAGTGAAATGTTTCAAGATATAGAAAAAATAAAATCAGGAGCCAATAATGAATCTTGGATTTATAAAAGGATCTAATGGATTCATATGATGATTACAAGATAGAATGAGTTTTATCCTTTTAAAAAATGAATAAATATTGTCTCTGATCTTTGAAAGACCTCTAAAATATATAAAAGTTGTGAAATATCAACACTCACAAGTATAGTTAGAACTGCTCAAAAAGAAACTCAAAAGCTACAGTTGAGTCCGACGGACCTTGTCTGGCCTCACTGAATATAAAGATCCAGGGACCTCTAGATTTCCATTTGCTTCAAGATAGAATAAAATGTTTTCAGGTTATGGGTCAGAAGGAACAGAATATGTGACACTAACATATTTTCTTATTTAGGGGGCATCCGAGTGGTTGTTGTCAATGCCAGCTATACTCAAATTTCAGACTGGACAACCAGCTTAAGCTGTCTTCTCTTGTTCAGCCCTTCTTTCCAAGCATAGATTACATCCTGTAGCTATAAGCTGTAGCGTTAGGGGCCTAGTAAAGAGACATGTGCGCTTCATTACATCTAAAATGATCGAACTCCTCATATCCAATCCCCTTGCTTTAATCTGCTATTGCAAAATTCATTTAGCAAGAACGTCGGAGACACACAAACCCAAGATTGAGCCACAGCGCCCTCTGGTGTGATTGTACGGTGAAGCGAAAGCCAATTTCTGTGACTCATAGGAAATCATTTCTAAACAGTGTTTCTAAGACGAATTTGCGTTCTTTCCAGGTGAGTGGATCCCAAGTACTGCAGACTACGGTAAGACCTTTTCTTCACTTGTCTTCCCTGGTGGGGTTGGCCAGTTCTCCTCTGCTGCTGTTGGCTAGTTGAGGCTGAGCACAGCCCAGGTCACAGAGCAAACACCCGCCTTGCGAATGCAGGAATGCCGGGGAGACAGGAGACGTGGGTACCAAGACCTGGGGCGTATCCCAAGTGCACACTGGGTCAATCCCAGCTGTCGTTCGCCTTCCTCTTGCTCTCTGACTCTCAGTCATTTATCAGATGAGGTTAGCTTCAGTTTGGTGTGAGGAGAGATAGTTGAAAATAAAGGTCAGTACCTTTTCTTTCTTTCTTTCTTTTTTTTTTTTTTTTGAGGCGGAGTCTCGCTCTGTCGCCAGACTGGAGTGCAGTGGTGCAATCTTGGCTCACTGCAATCTCCGCCTCCCAGGTTCAAGCAATTTTCCTGCCTCAGCCTCCAGAGTAGCTGGTACTACAGGCACGCGCCACCACGCCCAGCTAATTTTTGTATTTTTAGTAGAGATGAGGTTTCACCACGTTGGCCAGGATGGTCTCGATCTCTTGACCTCGTGATCCACCCACCTCAGATTCCCAAAGTGCTAGGATTACAGGCGTGAGTCACTGCACCCAGCCAACCTTTCTTTTCACTAATAATGACAGGTATCTTGAAGATAACTAAACTCTACCAAGTACTTGCTATATACCATGCGTAAAATGATTTTCATGTATGAAATGAATTGATATATTTAAAAAATACTTAAAATACCACCTGGCACACAGTAAGTGCCCAACTAATGCACATAGTGAGTGCTATTGTCATGAAATCTTCCCAAGAACACTTTGAGGTAAGTAATATGATTATGCCCATTTTGCAGATGGGAAAACCAGGGCACAGTTAGCTAATTTGTCAATATTTCTATGTCTAAGATTATGTGTCTGGTGAGTAGCAGGGCAGAGATTTGAGCCTAGGATGGGTGCCTCCTCCTACCCCTGTCCTGGTCTTTGACTTTGGCTAAATGTCCCCGCCTCTCCAGTGAGAGTGTGCAGACCTTTGTGCCTAAGTTTGATTTTTCAGGGTCTTCTATGTGTTCACTTAGGATGACTCTGCTCCTGGGCCCTTGGCCCTGTTGAGGTCAGTCCCTCCCTTTCCAAGACATGACTTGAGAGATCCAGAAATGGCCTGGGAAAGGCAGCTTTCTGACCAACACCCAGCAAGGGAGAGTCTGAGGCAGGGAGACTGAGCACTTTTCTGGAAGAACCATTCACAGGGTGACCAGGAGGGGGCGCATTGCCCCGCTGAGCCTCTAGGTTCATCTCTGCACCAGAAGAGGTGCAGATGGCATAGAAGGTAGCGTGTTTAGCTCCTAAGAGGGGCCCTTCTGAATAAGGCCTCAGGTCTGAACAGGCATCTCCTCCGTGGATTATGTCCCTGAATCTGGGGAGGGACAGAGCATGGGAGGTCCTGAATGTATTTTGGGGATGCCCTGAAGATGGTGCAGCTGGCCTTTCCTCCCTGTGGGAGAAAAGGCAACCTGCCCCCTTCCCTTGCATCCCATTCCAGCCTCTCACTCTGTGACCACAAGTTTCTCATAATCTCAAACTCACCATTGAAAAGCCACACCCAGGATCTGGCTGGTACTCTCAGGACGGTGGGCTGTACCCCTCAGGACCTGTGCCTCTTTTCCTCACACCATCAATGCAGGTTACCCCAGTGGGTGGTCTAGTGGCGTTGTGTCAGGCAGGAACATGGTACTTATTGACTTCCCAGCATGGCCAGCTCTGTGGTGGGAAGCAGGCTGTTTCAGCCCCTCCCAGGATAGGAGGCTGGAAAAGTAGGTCAAAGCTTGCTCTTGGACTTGATCCTGATGGGACTGGAGAGTATATTGAAGCATTTTGAGCAAAGAATTGAATTGAATATATTTGTACTTTGTAAAGATAAAACTTGAAGACCACCTGGAAACTGATGAATCCTCTTAGCACGGAAATGGGCACAGAGTAAGCACTCCATCAATGCTGGTTGAATCAATGAATGTGAATGGACTAGAGAAAGGAAGAGCAGAGACTGAGGATTCAGCTGGGAGGAGGCCAGGTTCAAGGGGATGAAGGCTTATCCCAGTGAAATGGCAGTGGGAATGACAAGGAAAGAATGACCTTGGTGATGTTAGATATAGGACGTGAGGAGAAAGAGGAGTCGAATATGATGCCCTTGTTCCCAGCATGGTTGATGTGGAGCATGATGACATCCTTAATTCAAATGGAGGGAAGATGCTGTGTTGAGTTTGGGATGATGTGGGGGATAGGATGGCCAGGAGGCCACTGAAAATGCTGGTCTAGAGCTCAGGGCTGGGCTGTCAGGGCTGAGTCAGGATCAGAGAGGTAGATTTGGGGGTCTTCTGGAAAGTTCTCAGAGTACATGAGGTTCTCCAGGGGGAAAATACAGAATGAGAGGAGGGCAAAGACAGAACATGGAAGAACAAGGATATTTAAGGTCCTGTGGGGAGAAGGACTATAAATAGGCAGGGTGGTGAGAGGAAGAAGGGGGAGTGAGGTGGGTAGGGATGCAAGTCAAGGTGGCCAAGAGCACCAGGATAAGGGCTTCTCGCTGTGTCACTGCAGGTCTGCCTCTGAGACTGGTGAATGGAGGTGACCTGTGTCAGGGCCGGGTGGAGGTCCTGTACCAAGGCTACTGGGGCACTGTGTGTGATGACAGCTGGGATGCCCAGTATGCCAATGTTGTCTGCAGGCAGCTCGGCTGTGGCTATTCCGTGTCAGCCCTGGACGGGGCCCACTTTGGTCAGGGCTTGGGAAACATTCTCTTGGGTGACGTGCATTGCTCGGGAAGGGAACCCTACCTGTCAAGCTGTCCCTACAGCGGATGGCATAACCACGAATGTGGCCACAGAGAAGATGCCGGTGTCATGTGCTCTGGTAGTGTGGATATCCCCTTGCTCTGTGTATGTGCAACTCTGAGTCAATATCACCACACATGAGCTCATGTGTATACTTATGAGTGTGCTCTATAGTTTACTTGCTTTGATGTAAGTCATGTCTTAATTGATATTGGAGGGCAGGTGGTTACTGGCCCATTTCATAGACAATGAAGGTCAAGGGATCATCAGCCTGTCCTGAAGCTGGATGTAGTGGAGGCAGGCTTCAGTCTCAGGCCCCCAGAGCCTGCTGATGCAATCATCTCACGGACTGGTTCTGATGAGCAGCATCACGACCACCCCTGGCCTCGGATACCAAATAAATATCTTCCTAAGTGGCAGTTTCTCCTCCTTTAAAGGCTGAGGAAGATGGGGGAACTTAAAACATAAATGTATACCAACATCAAATTGAGGAGTAACGCAAAGCATTCTCTTTATTGGGAATTAAATAAAGGATACTTAAAATCCTCAATGGAAAAGAGAACTTCTCCTGGACCCAACCCAGCAAATCTCAGTGCTGATGTCCTTTGTTCACATAGTGCCAGGATGTGCACAAAGACCAAGGGGTTCTTTGATCCACAAATAAACCTCCAAGGACACTGGCCAATGGCGTGCTCCCCAAAGAGGAGTTTCGGGTTAAACTGTCCACTTCTAGAGGAACCGTGGCATTTGCTGTGTGGACTGGCCTGAGCCCATGCCTCTGTGCATGGGATGTGCCCTTGATAATCCAACCACCATGTAGGACTGGGCTCCTCAAGGGGGCATGGTTCTATATGCAGCCACTTTGTGAGTGGTTCAGTTTTGCATTCTGAAAAGGATAGTTTTCTTCGGAAACCACTTTTTTTCTGGTTGAATCACATTCTCAGGGATGTTTCAGTGATGGTGAATATTTGTCATATAGAAACGGCCAGGTGTTATTTGTCATCCAATATTGTGACTAGGATGGGGCTGTGAATGGACTGGGTGACTTTTTGAATAGAGGCTGTGGCAGCACAGCAGGTTGGGGGAGGGTAACAAGAGCAAAGGATGCCTGTGCGGCATCCTAGCCCAGCCTGGGGCCATTATGGTGACAGAGGGATAGGCAGTTGATTGGCTCTTAGTAATGGAGCCTGCACTTAGGCCCTGTGCTTCCAGTCTTTGCTTGAGAGCTGAGGAAGCTATGGACCAGCCCTTCCCAAGCGAGGGCTACCATCAATGAGCTCTTCTTTTCTCCACCCTGCAGGTTCTCTCATTACCTCAGAGGAGTCCCTGGAGGTAACATCAGTAGAAGGTAATGTCTACTATGGGGGATCCCTGTGGGTTCATTACCCCACTGCACCCCTAGGTTCATCTCTGATCCAGAAGAGGTGCAGAGGGCATAGAAAGTAGTGAGCTGGCGTCGTGTGCTCAGGTAGTGTGGATATCACCTTGCACTGTGTATGTGCAACTCTGAGTCGATATCACCACACATGAGCACGTGTTTGTACACTTGTGTGTGCTCTGCAGTTACTTGCTTTGCTGTAAGTGATGTCTTAGTTGATGTTGGAGGGTAGGTGGCACTGCCCCCATTTCATGGACAATGAAGGTCAAGGGATCATCTGCCTGTCCTTCTGAAGCTGGATGTGGTGCAGGCAGGCTTCAGTCTCAGCCCCTCAGAGCCTGCTGATGCAATCACCTCATGGACTAGTTCTGATGAGCAGCATCAGGACCACCCCTGTCCTGGGATACAAATAAATACCTTCCTAGGGAGAAGTTTCTTCTCTTTTAAAGGCTAAGGAGGATGGGGGAACTGCTGGTCCTTAAGACATAAATGTATACCAACATCAAATTGAGGAATAACTCAAGGCATTCTCTTTATTGGGAATTAAATGACAAATAAAAGATACTTAATACTCTCAATGGAAAAGAGAACTTCTCCCGGACCCAACCCAGCAAATCACAGTTCTGATTTCCTTTGTTCACACTGTGCCAGGATGTGTGCAGACACCAGGGGGATTTTTAATCCACAAAGAAACCTCCAAGGACATTGTCCCATGGTGTGATCCCCAAAGAGGAGTTTCTGGTTAAACTGTCTACTTTGAGAGCAACTCTGGCATTTGGAGTGTGGGCTGGACTGAGCCCAGGCTACCATGCCTGGGGTGTGCCCTTGATAATCCAACTACCAAGTGGGACTGGGCTCCCCAAGGGGGCATCGTCCCCCATGCAGCTGCTTTGTGAGTGGCTTAGTGTTGCATTCTGGAAAGGTTGGTTTGCTTTCAAAACCACCTTTTTTCTAGTTGAACCACCTTCTCAGGAATATTCCAGTCATGGTGAATATTTGTCATTTGAGGGTGTGTTTGAGCCATAGACACAGTCAGATGTCTTTTGACATTCAATCTTGTGACTAGCCTGGGGTTGTGAATGGACTGGGTAACCTCTTGAATAGAGACTGTGGCAGCAGAGGAGGTGGGGGTAGGGTAATAATAGTAAAGGATGCTCGTGTGGCATCCTAGCCCAGTCTGGGACCAGTACAATCAATCACAGAGCGATTGGCACATGGTTGGCTTTTAGCAATGGAGGGTGCCCTTAGGCCCTGTGTTTCCAGCCCTTGCTTCAGAGCTGAGGAAGCCATGGACCAACCCTCCCCAAGCAAGGGCTACCATTAATGAGCCCCTCCTTTCTCTACTCTGCAGGTACTGTGATTCCCTCGGAGGCGCTCCTGGAGTCAACTACAGCAGAAGGTAACATCTACTATGGGGGAT
>NW_012107030.1:14933-21954 GCF_000951045.1 Mandrillus leucophaeus | reverse complement strand
ATACAACCACCTCATAGACTGGTTCTGATGAGCAGCATCGCGACCACCCCTGGCCTAGGATACCAAATATATATGTTCCTAAGTGGCAGTTTCTCCTCTTTTAAAGGATGAGGAGGATGGAGGGTTTTTTTAATCCACAAAGAAACCTCCAAGGACATTGTCCCATGGTGTGATCCCCAAAGAGGAGTTTCTGGTTAAACTGTCTACTTTGAGAGCAACTCTGGCATTTGGAGTGTGGGCTGGACTGAGCCCAGGCTACCATGCCTGGGGTGTGCCCTTGATAATCCAACTACCAAGTGGGACTGTGCTCCCCAAGGGGGCATCGTCCCCCATGCAGCTGCTTTGTGAGTGGCTTAGTGTTGCATTCTGGAAAGGTTGGTTTGCTTTCAAAACCACCTTTTTTCTAGTTGAACCACCTTCTCAGGAATATTCCAGTCGTGGTGAATATTTGTCATTTGAGGGTGTGTTTTGTCATTTGAGGAGGTGGGGATAGGGTAATAAGGGTAAAGGATGCTCGTGTGGCATCCTAGCCAGCCTGGGACCAGTACAATGACAGAGCGATTGGCAAATGGTTGGCTTTTAGCAATGGAGGGTGCCCTTCGGCACTGTGTTTCCAGCCCTTGCTTCAGAGCTGAGGAAGCCATGGACCAACCCTCCCCAAGCAAGGGCTACCATTAATGAGCCCCTCCTTTCTCCACCCTGCAGCTACTGTGTTTCCCTCGGAGGCGCTCCTAGAGTCAACTGCAGCAGAAGGTAACATCTACTATGAGGGATCCCTGTGGGCTCATTACCACTCTGCACCCCTAGGTTCATCTCTGATTCAGATAAGGTGCAGAAGGCCTAGAAAGTAGGGTGCTTAGCTCCCAAGAGGGGCCCTTCCACATAAGGCCTTAGGTCTGAACAGGTATCTCTTGCATCGATCGTGTCTGAGACTGAGGAGGAATCAACTTGAAGATACATCTCCAAGGAGTTCTCAGTGGACTCTTGTTTCTAGAGTTTCTGTTATCCTTTCTTGTTGCTCGCTCCTGTGTTCCTCACCCAGCTGTGCTCATCTCTGGCCAGCCTATGGTGCTGGATCTCTGGCTACAGGGCCTTGAGAGGCAGGTGCCTACCTGCTAAACGTAGCCAAATTGCTAGGACAGCATCCTTGCCCTTGCCCTTTCTTTAAGCCCATGTTAGGCCACCCTTGTTTCTTCTTAACAGAGAGAAATCACAATCCTTCAACTCATGGGCATCAGAGGTCATGTACTTCCCCCTTGGGTACCTCCAGTGAGAAATCTGGGAGACATAGTCAATACAGCCTGGGATTCTGGCAGTCTGGGCTTTGGGAAGGGAAGTCACTTCCCATTTCCCATGGGAAACCTTGGCCCTAGGAGAAGCTCAAGGACAACATTCTCACCAAAGCCTCTGCCCTGCCCAGGGTTGGCATGCAGCAGTTGGGAATGCTGATGGTACACGCATCAGGCCCTCCCATTCCTCAGGTCATCTCTTTCCTCTCCCTCTGGCCCATGGGGTGAGGCCTGACTTAACCTCTTTCTCTTTCCTATGATTAAGGACACAGAAGACACTAGAAATGAGGGTGAGACTGGCTTTATTCTGACTTAGCCATGTCCCTTACCAAGATTCCCACATTTTCTTATTTGCAGCAGCTATAAGAGGAGAATCTGTTCCTTCCTCTGGAGTGGTTTCCCCTGAGGACCCTGTTACATGTTAAGAACCACATCTTGGCCTGACAAGCCCTTTGGTATAACTGGTCCAGCCAAGGATGGGAGCAAGAGGGTGGAGGGATTTGGCTGATCTGCCTGTCACACAGGATTGCAGATAGGACTTACTCGGAGTTGCTCTTATCAGGAACTCCAGTGTCAGGTGGGAGTCACATTTCTTCTAGATATAGAGACCTCATGTGGAAGCCCAGTGGAGAGCTCAGACAGAAGCTGAGTGCTGTGGCTGCAGTGGGTTAAGGGTAACTCTCAGGTCACTTCCTCTCCAAGCCCCAGTTCTTGTAGGTCAGTTCTTGTAGGTGCCCTGGACAAATTCCAGGGCTCCGGAGCAATTCAAAAACAGAGATTCCAAGCCAGTATCTTACTTAAAGGGGAATATTAGAAGCATTTCCACTAGTGTGAAAAACAAGGCAAGTATGCCCTCCATCCCCACTGCTGTTCAATGTCATACTGGAGGTAGTAGCCAATGCAATTAGAGTAGAGAAATCAATTAGAGGCATAATAATGAGAAAAGTTATTTTTGCATCCCTCTCCTGGAGTTCTGTATAGGTTACATGTAGACATATCAGAATCAGAGTGAGTATGTTGGTACAGAAATATTTCCTCCACAAGCAGCCCTTTAGAATTGAAGAACTCAGTGCCAGACAGGTTTCTTGACTTTCCCAAAGTTACACAGCAAGACAATATCCAGATCAGGAGTGATGGCTTCTCAGCAGATCCTAGTTTACTTTCAGCCCGTGAGTGTCCTCAGAGGAGATCTAATCTTATATATATATATATATATTTTTTTTGATTTTGTTTTTCATCTTCTACAATTGGCAAATGCAGAGACTACCACCACAAATACCGGGTCTACTGTTGTGACAGATAATCAGTAATTTTGAGTCTGTTTCTGTTATGTCATGATGCCAACTATATCCATGGGCTTTACTGTTATTCAGGAAAAGTTTTAGGGAATGGGATGGGAGGGAATGTTGTGAGTACACAGTGACCTGGATCCCAGAGGTCAGCTAGAGTGAAGCTTCCTTCATTGCCCATGCTCCTGGGAGTAGGGAGAAATCAGTCAGAATGTGGCATCTCCAAGAGCCTGTGTGCTTTGGAAGCAGAGACCAGTGGGATCAGTCTCCAGTTCAGAGTGACAACCCAGCTCCCCCATCTCCACAGCTCTGTGCTGACCCCAGCCATCCTGGCCCTGAGGAAGGCTATAAGGCCAGGAAGATCACATGCAAAATGTGCTCCAAGCCAACCTTAGAGCTACAGATACACATCAGAGCTCCTTCCAGGACATCCTGATGTCATCACGCTGCTCTTCAGTGTGGGATGTTATGTGTCCCCTGTCTGAGTGAATCAGGCAGAGCCCATGGTCTGCTTAGAGAAGGGTCTTGTGTATCTCTAGGCCCCTTCCAGGATGCAGATTAGGTGGAGTCTTTTATTCTCCTCCAGCAGAAGCTCTAAGACTTGGGTTTGGGCCAAGCAGTCACTGTCCTCTTCCCCATGAAGAACTCTAACCTTAAGGCATGTTAGAGCCCAGCCTAGTTAGAGATTCTCTCAAAGATATTTGCCTATGGGAAAGACCCTGAATGCCCTGCAGGCCCTGAGACCTTGTCTCTCAGTAGGAGTGTACAAGAGAAATTCTGTGCCTTCCTCTAGGATCTGATTATGATTTGGCCCTGAGACTGGTGAATGGAGATGGCAGGTGTCAGGGTCGGGTGGAGGTCCTGTATCAAGGCTCCTGGGGCATAGTGTGTGATGATAGCTGGGACACCAATGATGCCAACGTGGTCTGCAGGCAGCTGGGTTGTGGCTGGGCCATGTCAGCTCCAGGAAATGCCCGGTTTGGCCAGGGCTCAGGACCCATTGTCCTGGATGACGTGCGCTGCTCAGGGTACGAGTCCTACCTGTGGAACTGCCCCCACAATGGCTGGCTCTCCCATAACTGTGGCCATAGTGAAGATGCTGGTGTTATCTGCTCAGGTAGGCATCAAAGATCTCTGGAGGGTCAGGTGTGGTGACTCACAACTGTAATCCCAGCACTTTGGGAGGATGAGGCAGGCAGATTGCTTGAGCTCAGGTGTTCAAGACCAGTTCTGGGCAAGATGGCAAACCCCGTCTCTATTAAAAAAAGAAAATCACTTGGGCCCATTCTGGGGACAGACTGTATTCAGAGAATATAGTGACAAACAGGTTTCTCACTCCAGGGCCCCCGCCCAAGACTTTCCTGGTTATCTGGTGGCTCTGGAGTTTAGTTGGGGCAACTGGCCTGTGGGTACAATGCCATGGTCAGCACGGATCCCCAAGCTGCAAGCAGTGCCCCAACATTGGTTTGGGGGTGACTGAGGCACCGGTGTTCAGACACAGGGTCCAGCATGCTGACATCAGAAATAACGAGCTTTTTATTCTGCTGTAGGAACGTCCGCATAACTCATAGCCCTGTTTTCCCCGATGCTCCTTCTCAGGGATGGCATGTTTCAGGGACCTGGTTGGTGAAACCTCCCCTCCCCTTGAACACCGTATTACCTTGAGTGCTGTCAGCCACTGACCCAGAGGGAAGGATGCATTTGTAAATAGTTCACTTATGATTGCTGTGAAGAGAGGCAGGGAAGTGGGGTAAGGGTGGGAGGATGTCAGTGAGTCACAAATGGTGGGCTCACATGCAAGCTCAGCGTGGGGAGCAGGGGGACCTCCCAGAGGATCACCAAGAATCCACGTCAAACCTCAGAGTCATTGCCGCTCAAGGGTGGAGAGTTAGGGTCTTCATCCACTCATTGCTTAGGGTGGCTGTTTGCTGCTCCCTGGGTGTTGATACTGAGGTTGTTGTGGCCAGTCCCAGGCACCGAAGTGACCTTCATATCCCTGGAGAGTGAGCCGCAGGCACAGAGACGGAGGCAATGCCGGGGGCTGTGGGTTCCCTGAGGGACTGAGGGCTTCACGGTGGGCACTGGCAGGGCCCACTTGGTGGACATGTGATGGGCATCAGCTGAGGGTGTGGCTACCCCAAGTCACTTCAACCTTAACTCTAGTTGGAGTCACTGAGTGTTTGGTGTCTAATGTTGCTATTTTTTCTCATAGCTGCCCAGCCTCAGTCGACGCTCAGGCCAGATGAGTCCCCAGAATCCTTCCTTGGGATACCCCTTCTCTTTCTGCTTGGTTACCCCTTCCCCAATCCACAGAGCCTTCCTGCTTCTCTGCAGATACTCTCGGGCATGTTATTTTCACCCCAGCTCTATAACTGAGACCCTAGCATGGTGCTTCTTAAGCACACGTAGGATTCAGCTTCTGCCTTCTCTTCAATCCATCTCAGCTTTCATCATACAGTTCCATGCTGTCCCAATGGAAAACCCTTACAGGTTCAGAAAGAAGCCACCTGTTTAATGAGCTTTGGCCCCTTTATGTTCTGGGCTGACATAACCTTTCTGAGAATTGAGGGTGAGACCCTCTAATGTTCTGTTGAAGGCAAGGTCAGTATAGGCCTGATACCTGCATCTCTCACTACTTGAAAGACCCTTGAAAGACCCCCAAATTCTGCAGGGCCATGTCTGCATTCAGAAGAGGCAGAGGCCATGCTCAGGTGAGAGAGAGGCTAAGAAATGTTTCTGGTGCCTTCACTTACCAGGAAACCTGATATCCCCCGGGTGGGCCCGCTAGTCCCCCGAATATCTTAGCTGCAAGTGTCAAGACTTGGCAGTGGTGTCAGATGAGTCAGACAGTCCATGTGTCAGTGGATGGTGGGAGATTGAGGTGGCGAAGGTTTCCTAATTGAGAAGAGGTCATCCCTGTCTCAGAGAGAGATGGAAGGGCCTGCATGGTGTCCTTTGTCCCTGAATGAGTTCTGTGGGCAGGAGACCTGGGCAGACACATGGGGAGCAAGTGGCTGGACCTGGGAGTGGAATTGTTTTCACAACCGGGTCCTAGGAAATGCCCGGTTTGGCCAGGGCTCAGGACCCATTGTCCTGGATGACGTGTGCTGCCTGGTCCAGAGAACTGCTTGCTTTTTACCTTTTTCCCTTCAAATCCAATTGTATCCTTTCTCTTTGTTGCTGTTTACAGACAGTTGGCCTGTCAGGATATTACCTGTACTCAAAGAAGGTAAAGAATCCTCTCAACACTCCCTGGGGCTCACTTTCTACCTCTGCATACACTTCGGAGTTCATAGTTCACTTATGATTGCCATGAAGAGAGGTGGGGAAGTAGGCTAAGGGTGGGAGGATGGCAGCAGGTGATAAACAGTTGGCTCAACAGTGAGCTGGGCACTAGGAACAGGAGTAGGACCTCCCAGAAGATCATTAGGAATCATTAGGCTCACGATAGGATGAGGCTCAAGGTGGGCCCTTGCTTCTTCATGTTTCTGTGGGTTGGGTAGGGAGGAAGCTGGAATCTCTGAAGACCCAGAACTAGATGTGATGTTGGAGAGTGGAGGGTGCTGGCGACCTGTCTCCTGTGGGATCCTGTTCCAAGTGGTCAGGAAAGATCCTCATCTGTGTGCTCAGGACAAGCCTTGGGGGTCTCCCTAATCCTACGGGGACCTCATCCCTGCCATCTCTGGTACTTTCCCAGTCAGCCAGACAGGACCATGCTCCTGAATAAGGGAGGGGTCTGGGCCTGCCATCTGCAGCTGAGAAGCTCCATCCTCTGTGTACCCAACTAGATAGTGGGATATCCAGTCCTATCACCTCCACTGGGGTCACAGGTGCTTCCCCAGAAGTTGAGCATCCATAGACCTGGGCAGAGTAGGCTGTCAGTGCTACTTTCACTATAATTAAGCCTAATCTCTGGCTTCATTATGCAAAGGTGACTGCCTGCCTGGGTGACTTAGTTCATTAGGAAATGCCCTGAGTGTGGAACTTGCCCTAGATTGTTAGGGGTCTAGGCCTGCCATTTGTAGCTGTGTAGCTCCATCCTGTCTGCCCCCAGAGTGGGGAGTGGGGTGTCCATTCCTGGCCCCTCCTCTGGGATGTCATACATGCTTACCCATAACTTGAGCTTTTATAGACTTGAGTAGAATAGGGCATCACTTTTTCCACTATGACAAAGCTTAACCTCTGGGTATGGTAATCTTCAGTCGTGACTGCGTGTCCTGGTGACGTTGGCATTTGTATTCAAACTTGACTACTTTGCCTACTGCTCTGAGTGTTGTACATGCCTTATCCTTGACCTCATCATAGAGATGGATGAAGGGTTCTTGTGTTCCCCTGTAGGATCTGAATCCAGTTTGGCCCTGAGGCTGGTGAATGGAGGTAACAGGTGTCAGGGCCGAGTGGAGGTCCTATACCGAGGCTCCTGGGGCACCGTGTGTGATGACT
>NW_012107030.1:11947-14883 GCF_000951045.1 Mandrillus leucophaeus | reverse complement strand
CACCAGCTCTTGCTAGGAACTAAGAGAAGAACTCATCCCTGACCAGGGAGGTCACTAAGTGATTCATGAAGGGTTGGCCTCCATGACCCAGACATGGGACATCAGGCCTCACCTGTATACTTGGGGATCCAATCCCAACATGAGTCTTGGAGGGGACAAGCATCCAAACTATAGTACGCTGGCTCTCCAGGGTTCTCCCTTTCCCCTACTGAAAGGTTTAGGTGAGGGTGAGGTGGATACAGCACATATAGGCATTGGTGGAGGGACAATCTCACTGGAAGGAGCCCAGAAGCAAAGGCTCATGCTGGGAAGGGAGGGTCTTCTGCCGAGGACCAATAAGGAGGCATCAGACTGGAAACACAAGGCTGGGAGTGCAGTTTTGTGACTGTCCCTGACTGTCCATGTCTGGCCTGCTTGACTGCAATTCCCTCCAGAGCACTGCAGTGTCCTGCCTGTGCACCAGTCAGGTGTGGTGGTGGTGGGGTGGTGGCAATGTCCATGAGGCCTGCTGAGCAAAGCCTTGTTATGAATGCCTGTGGGCTGGGCTAGGAGATGACAGGCTGGATTTTTGCTGGAGTGGCCTCTTCATACTTGCTGATGCAGGGACTACTAACGTGCAAGGGTGAGGGTTGGTTTTGTGTCAACCTGATTGCTATGGGCAGACACAAAGTCCTTCAAACACCCCCAGATGCGTCAGGGCCCCATCTACATCCAGAAAGGCAGAGGCCATGCTCAGGCAGGGAGAGAGATATTACATATTTCTGGTGCCTCCACTTGCTAGGAGACTTTATACTCCTTTGGGCAGCTCCCTGATCCTTCTAACACTTTAGCTCCAATGGTCGGAGGCTCAGCAATGGTGTCAGATGTGCCCATTAGTCCATGTGTATCGGGAGAACCTGCTCCCAATGTTTAATGTGGGTTCTTTTTATTTCCTAAGTGTCTCGGCTGGGTTGGGAAATAAAGGGAAAGAGCACAAGAGAGAGAAATTTAAAGCTGGGTGTCCGGGGGAGACATCACATGTTGGCCGGATTCGTGATGTTCCCTGAGCCATAAAACCAGCAAGTTTTTATTAGCGATTTTCAAAAGGGGAGGGAGTGCACGAATAGGGTGTGGGTCACCGAGATCACATACTTCACAAGGTAATAAAATATCACAAGGCAAATGGAGGCAGGGCAAGATCACAGGACCACCGGATGAAATGAAATTAAAATTGCTAATGAAGTTTCGGGCACACATTGTCATTGATAACATCTTATCAGGAAACAGGGTTTGAGAGCAGGTAACCCGTCTGACCACAATTTATTAGGCGGGAATTTTCCTCCACCTAATAAGCCTGGGAGCACTATAGGAGACTGGGGCTTATTCCATCCCTTCGGCTTCAACCACAAAAGATGGGACGCCTTAAAAGGGGTCATCTATAAGCCTACCTTCAGGGCGCATTCTCTTTCTCAGGGATGTTCCTTGCTGAGAAAAAGAATTCAGCAATATTTCTCCTATTTGCTTATGAAAGAGGAGAAATATAGCTCTGTTCCGTCTGGCTCTCCGGCAGCCAGTTCAAAGTTACCTCTCTCGCTCCCTGAATCTCACTGTTATCCTGTTCTTTTTTTTTTTTTTAAGATGCCCAGATTACATATTGTTCAAACACACATGCTCTACAAACAATTTGTGCAGTTGATACAATCCCAGGGTCCTGAGGTGACATTCATCCTCCTCAGCTTATGAAGAAGATGACCGGATTAAGAGATTAAAGTGAAGACAGGAATTGGAAAACACAAGGGTATTGATTGGGGAAGTGATAAGTGTCCATGAAATCTTCACAATTTATGTTCAGAGATTACAGTAAAGACAGGTGTAAGAAATTATAAAAGCATTAATTTGGGGAACTAATAAATGTCCGTGAAATCTTCACAATTTATGTTCTTCTGCCGCAGCTTCAGCCGGTCCCTCTGTTCAGGGTCCCTGACTTCCTGCAACACATGTGTCAGTGGATGGGGCAGGCAAACCCAGAGGTCAGAGGGATCAGATTGGTCTCCAGTGAGGCCTGTGTCCCTTGCTGAGCTCACTGGGCTGAAGACTTGGGCAGACACATGGGGAGCAAGTGACAGGAACCAGAAATTGAGTAGTTTTCATGATGCTTGCTATGTCCGGAGACTTTTCCTTTTGGAGCTTTTCACCCTCAAGTTTAATTCTAGCCTTTGTTTTTGTTGCAATTAAAGACGCGTTGCTGACCACTACCTTACCTGCATCGACAGTAGGTAAATAATCCTCTCAACCCTTCCTAGGGCTCACTCTCTACCTCTGAACAAATGTTTTTTCTGGAAAGGATAGGATGAGGGTCAAGGTGGGCCCCTGTGTTTTTCATGTCCTTGTGTATTAGTGGAGGAAGTTGGAGTCTCTGGGGAGCCAGTCGTGGTTCTGGTGTTGGAGGCTGGAGGGTTCTGGTGACCTGTCTCCCACGGAATCCTCTTCCAAGTATCAGGAAAGATCCTCATCCACATGCTGAGGACAAGTCCTGGAGGACTCCCTACATCCTAATGGGACCTCGTTCCTGGCCCTCCGGCCATGCACTGCAGACCTGCAAGGGTGGGTGACAGTTCCTGTCCCTGCAGCTATCTGGCCAAGGCCTTGCCATCCTTGACAATTTGCCAGAAACCAGGGAGGACCACGTGGGTGCCACCTAACTCTTGAACATGGGGACAGCATGGGCCTGCCCTCTGGAGCTGTGACACTCCATCCTGTGTGTGCCCAGAGTAGGGAGTAGGGCGCCTACTCCTGTCACCTCCACTGGGGTCACAGATGCTTCCCCAAAACTTGATCCTCCATAAACCCGGGCAGGATATCGTATCACCTCTCCTTCCACTGTGATGAAGCTGAACCTCTGGTTGCAGTCATACTCAATCGTGACTGCCTGCCCAGGTGACTTTGGCATTAGGAAG
>NW_012107030.1:8628-11257 GCF_000951045.1 Mandrillus leucophaeus | reverse complement strand
TTTGCCTTTTAGTGTGGCTGGAAAGGAATAGCTGGGGCCAGGTTGTTCATGAAGATAGAGGTTGATTTGGGTCGTGGCTTTGCAGGCTACATAGGAGCATGATATCTGCTTGGCTTCTGTTGATGGCCTCAGGCTGCTTTAGCTCCTGGCAGAAGGAGATGGGGAGCTGTCCTGGGCAGAGGTCACATGACAAGTGAAGGAAGCAAGAGAGGGCAAGAGGGAGGGCCCAGACTCTTCAACCACCAGCTCTTGCTAGGAACTAAGAGAAGAACTCACCCTTGACCAGAGAAGGCACTAAGTGATTCATAAAGGGTTGGCCTCCATGACCCAGACATGGGACATCAGGCCTCACCTCTATACTTGGGGTTTCCAATCCCAAAATGAGTCTTGGATGGGACAAACATCCAATCTATAGCACACTGTCTCTCCAAAGTTCTGCCTTTCCCCTACTGAAAGGTTTAGGTGACAGTGAGGTGGATGCAGCACATATAGGCATTGGGGGAGGGTCAATCTCACTGGGAGGAGCCCAGAAACAAAGGCTCATGCTCGGAAGGGAGGGTATTCTGGTGAGGCCCAGTAAGGAGGCCTTAGACTGGAAACACAAGGCTTGGAATGCAGATCTGTGTCTGTCCATGTCTGGCCTGGGTTTTGGGGGTGTGAGTGCTTGACTGCAATTCCCTCCAGAGAACTGCAGTGTCCTGCCTGTGCACTGGTCAGGTGTGGGGTGGGCAGTGCCCCTGAGGCCTGCTGAGCAAAGCCTTGTTCTGAATGACTGTGGACTGCGCTGGAAGACCACAGGCTGGGTTTTTGCTAGAGTGGCCTCTTCATGCTTGCTGACTCAGGGACTGCTAAGACATGCAAGCAAGGGAGAGGGTTGGTTTTGTGTCAACCTGATTACTATGGACAGACACAAACTTAGTCACTTTGGAGCTGGCAGTAGTGGCAGCATCTGCCCAGACATCTTCCAAGGAGCATCCTTGTGGGGACATGCATGGCAATGCCCCTCCCTCTTGATGGGAAACTAGCATAGACTGAACGCATGACCTGTTTAGTTCCTTCCACCTTTGTTCCAGTTTTGCCAGCTTCTGTGTAGTGCATCTGATCTGACCTCCTCTTTCTCACAGCTGCCCAGTCCCAGTTGATGCCCAGGCCAGGTGATTCCCCAGTGTCCTTCCTTGGAATGTCCCTTTCCTTTCTGCACAATTGTCCTTTTTCCCACTCTGCAGAGCCCTCCTTCTTATCCGTGTGGATACTGTGGGTCATACTATTTTCCCTGCTCTGTAACTGAGACCCTAGCATGAAGCTTCTTAACCAGACATGGTTAAGAAGGTATGATCTTTCTAAGAATTGAGAGTGATTGCCAAAGTCTCCTGGGAAGGCAATGTCAGCTATAGCCTTAAACATGACTGTCCGTGGGCAAGCAATGTCAGTGCAGGCCTGATACCTCCATTCCTCACTCCTTCAAACACCCCCAGATGCGGCAGGGCCCCGTCTACCTCCAAAAAAGGCAGAGGCCGTGCTCGGGCAGGGAGAGATATATTAGATATTTCTGGTGCCTCCACTTGCCAGGAGACTTTATACTCCTTTGGGCAGCTCCCCAATCCTTCTAACATTTTAGTTTCAAGTGTGAGAGTCTCAGCAATGGTGTCCAATGTGCCCATCAGTCCATTGTCTGTGGATGGGGCAGGTAAACCTTTTGTAGCTGAGAAGAGGATATTCCACACTTCAGAGGTAGGAGGGATCCGACTGGTCTCCAGTGAGGCCTATGTCCCTGGCTGTGCTCCCTGAGCTACAGACTTGGGCAGACACATGGGGAGCAAGTGGCAGGAACCAGAAATCGAGTAGTTTTCATGATGCTTGCCTTGTCCAGAGACCTTTCATTTTGGAGTTTTTCACCCTCAGGTTTAATTCTAGCCTTTGTCTTTGTTGCAATTTACAGACACGTTGTCGACCAGCACCTTACCTGCATTGACAGTAGGTAAATAATCCTCTCACCCCTCCCTAGGGCTCACTCTCTACCTCTGGACAAATGTTTTGAATGAAAATGATAGGATGAGGGTCAAGGTGGGCCCTTCTCTGTTTCATGTCCCTGTGCATTGAGTGAGAGGAAGTTGGAGTCTCTGGGGAGCCAGTCCTGGGTCAGGTGTTGGAGGGTGGATGGTGTTGGTGACCTGTCTCCTGTGGGACCCTGTTCCAAGTATTAGGAAATATCCTCATTCAGGTGCTCAGGACAAGCCCTGGAGGGCTCTCTACTCCTGGGACCTCATTCCTGGCCCTCCGGCCATGCATTGCAGACCTGCAAGGATGGGTGAAAATTTCTGTCCCTGCAGCTGACTGGCTAAGGCCTTGCCATCCCTGGTAATTTTCCAGAAGTCAGAGAGGACCACGTGGGTGCCACCAAAGTCTTCAACATGGGGACAGCATGGGCCTGGCCTCTGGAGCTGTGGAGCTCCATCCTGTGTGTGCTCAGAGTAGGGAGTGGGGCATCCATTCCTGTCACCTCCACTGGGGTCACAGGTGCTTCCCCAAAACCTGAGACTCCACAAACCCAGGCAGAATAGGGTATCACCTCTCCTTCCACTGTGATGAAGCTGAACCTCTGGTTGCAGTCATACTCAATCGTGACTGC
>NW_012107030.1:2105-8578 GCF_000951045.1 Mandrillus leucophaeus | reverse complement strand
CAGTTTGGCCCTGAGGCTGGTGAATGGAGGTAACAGGTGTCAGGGCCGAGTGGAGGTCCTATACCGAGGCTCCTGGGGCACCGTGTGTGATGACTCCTGGGACACCAGTGACGCCAATGTGGTCTGCAGGCAACTGGGCTGTGGCTGGGCCACGTCAGCCCCAGGAAATGCCCGGTTTGGCCAGGGCTCAGGACCCATTGTCCTGGATGACGTGCGCTGCTCAGGACATGAGTCCTACCTGTGGAGCTGCCCCCACAATGGCTGGCTCTCCCACAACTGTCAGCACAGTGAAGACGCTGGTGTCATCTGCTCAGGTGGGTCTCCAAGACCTTGGGCTCCCTCTCTTGGAGTAGATTTTGCTCAAGAAGCAAGATCTCATGATGCTCTGATCTCCTCACTCAGAGCTTTTTCAACCTTTCCTATATTTCTAATATCTCCTTAGCTCTCTGCTAGGAAACAGCATGAGTGTTCATTGCCAGGTTTTGAGGAGGTCAGGCAGGACAATGGCCAAAGTGAAATAAGGGTCACACCTTTGTTCACTGAAGCAGCACAAGCAGAGGGAGACGACGAAAGCGCCAGGTCTTTTCCTTTTAGTGTGGCTGGAAAGGAATAGCTTGGGCCGGTTTGTTCAGCTCAGCTTCTGCTGAGGGCCTCGGGCTACTTGTACTCCTGGCAGAAGAGGATGGGGAACTGGCCTGGGCAGAGGTCACATGGTGAGGGAGGAAGCAAGAGAGGGCAAGAGGGAAGGCCCAGGCTCTTTTCAACCACCAGCTCTTGCTAGGAACTAAGAGAAGAACTCATCGCTCACCAGGAGGGCAGTAAGTTATTCATGAAGGGTGGGTCTCCATGACCCAGACATGGTGCATCAGGCCTCAACTCTAAACTTGGGGATCCAATTGCAATATGACAGTTGGACGTGACAAGCCTCCAAAGTATAGCACCCTGGCTCTCCAGGGTTCCAACTTTCCCCTACTGAAAGATTTTGCATAAGGGTTACATGGATGAAGCACATATAGGGGATGGGGGAGGGACTGTCTCACTGGAAGGAGCCCAGAACCAAAGGCTCCTGCTAGGAACTGCGGTCTTCTGCTTAGGCCCAATAAGGTGGTGTCTTAATAGAGACACAAGGCTAGGAGTGCAGATCTGTGTCTGTCTGTGTCTGGTCTGGGATTTGGGCACTATGAGTCCTTGACCACAACTCCCTCCAGAGCACTGCAGTGTTGTGCCTGTGCACCAGTCTGGTGTGGAGTGTGCAGTTCCCATGAGGTCTGCTGGGCAAAGCCTTATTATGAATGCCTGTGGGCTGGGCTGGAAGATCACAGGCAGGACTTTGGCTGGAGTGGCCTCCTCACATTTTTTGACTCAGGGACTGCTAAGACGTGCAAGGGAGAGTGTTGGTTTTGTGTCAACCTGATTACTATTGGCAGACACAAAGTTAATCACTTTGGAGTTGGCAATAGTGGACAGGATCTGCCTAGACACCTTCCAAGGAGCATCTCTGTGGGGATGTGCATGGCAATACCCCACCCTCTGTGATGGAGACCTAGGGTGGACTGAAGGCTTGACCTGTCTAGTTCCTTCCACCTTTGTTCTGGTTTTGCCAGCTTCGTAGTGCATCTGATCTGACCTCCTCTTTCTCACAGCTGCCCAGTCCTGGTCGACGCCCAGGCCAGGTGATTCCCCAGTGTCCTTCCTTGGGATGTCCCTCTTCTTTCTGCACAATTATCCCTTTCTGCACTCCACCCTGTCTCTTATACACATCTAGATGTGTATAAGAGACAGCCCTTTCTGCACTCCACAGAGCCCTCATTCTTCTCAGAGTGGATACTTCGGGGCATATGATTTTCCCTTGCTCTGTAACTGAGACCCCAGCACAGTGCTTCAACAGACCTAGGGTTCAGGAGGCTTCTGTCTTCTGTTCCATTTATCTCAGCTTTCGTGAAGCAGTTTCATATTGTCCCAATGACCAACCCTTAGAGGTTTAGAAAGTGGCCTCATATTTAGTTAGCTTTGATCCTTTTCTATTCAGAGCTGATATGACCTTCCTGAGAATTGAGTGATTGCCAAAGTCTCCTGGGAAGCCAATATCAGTCAATAAACATGACTTCTGCCATGGGCAAGCAATGTCAGTGCAGGCCTGATACCTCCATTCCTCATTCCTTCAAACACCCCAGATTCTGCAGGGCCACATCTGCATCCAGAAGAGGCATAGGCCATGCTCGGGCAGGGAGAGGGATAATAAATATTTCTGGCAATTCCACGTACCAGGAGATTTGATACCCCTTGGTTAGCTCCTTGGTTCCCCTAACATTTTAGCTCGAACTAGTAGAGTCTCAGCAATGGTGTCAAATATGCCTGTTAGTCCATGTGTCAGTGCATGGAACAGGCTAACCCTTTGTGACTGAGAAGAGGACATCCCACACTTCAGAGATAGGAGGGATCGAACTAGTCTTCTGTCAGGCCTATGTCCCTTGCCGAGCTTGCTGAGCTGAAGACTTGGGCAGACACATAGGGAACAAGTGGCAGGAACCAGAAGTGGGGTAGTTTTCATGATGCTTGCCTTGTCCGGAGACCTTTCCTTTTGGGGCTTTTCACCCTCAGGTTTAACTCTAGCCTTGTCTTTGTTACAATTTATAGACGCGTTGCCAACCACCACCTTATCGGCATCGACAGTAGGTAAATAGTCCTCTCACTCCTCCCTAGGGCTCGCTCTCTACCTCTGGACAAATGTTTTGTCTGAAAATGATAGAATGAGGGTCAAGGAGGGCCCCTCTCTTTTTCATGTCCCTGCGGGGTGCGGGGGAGGAAGGTAGAGTCTGTGGGGACCCAGCTCTGGGTCTGATGTTGGAGGCTGGAGGTTGCTGGTGACTTGTCTCCTGTGGAATCCTGTTCCAACTGGTCAGGAAAGATCCTCATCCAGGTGCTGAGGAAAAGCCCTGGAGGATTCCCTAATCCTACTAAGACCTCATTCCTGTCCCTCAGTCCATGCATTGCAGAGGTGTGAAAAGTCAGTGAAAGTGACTGTCCCCGCACCTTTCTGGCCAAGGCCTTGTCATACCTGTGAAATTTTCAGAAGCCAGAAAGGACCATAGAATTGCCACCAAGCTCCTGAGCATGGGGAGGGTCTCGCCTGCCAACTGTAGCTGTGTAGCTCTGTCCTGGGTGTGCCCAAGTTAGAGAATGGAGTATCCATTCCTTTTAACTCCAGTGGGATCACAGGTGCTTCCCCAAAACTTGAGCCTTCATAAACCCAGACAGAAAAGTGTGTCACTGCTCCTTCAACTTTGATGAAGCTGAATCTCTGGTTGCAGTCATATTCAAAGGTGACTGCCTGCTCAGGTGACTTTAGCCATTAGGATGTGCCTTGAGTGTGGAACATTCCTTAGATCCCTGACCTCCTGATAGGGATGGATGAAGGGTTCTTGTGTTCCCCTGTAGGACCTGAATCCAGTTTGGCCCTGAGGCTGGTGAATGGAGGTGACAGGTGTCAGGGCCGAGTGGAGGTCCTATACCGAGGCTCCTGGGGCACCGTGTGTGATGACTCCTGGGACACCAGTGACGCCAATGTGGTCTGCAGGCAGCTGGGCTGTGGCTGGGCCACATCAGCCCCAGGAAATGCCCGGTTTGGCCAGGGCTCAGGACCCATTGTCCTGGATGATGTGCGCTGCTCAGGACAGGAGTCCTACCTGTGGAGCTGCCCCCACAGAGGCTGGCTCTCCCACAACTGTGGCCATCATGAAGACGCTGGTGTCATCTGCTCAGGTGGGCCTCCAACACCTTGGGTTCCCTCTCCTAGACTGGAGTTTGCTTAGGAAGAAAATCCTAATTACATTCTGATCTCCTCACTCAAAGCTTCTTCTATGTTTCCCGTATTTATGCAGTCTTGTTAGCTCTCTGCTAAGAATCTGTATGAATTTCGCTATAGGGCCTGGTGTTCCTGTGGTCACTTAGGACAGGGGACCAAACTCAAACAACCCAGACTTTCTCCCTTTGTTGAGGCAGTGTGAGGAAGAGGCAGAAGAGAAAAGTGCTGGCTCCCCAGGGTTCCATTTCTTCCCTGCTGAGTAGCACTGGGTGAGGGTATCATGGACGCAGGACAGACAGCAAGGCAGGGGAGGAATCCTCTAGCTGCGAGGAACTTTGAACTAAAAATGCTTGTCTGGAAGTGGGTTCTCAGCTGAGACCCAGTGAGGACGTCTGCAAATAGAGGCTCAAGGGTTAGGAATGTAAATGTGTGTCTCTTCATGTCAGGCCTGGGTTGTGTGGGGTTGGAGTTCTTGACCTCAGCTCCTCTTAGAACGCTGCTGAGCATTGCCTGTGCCCCAGGTCTGGTGTGGGGAGGGCAGCCCACATGAGGCCGGCCAGGCATGGCCTTGTTATTGCCTCTGGTCCGGGCTGGAAGATCACACAAGGGATTTTGGCTGGAGTGGCTTCCTCAGCCTTGTTGACTCAGAAATGCCTAAGACGTGCAAGGGAGAGGGTGGGTTTGGGGTCATCCTGGTTACCCTGGGCAGACACAAAATTAATCACCTCAGAGCTGGCAATAGTGGACAGGATCTGCCTCGACCCCTTACACGGTACCTCTCTGTGGGGATGGCATGGCAATGTCCCTGCCTGTGTGATCGGAACTAGGATGGACTGAGTGTCACACTTGCCCATTTCTTTCCCTCGTTCCAGTTTTGCAGACTTCTGTGTAACGTGCCTGATCTGACCTTCTCTTCTCTTTCTCACAGTTTCCCAGTCCCAGTCGACACCCGGTCCAGGTAAGTTTCCAGTGTCCTTCCTCAAAACGTCCCTTCTCTTTCTGCCCAGTTACCTCTTCCCCACTCCACAGAGCTCTCCTGTTTCTGTCTGTGGATACTGTGGAGCATATTATTTCTACCCTCAACACCGGCTATGTAACTGAGACCCCAGCACAACGCTTTTTAAACACACGTCGGATTCAGGAGGCTTCTGTCTTCTTTTCAACCCCTCTCACCTTAATGAAACAGTTTCAAACTGTCCCAGTGGACAACCCTTACAGGTTCAGGAATTGGCCCGTGTTTAATCAGCTTTGGTCCTTTTATATTCAGGACTCACGTATAGTTTCTGAAAATTGAGGGTGTCACCTTCTGAACTGTTCAAGGCATCGTCAGGGCAGGCTCAATACCCCCATCCATCGCTGCTGGAAAAATTCCAAGATTATGATGGGCCGCATTTGTATCCAAAATAGGCAGAGTTTGTGCTTGGGCAGGGAAAGGGATAATAAAGGTTTGTGGTGTCTCTGCTTAGCCAGAAACCTGATTCCTGATTGTCCCCTGGGAAGCCCCTGGTTCCCCTAACATTTTAGCTTCCAGTGTACGAGCCTCAGCAATGGCGTCTGATATCCTAGTCAGTCCATGCATCAGCAGATGTGGGATGGCATGGTGGGGAGCATCCCCTAACACATAGAAAGATACCTCAGGATTAGAGAAATGGAGGGCTCAGTCTGGTCTCCAGCAGGACCTTTGCCCCTGGATGAGTTCACAGCAGAGGAGACCTGGGCAGACACATGGGAAGCAAGTGGCAGGAACAGGAAGTGGAATTGTTTCCAGTTTGATTCCCCCTCCCACGGAACCTTTTGTTCTGGGCCTTTTCCCTTCAAGTCTAATTCTGTCTTTTTTCTTTGTTGCAATTTACAGACACTTGGCTAACCTCACCTGCGTCAACAGCAGGTAAATAATCCTCTCACCCCTCCCTAGGGCTCACTATCTCTGGACATATTTTGTGTTTCAAACTGATAGGATGCGGCTCAAGGTGGGCCCCTCTCTTTCATGTCCCTGTGGGTTGCGTGGGAGGAAGGTGGAGTCTCTGGTGAGCCAGTCCTGGGTCTGATGTTGGAGGCTGGAGGCTGCTGGTGATCTGTCTCTCATGGGACCCTGTTCCAAGTGTTCGGGAATGATTCTCATCCAGGTGCTCAGGACAAGCACTGGAGGGCTCCCTAATACTGTAGGGACCTCATTCCTGGCCTTCTGACCATGCACTGCAGACCTGCAAAAGTGCGTGAAAATTTCTATCCGTGCAGCTCTCTGGCCATGGCCCCGCTATCCCTGGCAATTTGCCAGAAACCAGAGAGGACAGCATGGGTGCCACCAAACTCTTGAACATGGGGCCAGCATGGGCCTGCCCTCTGGAACTGTGGAGCTCCATCCTGTGTGTGCCCAGAGTAGGGAGTGGGGATACCATTCCTGTCACCTCAACTGGGGTCACAGATGATTCCCCAAACTCTGAGCCTCCATAAACCCGGGCAGCATAGTACATCACCTCTCCTTCCCCTGTGATAAAGCTGAACGTCTGGTAGCAGTAATATACAATCCTTGATAGGGATGGATGAAGGGTTCTTGTGTTCCCCTGTAGGATCTGAATCCAGTTTGGCCCTGAGGCTGGTGAATGGAGGTGACAGGTGTCAGGGCCGAGTGGAGGTCCTATACCAAGGCTCCTAGGGCACCGTGTGT
>NW_012107030.1:0-2041 GCF_000951045.1 Mandrillus leucophaeus | reverse complement strand
TGCCCGGTTTGGCCAGGGCTCAGGACCCATTGTCCTGGATGACGTGCGCTGCTCAGGGAATGAGTCGTACCTGTGGAACTGTCCCCACAGAGGCTGGCTCTCCCACAACTGTGGCCATCATGAAGACGCTGGTGTCATCTGCACAGGTGGGTCTCCAAGACTTTGAGTCTCCTCTCTTGGGGTAGATTTTGCTCAGGAAATGAGGTCTTAATATGTTCTAATCTCCTCACTCAGAGCTTTTTCAACCTTTCCTATATTTCTGATATCTCCTTAGCTCTCTCCTAGAAAACTGCATGAGTCCTTGCCACATTGCCAGGTTTTGAGGAGGTCAGAGAGGACAATGGGCCAAAGTGAAATAAGGGTCACACCTTTGTTCACCGAGGCAGCACAAGCAGAGGGAGAAGACAAAAGCACCAGGTCTTTGCCTTTTAGTGTGGCTGGAAAGGAATAGCTGGGGCCAGGTTGTTCATGAAGATAGAGGTTGATTTGAGTCGTGGCTTTTCAGGCTACATAGGAGCATGGTGCAGGCATCTGCTCAGCTTTTGCTGTGGGCCTCAGGCTGCTTGTACTCCTGGCAGAAGGGGATGGGGAGCTGGCTTGGGCAGAGGTCACATGGTGAGGGAGGAAGCAAGAGAGAGCAAGAGGGAGGGCCCAGACTCTTTTCAACCACCAGCTCTTGCTAGGAACTAAGAGAAGAACTCATCCCTGACCAGGGAGGTCACTAAGTGATTCATGAAGGGTTGGCCTCCATGACCCAGACATGGGACATAAGGCCTCACCTGTATACTTGGGGATCCAATCCCAACATGAGTCTTGGAGGGGACAAGCATCCAAACTATAGCACGCTGGCTCTCCAGGGTTCTCCCTTTCCCCTACTGAAAGGTTTAGGTGAGGGTGAGGTGGATACAGCACATATAGGCATTGGTGGAGGGATGGTCTCACTGGAAGGAGCCCAGAAGCAAAGGCTCATGCTGGGAAGGGAGGGTCTTCTGCCGAGGACCAATAAGGAGGCATCAGACTGGAAACACAAGGCTGGGAGTGCAGTTTTGTGACTGTCCCTGACTGTCCATGTCTGGCCTGCTTGACTGCAATTCCCTCCAGAGCACTGCAGTGTCCTGCCTGTGCACCAGTCAGGTGTGGTGGTGGTGGGGTGGTGGCAATGTCCATGAGGCCTGCTGAGCAAAGCCTTGTTATGAATGCCTGTGGGCTGGGCTAGGAGATGACAGGCTGGATTTTTGCTGGAGTGGCCGCTTCATACTTGCTGATGCAGGGACTACTAACATGTGCAAGGGAGAGGGTTGGTTTTGTGTCAACCTGATTGCTATGGGCAGACACAAAGTCCTTCAAACATCCCCAGATGCATCAGGGCCCCATCTACATCCAGAAAGGCAGAGGCCATGCTCAGGCAGGGAGAGAGATATTACATATTTCTGGTGCCTCCACTTGCTAGGAGACTTTATACTCCTTTGGGCAGCTCCCTGATCCTTCTAACACTTTAGCTCCAAAGGTCAGAGGCTCATCAATGGTGTCAGATATGCCCATTAGTCCATATGTCAGTGGATGGGGCAGGCAAACCCTTTGAACCTGAGAAGAGGATATCCCACACTTCAGAGGCTGGAGGGATCAGACTGGTCTCCAGTGAGGCCTGTGTCCCTTGCAGTGCTCACTGGGCTGAAGACTTGGGCAGACACATGGGGAGCAAGTGACAGGAACCAGAAATTGAGTAGTTTTCATGATGCTTGCCATGTCCGGAGACTTTACCTTTTGGAGCTTTTCATCCTCAAGTTTAATTCTAGCCTCTGTCTTTATTGCAATTAAAGACGCGTTGCCAACCACCACCTTATCTGCATTGACAGTAGGTAAATAATCCTCTCAACCCTTCCTAGGGCTCACTCTCTACCTCTGGACAAATGTTTTTTTCTGGAAAGGATAGGATGAGGGTCAAGGTGGGCCCCTGTGTTTTTCATGTCCTTGTGCATTAGTGGGAGGAAGTTGGAGTCTCTGGGAAGCCAGTCGTGGTTCTGGTGTTGGAGGCTGGAGG
>NW_012107029.1:596-1275 GCF_000951045.1 Mandrillus leucophaeus | reverse complement strand
GTGGAATTGGCAAAGTCATATTTAGAAGCCCATAGAGGGCTATGGTGAAAAAGGAAATATCCTCGGATGAAATATGAAAAGAAACTTTCTGCGAAACTGCTTAGTGTTGTGTTAATTCATCTCACAGAGTCACATCTGTATTTCGTGGATCTCTTTGCTAGCCTTATTTCTGTGTAATCTGAGAACAGATATTTCGGATCCCTTGGAAGAGTATAGGGCCAAAGGAAATAACCTCCGATAACAAAGAGAAAGAAGCCATCTGAGAAACTTCTTTGTGTTCTGTGTAATCATCTCACAGAGTTACAGCTTTCCCCTCAAGAAGCCTTTCGGTAAGACAGTTGTAGTGGAATTGGCAAACGGATATTTGAAAGCTCATAGAGGGCTATTGTGAAAAACGAAATATCCTCGGATGAAATCTGGAATGGAGCTTTCTGAGAAAATGCTTAGTGTCCTGTTAACTCATCTCACACTGTTACATCTGTATCTCGTGGATCTCTTTGCTAGCCTTATTTCTGTGGAATCTGAGAACAGATATTTCGGATCCCCTTGAAGACTATAAGGCCAAAGTTAATATCCTCCGATGACAAAGAGAAAGAAACTTTCTGAGAAACTTCTTTGTGTTCTCTGAAATTATCTCACAGAATTACAGCTTTCCCCTCAAGAAGCCTTTCGCTAAGAC
>NW_012107029.1:0-229 GCF_000951045.1 Mandrillus leucophaeus | reverse complement strand
ACTATAGGGCCAAAGGAAATATCCTCCGATAACAAAGAGAAATAAGCTTTCTGAGAAACTTCCTTGTGTTCTGAGAAATCATCTCACAGAGTTACAGCTTTCTCCTCAGAAGCCCTTCGCTTAGACAGTTCTTCTGTAATTGGCTAAGTGATATTTGGAAGCCCTTAGAGCGCTATGGTGAAAAAGCAAATATCCTCGGATGAAATCTGGAAAGAAGCTTTCTGAGAAA
>NW_012107028.1:3416-4259 GCF_000951045.1 Mandrillus leucophaeus | reverse complement strand
TTTAAACAATGCTGACCTGTTGGAAGTAATGGAAGGGGTTCATATGCACACACGGATACAATTAAATGCTTAAGCCTGACAAAAAATAAAAAACCCGATGAGGCCTAAAGAGGAAAAATTATTTACTTAAAAAATGCAAACAGACTATGAATTCTTTAAGTGTCTGTAGAGATGATTTGGAAGTCAGAGTGAAACCACATTATTTACTCTTGAGTTGATGACTCAGAGAGATGGAGGGAAACATGATCTGAAATGGTTATAAAGAAAAAAATACACAAGAGAGGCCTTTAGGCGGCTGAGGATGAGAGGGTTAATAAGTGTGAGTAAACTCCGTGCGTCTGGGTCCCAGGAAACACCGACAGAAAATGCCACACGCAGTCTGCTGGCATCGCTAAAGGGCAAGCGGCTGCAGCCTCTTCAGCCAGAGGCTGAAAATCCTAAACACCCTCTTTGTTTAGGATTCCCTGCAGCCCTGTTCCCTCTCTAACATCGTGAGCAGTTTTAGAAAGGAGGATCAGGGCCAGGTGCGGTGGCTCACGCCTGTAATCCTAGCACTTTGGGAGGCCGAGATGGGCGGATAAAGAGGTCAGGAGATCGAGACCATCCTGGCTAACACGATGAAACGCTGTCTCTACTAAAAATACAAAAAAATTAGCCGGGTGTGGTGGTGCGCGCCTGCAGTCCCAGTTACTCAGGAGGCTGAGGCAGGAGAATGGCCTGAACTCGGGAGGTGGAGCTTGCAGTGAGCCAAGATCGTACCACTGCACTCCAGCCTGGGTGACAGAGCAAGATTCCGACCCCCCCCCCCCAAAAAAAGGAGGATCAGGACAGTCAGAGGCCTCC
>NW_012107028.1:0-635 GCF_000951045.1 Mandrillus leucophaeus | reverse complement strand
TTGTTTGCTTTGCTTCATGAGCTGCTATTTTGACTACAATTTTAATATTTTTAGCAATTTTTGGATATGCAGAAATTTCTTACTAATCAAATTTTTTTTAAATTTTGTGTTTTTTAGATTTCCTTTTTTAAGAGTATTTCCAACCATAAACTGCCAAATAGAAACACACACACACACAGGCTATAAATAGGCAACTCATTGAAATAGAAAAAAATTGATTACAGCACCTGTGGGATTTTTCACCAAATTAGGATTTTTATTTTAAAAAAATTATAGTGTTATTTAGCCTACATAGAGACTTACTTATGTAGTTGATAAGAATGTTAATTGATCAATTTTTTGGAAAATAATCTGCCAGTATAATTAAAATTATAATTAAAGTATATTATAGGTCAGTTATACCACTTTGAGAATCCTATACTACAGAAAAGAAGAAATATAAGCAAAAACATCAGTGGGATCCATGTGTATTGATGATTATTGAAAAGTCATTAGTGGTGGGAATTTCTAAAAACAACCTTAATATCCATCTTATAGGGTAGAGTTAAATCAGAACATATCTATAATGAGCATTACTACACAGAAAGTCAAATGATATATTTGATCTACATTAGTTGGAATTAGTGATGTCCATG
>NW_012107027.1:1178-2794 GCF_000951045.1 Mandrillus leucophaeus | reverse complement strand
AATTTTAAAAAGTGTCCTTTACAGACCTGTGAGACAAAATTTTGTACACCAACATTTGAAATAATAGTAGCACAAAGAGAAGAGAAGGGTGAAAGGAGTGAAAAAATATTTAAGAAATAATGGCTGAACACTTCTTAAATTTGATTTAAAACCATGAATATGTGCATATAATGCTCAAATAGCACAAAGAAGGATAAACACAAATAGATCCAGAACCAGATATATCATCGAAAAAATGATAAAAGACAAAAAAACAATCCTTGAAAGTAGCAACAGAAAAAATGGCTCAAATGAGAATGAGCTCAGATGAAGATGGAAAACCCAATAAAATTGACAGCCGACTTTTAATTAGCAGCAATGAAGGCCTGAAGGCAATAGGAAGACATAGATAATAGAGTAAAATATAATACATTATAAACCAGAAATCTTATATGCTTTATGTTCAACAAAATGATCTATCAAAAATGAAGGCAAACTAAAGACAGTCAAAAAATAAATAAATACATAAATAAATAAATAAATGGAAAGTTTATTTCTAGTAGTCCTATTTTACCACAAATAATTAAAAACGTTATACATGTTTAAAATAAGAGAAAATAGAGTGTATATTAAAACTATGTAAAAACATTGTTCCAAGTATTTATGTAATTATAAATTACAAACATAAATTTCTTCTCTTAGCAGATATTTAACACAATTGTACATAAAATGTACATAATCACACTGTTAGAACCATAACATATATAAATGTAATATAGTTTACCATAGTTGAACAAATGAGGTGAGAAGAGACAGAGCAGTATTGAAGTATGAAAATGACACCAGATTCCAATTATAATCTACAGAAACAAAGAGAACCAAAAATTGTAAAGATTAATGTGAATATTATAAACTACATAAGAATATATTTGTTTGACTTTCTTCTCTCAGCTTCTTTAAATGACATAATTGTAAAATCATATAAAGAATGATTATAGCAATATAACTTTGGGTTTCAGATATCTGTATCCACATAACATTTAAAGAAATAATGGAAAATTGAGCTATATAGGAATAATAGTTCTATACGCCATTAGAATTATGTTAGTATAAATCAAAAGTAGATTATTATAAGTTATGGTGCACTTGGTAAGCCTAAGAGCAATCACTTAAAATAAGTCAATGAACACTTTGAAAAAATATTTTAAAAAATTAAAATGTTGAAGTAAAAAATATTTAGTTAATTCAACTCATGGCAGTAAAGGAAAAATAGAGGAATAAAAGAGACATGCAGCATGAAGAAAACAAAGTAAAATGGCATATATGAATCTAATTGCATAAATAATAACCATAAATATGAATGAGTCAACACTCTAATCAAAAATCAGAAATTGTCAGTCCAAATTTAAATAAATGGTCCTAAATGAACCAATAATAAGTAATGAAATCAAATTCACAATACAAAATCTTCCCACCAAAAAAAGTTCAGGACAAGATGGATTCACAGTCAAAATTTATGAGACATACACAGTAGAGCTTGTGCCAATCTTAAAGTATTTCAAAAAAGCAAGGAGGACCGATCCCTCTCTAACTCGTTCTACATGTCTAATATTACTCTGATATCAAAACCAAGGAAA
>NW_012107027.1:0-396 GCF_000951045.1 Mandrillus leucophaeus | reverse complement strand
TTATGCCTCTGACAATTGACGAATATTCAGAACCTACAAGGAACTCAAACTAAAAGGAAAAAATGAGCAACCCCATTAAAAATTGGGCAAAAGACATAATCAGATTTTTCTCAAAAAAATAAAAATAAAGAAAGAAATACAAGTGGCCAAGAAAAATGAAAAAAAAAAATAAGCTCAACATCACTAATCATCAGATAAATGCAAATTTAAACCACAGTGACATACCATTTTACACTAAGCAGAATGGCTTTTAGTAAAAAGGCAAAAAAAAAAAATAAAATAAAATAAAATAAAAAAGGTATGACATGGTTTTGGCGTAAATAGAATGCTCACATACTCTTGGTGAGAATGTAGTAAATTTGTTCAATCTCTGTGGCAAACAGCATAAATATATCT
>NW_012107026.1:486-1386 GCF_000951045.1 Mandrillus leucophaeus | reverse complement strand
ACATCACAAAGCAGTTTCTCAGAAAGCTTCTTTCCAGTTTTTCTCGGAGGATAATTTCTTTTTCACCATACCCCTCTTTGGGCTACCAAATATCACTTTGCGAATTCCACAGGAAGAGGCTTAGCGAGCTGTTTCTTGAGGGGAAAGCTGTAACTCCGTGAGATGAATTAACAGAACAGTAAGCAGTTTCTCAGAAAGCTTCTTTGCAGATTTCATCTGAGGATATTTCCTTTTCCATCATAACCCTCTATTGGCTTCCAAATATAACTTTGCAAATTCCACAAGCACTGTCGTAGCGAAAGACTTCTGGAGGGGAAAGCTGTAACTCTGTGAGATGATTTCACAGAACACTAAGAAGTTTCTCAGAAATCTTCTTTCTCTTTGTTATCGAAGGATATATTCTTTGGCCGTCTAGACTTCAAAGGGATCCGAAATATCTGTTCTCAGATTCCACAGAAATAAGTCTAGCAAAGAGATTCCCGAACTACAGAAGTAACTTTGTGAGTGGAAGTCACACATCACAAACCAGTTTCTCAGAAAGCTTCTTTCCAGTTTTTTTCGGAGGATATTTTCTTTTTCACTGTAACACTCTATGGACTTCCAAATATCACTTTGCAAATTCCACAAGAAGAGGCTTAGCTAGCGGCTTCTTGAGGGGAAAGCTGTAACTCTGTGAGATGAATTCACAGAACACTAAGTAGTTTCCCAGAAAGCATCTTTCCAGATTTACTCTGAGGATGTTTCCTTTTTCACCGTAGCCCTCTAAGGGCTTCAAAATATCACTTTGCAAATTCCACAAGAACTGTCTTTGTGAAAGGCTCCTTGAGGGGAAAGTTGTAACTCTGTGAGATGATTTCACAGAACACAAAGAAGTTTCTCAGAAAGCTTCTTTCTCTTTGT
>NW_012107026.1:0-246 GCF_000951045.1 Mandrillus leucophaeus | reverse complement strand
TAGCCCTCTATGGGCTTCCAAATATCACTTTGCCAGTTCCACAAGAACTGTATTAGCGAAAGGCTTCTTGAGGGGACAGCTGTAACTCTGTGAGATGATTTCACAGAACACAAAGAAGTTTCTCAGAAAGCTTCTTTCTCTTTTCTATCGGAGGATATTTCATATGGTCCTAAAGTCTTCAAAGGGATCCGAAATATCTGTTCTCAGATTCCACAGAAATAAGGCTAGCAAAGAGATCCACGAAAT
>NW_012107025.1:5137-6911 GCF_000951045.1 Mandrillus leucophaeus | reverse complement strand
TTAAACTCTAGAAACATCAAAAATAGATTATTGAATTTTAAAAATCAAATTATACTTATGGCTTTACTGCCATGACAGCAGTCACAAAAAGTTTCAGATGCCAAAAGCAGCCAACTAAATAAAACGGCACTTGGTTATTAACACTCTCTCTTCTTAAGACATCTCTAAATTTTCAAGAGATGGTTTGATAAAACAGATATGAACGATGAGAACGAAATAACTTATTAATGTTGAAATAAAATACAATTATACAGATCTACACGTCACAATCCAATGGCATTTGTCATCTCTAAAATAAATGATCACGTAGAAATCTTTTTGAGAAATGCATGCTCATTAAGCATTTAAATTCATAGTACTACCTGATACTTACAGGTTGATATGGTTATACTCTCCAGCTTTCTTTACCCCCTGAAGGCTTTATAACAAACCTTGAGGAAAATGATTTAAATATAAATTCATGGTGTTAACTTTGGCTAATTTTAGTTCAAATCACACATCACCCAAACAACATTATCATAGCACTTTAACTATAGGCAAAATACGTTTTTAAAATAATGAGCAAGGGCCGGGCACGGAGGCTCATGTCTGTAATTCCAGCACTTTGGGAGGCCGAGGCGGGTAGATCAAGAGGTCAGGAGATGGAGACCATCCTGGCTAACACAGTGAAACCCCGCCTCTACTAAAATTACAAGAATTAGCCAGACATGGTGGCAGGTGCCTATAGTCCCAGCTACTTGCAAGGCTCAGGCAGCAGAATCGCTTGAACCCGAGAGGCGGAGGTTGCAGTGAGCCAAGATCACGCAACTGCGCTCCAGCCTGGGCTACACAGTGAGACTCTGTCTCAAAAAATAGTAATAATAATGAGCAAATCTTCTAAAGTCTATAATGCTAGATACGCATTTTCAGCTACTTTCTCTCTGAAAAACTTCCATCAGCTACAGTCGGATATGATCATACCAGATACAACAATACACAACAGTAATCCAAAAGTAGACCTGACTTCTACTAGATACGGAGACCTGTGTTATTTGTCATTCTCAGGTTTAGTAATATTTGTAAATACCTGACATGTAATGTCCATTATCACAACAATACATCACCTCAATATAATACAGCCCTGAGATTAGAACTTAAAATTAGTAGCATGGGCCAGGCACGGTGGCTCATGCCTGTAATCCCAGCACTTTGGGAGGCCAAGGTGGGTGGATTGCTTGAGGTCAGGAGTTTGAGACCAACCTGGCCAATATGGCAAAACCTCATGTTTACAAAAAATTAGCTGGGCATGGTGGAGCGTGCCTGTAGTCCCATCTACTCGGGAGGCTGAGGCACGAGAATTGCTCAAACCTGGGAAGTGGAGGTTGCAGTGAGTCGAGATCGCACTACCACACTCCAGCTTGGACAGAGCAAGACTCTGTCTTTAAAAAAAAAAAAAGAAAAAAAGATGGGCAGCACAGAGCAGCCACCTACTTGTATCTATTAAACGCCAAGCACTGGAGAGAGTACCAAGACAGAAAGGGTTTTATCCTTATGTAGCTTATTTTGTTTATTGTCTGTTATCCCTCAGAGACACATATGAGATCAGACCATGAAGAACCACACTAAAGAATCTAGGTTTTATTCTAAGTGTGGCCAAAACCCATACTTTTAAGCAGAGAACTGCCAAGATTTGACTTAGGTTGTTAGAAGGCCAAGAAGGTACCAACAGGTAAATAATGCAACAAACCCAGCAAAGAGGCTAATACAGGAACTCAAGCAAAAGAGGGCTGGCTTA
>NW_012107025.1:0-1317 GCF_000951045.1 Mandrillus leucophaeus | reverse complement strand
TTAAACATGTAAAAGTCAACAGAATAATAAACCTCCATGTACTCATCACCCAGCTCCAGTAATGATCAATTCATTACTAATAATTTACATGTCTTATTATATGAGAATCCTAAAGGAGCCCATCTGCATATGCCTTTATATTCCTCACTGATTCCATCCTCAGACAAATCGATAGTGGCGCAACAGTCTCCACAGTTTGGTTTTTCCAAAGGTCACATACAAACAAAAAGCACAAGTCTGTTTAAAAAAATAAAGCGGGGCCGGGCAGAGTTGCTCACGCCTATAATCCCAGCACTTCGGGAGGCCAAAGCAGGCAGATCACTTGGTCTGAGTTCAAGACCAGCAAGGGCAACATGGTGAAACAAAAAAATGCAATAATCAGCCGGGCGTGGTGGGCCACGCCTGTAGTTCCAGCTACTCAGGAAACCGAGGTAGGAGGATCGCTTAAGCCCCGGAGGCGCTGCTGTGACCTTGCCACTGCACTCCAGCCTGCATGACAAAGTGAGACCCCGTCTCAAGGGGAAAAAAAACAAGAGAGATCAATTGCCGGGCATGGAGGCTCACACCTGTAATCCCAGCATTTTGGGAGGCCAAGGCAGGCAGATTGCTTGAGGTCAGGAGTTCAAGACCAGCCTAGGAACATGGCAAAACCCTCTCTCTAGTAAAAATACAACAACAACAACAACAACAACAACTAGCAGATGTGGTTGCGCACATCTGTGGTCCCAGCCACCTGCGGGGGGCTGAGGCAGGAGGATCATCTGAACCTGGGAGGCAGAGGCTGCAGTGAGCAATGAGCTTAGATCGGGCCACTGCATTCCAGCCTGGGCAAAAGAGTGAGACCCCGTCTCTCACACACACACAAAAAGTAATCAACTCTTGATTGTTTGCACAAGCCAACCGAAAAGAGACAAAGATAACTGCAAAATGACGGATAATCCAAAAATCAGTTTACACAGACTACTGGAATACCTTTTCCATACTTATATTTCAATAAGAATGAGTAAAATTACGGGAGAATTCATGTCAAACAAAATAGAGCATCACAAGTGAAGTACTTAAAACATATCACTTGGCCTCCCAAGCCTGTTTCTTCCTCTATAAAATAGGGAAGTATCACCTACCTCAGAAACTTGTGAGAATTAAATGTGTATATGTAATGCCATGTGTATAGCTCCTTATTTTATTAAATTATTAGTCAGCTGACTCAGGAACAACTATTAAATAGGAAGCTGTGGCCGGGCACGGTAGTTCACGCCTGCAATCCCAGCACTTTGGGAAGCCGAGGCGGAGAGATCACAGGGTGAGGAGTTCGAG
>NW_012107024.1:0-2029 GCF_000951045.1 Mandrillus leucophaeus | reverse complement strand
CTCGGCCCGCAGGTTGGAGGAGCCCGGAGCCCGCCTTCGGAGCCACGGCCCAACGGCGGCGGCGACTGCAGTCTGGAGGTGAGCGGGATACAGGAATGGAGTCCCGGGCCTGGCCTGGGCACAGGCGGGGAGCGAGGCCTCCGGGCGCGGAGGTCAGGGCGTCTGGCAGCAGGGCACGGGCCACGAGTGGAGGTTTGGGCCACACGGGAAGAATCTGAGCCCGGGTGCAAATGTTTTCTGCATCCAACCTCCTGGCCGGGGCCGTCTCATTACTTAAAGCGCCCCTTGGCCTTCCCTGGAAGTCTGACCTCTGCACGCTGCCCACGGCCTCGGGAGGGCTGGGGTGGCCTTTCTTAGGCCGGCTGCGGCTGAGATGAACACTGAGCTTGTACTACGTTGAGTCAAAGACCAACCTGCACACATACTCCCCTGCTCCCAGGCTCTCACCACTAGGCAACACTGCCTCCGTCCTACCCATTTGCAGGGCCCTTCTCCTGGGTCCTGAGAGTGTAGCAAGATTTCCCCGCTCAGGATGGAGATGGCCCAGAGGACCACTCTGGAAGTTTCCTGGGCAAGAAAGTGTTGGCAATAATAATATCAGGCTGGTCAGGAAGTAGAAGAAAAAAATTAAGACCTAGATATCCTGTGGAAAAAGAGGAATAATATCTACTGATCGATGCGGGGAGAGAGGGAAGCCTGGAAAGATCTGAAGTGAAAGTAAAACTGAGATTTGAAGGTAGAGGTGTGGCGGGCCTGTGAACTCTGCAGATGACAAATGTCAAAAAATTACAGTTGCTTTTCAGGGAGAGAATAAGTGTCCTAAAAAAGAGACAGCCAATTCCTCTGTTTCCCAAAGTTCCATGAAATAGAATTATACAATTTTGCTTAATGGTAGAGTATTCCATGTATCTATTAAAATCAACAAAAGGCTGGGTGCAGTGGCTCACGCCTGTAATCCCAGCACTTTGGGTGGCCGAGGCGGGTGGATCATCTGAGGAGTTCAAGACCAGCCTGGTAAACATGGTGAAACCCTGTTTCTACTAAAAATAAATAAATAGATAAAAATTAGCCTGGCGTGGTGGTGGGCGCCTGTAATTGCAGCTACTCAGGAGGCTGAGGCAGAAGAATCGCTTCAACCCCGGAGGCGGAGGTTGCAGTGAGTTGAGATCGCGTCATTGCAGTCCAGCCTGGGTGACAAGAGCGAAACTCTCTCTCAAAAAAAAAAAAAAAAAAAAAAAAAAAAAAAAAATTTAAAAAAATTTAAAAAATCAACAAAAGACTTAAAAAGAAAAAAAAAGACTGCTGTTAGCATTTCAGAACCAGTGTATTGATAGTGTATTGATGATAGCTCATTCTGGTAGTAAGGAGACAGGGGTTATAGTCTAATTTCTGGAAAAGAAATTAATAAAGTGGCATGCTTAGAAAGTTAAAATATGTATAACCGCATGCAAGTACTAAAATGCCACTGTATAAATACAGTACAAATTGTAAAAGAACACATTCTTTTTAAATTAGAGCAAGTATAATAACCTGTGAAATGTCACCCTCTAAAGTTCAGTGAACAAGCTGCACAACTTTACATGGGCCTTCAACAGAGGTTTCCATTTTATGTGAGGTTTTGTAAACTGGGAGATGATTTTTTTCAGTAGTGTGGCAATAGTACAATCTGCCTTTCTTCCCTGATTCTGTGTGCACTGGTCCTATTTACAAAGTAACATAAAAGTTAAAAGGCTTGGCCAGGTGACTTGCGGTGACTCATGCCTGTAATCCCAGCACTTTGGGAGGCCAAGCCAGGTGGATCACCTGAGTTCAAGACCAGCCTGAGCAACATGGTGAAACCCTGTCTCTACTAAAAATACAAAAATTAACCGGGTGTGGTGGCGGGCGCCTGTAATCCCAGCTACTCAGGAGGCTGAGGCATGGGAATCGCTTAAACCCAGGCAGCAGAGATTGCAGTGAACTGAGATCGTGCCACTGCACTCCAGCCTGGGTGACAGAGTGAGACTCTGTCTCAAAAAAAAAAAAAAAA
>NW_012107023.1:3055-3360 GCF_000951045.1 Mandrillus leucophaeus | reverse complement strand
AGGGTTCAGTATTATCAGCAGTTTCAGGCATCCGCTGAGGGTCTTAGAATGCATTCACCACAGATAAGAGGGAACTACTCTAAAAACACAAGAAAGAAACAGTGCCTTGTCCTTTTCTCCAGCGTCCTTGTTCCAGAAAGAATCTAATCTTTTTTTCTGCAATGGCTAAGGCTCTGCGATCACAGGTGCTCCTTCTCCTGCCCCAGGCATAACTGTCTTCCTTTCCTTCCTCAAACAAGCCAGGTACATTCCTTTGGGATGCACTGCTCCCTCTATCTGAATCTCCCTGACCTAAATCATTACTC
>NW_012107023.1:0-1255 GCF_000951045.1 Mandrillus leucophaeus | reverse complement strand
TCTCCTGCCTCAGCCTCCTGAGTAGCTGGGACTACAGGCACACGCCACCACACCCAGCTAATTTTTGTATTTTTAGTAGAGACGGAGTTTCACCATATTGGTCAGGCTGGTCTCGAACTCCTGACCTCAGGCGATCCACCCGCCTCAGCCTCCCGAAGTGCTGGGATTACAGGCGTAAGCCACCGCTCCTGGCCCTCAATCCTTCATTTTTCAGAAAGCTCTTCTTTGATGTAACAGCTGAAATTTACTTTTTTTTCTAATGTCCACGCCACAGTTGTGAACTTTCAAACCAGTAAGACCCTTGTGGTGTCCACTTGACTCTTCAAACCTTTCAGGATACAGCCTTCAGGTCTCTCTTGGTCTTCTGTATTCCAACTATAATGAATATCATTCATTCATAACACAGAGGAGGGATGCTTATGTGCCAAGCACTGTGCTATGCACTGGGGCAGATGTGCTGGCTGACCTCATGGAGTTTGTAGTCTAACGGGGCTCCCTAAAAGGATGTGGTCTCTTTTGGTCCCATTGAACTGTGTCAATTTCTTTTGGAAAAATGGTTCTTATTAGTAGTGCTTCCAATTATGGGGACATAGTCTCATAAACTTGGATTCTTTGTGTCCACCTATCTTAGCCCCTTTACATTTTCTTTTCTCTTATTCTCATCATACTCCCCCTGGAGAACTCAGTCTTGCCTGGAATTTCAGTGGTAACCTGAATGCCAAGCAATCCCAGGCATTTATCTCTAAACTAAGCTCCAGACTCAAATGTAAAGGTCTAATTGTCAACTCCACCTTAATATACCACAAACCCCTCAAATGCAGTAAGTCCAAAGCTGAATCCATCATCTCTCTCCCTGCCTCACTTCTGCCTCCAATGCAGCCTCTCCTCCTGTGCTCTCTGCTCTGGTTAATGTTACTGTAATCTATGCCATTTCCCAACCTCGCATGATCCCTTCCTCTACCTTACACTCCACTTTCGTCCCTGCCAATATCTTATAAATTTCTCACATCCCTCCCCACCTCTCCACCTCCACGGCCACTGTTGAGTCCTGTGTCATCATTTATCCAAACAATTCCAATAACCCCTCTGGCTAACCTTCCTGTTCCTGATGAAAACCCTGTATGTTTCAATCTAACCTACACACTATCAGCATTGACCTCTTTAAATCAAACACTGGCTATAGCACCTATTACTTAAAAGCCTTCCATGCAACATGTCTGCTTATCAACTGCGGATGCTGTGGCCATAAAATGAC
>NW_012107022.1:4708-5437 GCF_000951045.1 Mandrillus leucophaeus | reverse complement strand
ATACATATGCAGATAAAATATTTAATACAAATATATTAAAATTATTAAGTATAAAATAATATAGAGGAAGATAGATTTATACACTTCACTTGAAGCAGTGAAATTACACCACCAATAGGCTGACATAAGTTATACATATATACAACGTATACATAGGAAAACCACTAAGAAACATATAAAATAAATAAAGGGAAACAACTATGTATACATTTTTAAAAATCTTTACACAATACAAGAAGGCAGAAAAAGAAAACAAAGACACATAAACACAAAAAAACAGAGAGAACAAACGGAAAGAAACCAAAAATGTCAGACTCAGACCCCATCCTATCAAATATCACATCAAATGTAAATGGTCTTAAGCGATTAACGTAAGGACAGAGATTGGCACATTATATGAGAAAAATGTGACCCAACCATATGTTTATAATAAAGTCACTTCAAATATTAAAATGTAAATAGATTTAAAATAAAAGGATCAATCTTTAAGGATTTCTAGGTATAAGATCATATCATCAGTAAACCGAGAAAATTTGGCTTTTTTATTTCCAATTTAGATGCCTTTTATTTTTATCCTCATTACTCTAGGACTTCAGTAAATATTCAGGATACAAAATCATTGAGAAAAAAATCAGTAGTATTTCTATACACCAATAAAAAACAAGCTGAGAACCAAATCAAAAACTCATTCTTATTT
Organism: Mandrillus leucophaeus; assembly: GCF_000951045.1. NCBI lineage: Eukaryota > Metazoa > Chordata > Mammalia > Primates > Cercopithecidae > Mandrillus > Mandrillus leucophaeus. The sequence goes on along the minus strand of NW_012107022.1, from coordinate 4,740 downwards.
GCAATAGCAAAAAACAAACAAATAAACAAACA
>NW_012107022.1:0-1238 GCF_000951045.1 Mandrillus leucophaeus | reverse complement strand
ATACATTATGCAAACATTTGTGAAAAGGGAACAGAATTAATTAATATCTCAATTAATATATTATTATAAAATAAAATAGATTTTGGAGGAGAGAATATTATCAGAAACAAGGAGTTCATTATATAATATTAAAATTGCCAGCTTCCACAGAAGACAACAATCCTAAATGCATATGCATTTAAAAACAGTTGCAAAAATAGGTGAAGCAAAAATGGATAGAACTGCAAGCAGAAATAAACAAATGCAAAGTTATAGTAGGAGAATTTAAAACTCCTCTTTCACAACTAATATAAGAATTAGATGACAGAAAATCAGTAGAGATATAGATGAACTAGGCAACATTGTTAAATAGGGAAAATTTAACTGACGTTCATAGAAATACTCTTCCCAACCAAAGCAGGATACACATTTATTTACAGTGCCCACAAAATGTCACCCAAAATAGGTTATTTTCTGGGCCATAAAACTAAGAATTAAAATCATACAAAGTATGTTCCAATCACAATGGAATCAAAATAAATCAATAACAGAACGTAAGAAATTCTCCAAACATATAGTAGCTAAATACATTTCTGAATAATTCATGGGTTAAAGAAGTATTCTCTAGGGGAATCAAAACATACCTTAAGCTGAATATAAATGAAAGTAAAATATATCAAACATTATGGAACACAACTAAAGTAATACTGAAGAGATATTTGTGGCACTAAATATATACAGTAGAAAAGAAGAAGAGTCTCAAATCAATGATTTCGCTTCCACTTCAAGGTAGTAGAAGGAAAAACAGCAAAATAAATTTAAAGCAAGCACAAGGAAGAAAAAAGATAAGGGCAGAAACCAATGAACTTGAAAAGAGAAAAAGTTATAGAAAAAAAATCAATAAAATAGACCTGGTATTTTTAAAAGAATAAAATGGAAAAACCTGTAGCAAGACTGACAAAAAGAGAGTAAAGACAAACATTATCAGTATCAGGAATGAAATAGAGCATATAACTACAGACTCTGCAGACATCAAAAGGATAACACCAATTGTATGCAATCACTTTTTAAATAGAAAAAGAGTCATCACTTGCCACTTTTTAAATGAAGTGAGTAATACCCTGGTTCCAAAATCAGAAACACAGAATAAAGAAAACTACAGATCAGTATCTCTCATATCCCTATATATCCCTCATGAATATAGGTGTAAAAATATAACTAAATATTATAATAATCAATAGAAATAATTTATATAAAAA
>NW_012107021.1:4768-7154 GCF_000951045.1 Mandrillus leucophaeus | reverse complement strand
AATTGATTCACTCTTATTCCTCTATGTCTAAGACCTTGATTGATACTTTTCCTAATATTCCTGTTTACTTGGGACTAAAATTCAGACCTGTCTTACTCGTTCTCTTAGGACTAGGTGAAAACTCTAATTACCCCAGATCCTGTATCTGGTTCTATTTGTTTGCATTTATCTCCCCCTTTTAAGAACTCCCTATCTGGTTGTATGTCTGCATTTTGCGGTCCTCCAGATGTTTCTGTTGCCACATTCCATTTGCCTACCCAAGAAAATCACTACATAAGATTTTCATTTACTCCTTCCACAAATATAGATTGAAGATCTATTGTGATGTGCCAAGCATATGCACATATCTAGAAGTACAGAGTGAAAAAGTCCTATTTCCTATTCTCAAGAAAGTCCTCATTTTAATAAGAATCACTTGTTAACAACTTTATGAATCACAGCGCCAAAGGATGTGTACACAAAGCTCCTTTTGCCCTGAAGCAGCACAGTAACATTTCCAAAAAGTACATTTCAAAGAGTGTCAGGCTTGGTTAGGAAAAGTTTCAAAGAAGCCTGTGCTGGGCTTTCGATTTGAGCAAAAACTTTGCTTAGTGAAGACAAGGATGGAAGCATCTCTCAGACATATAAGAAGCTGCACTGTTAGTGGCCTGGAAGAATGAGAAGGCTGTGTTTGGGAAGTGAGCGAGAAAGGGGAGAAAACGATGCAAGAAATATGATTTGGAGACAAAATAAGGGCTCTTTTAGTGTCATACTGAAAAGTTTTGATTTTGTTGTAAGAGAAATTGGGAGCCATCTGTAGCTTTTCAAATCAGAAATAGTACAATTATGTCAGTGATTCACAGTGATAACACGAATGATCGTGCTAAAGACCACTGTGTATGTTAGGACCCTCACCAGCCCTCATTACTGGTTCTTCTATTATGTTAGCTATTGGAGAAATGAAACAGATTATTCTGCCTGCTCCAGCAGATGCACCGTTTTCCCTGAACTTGTCCTCCTGACCTACAGCCAAGGCAGCCATTATTTTGATAGGTTGAGTACTGATTATCAGGTAAATCATACCTTTCAAAATATCTAAGAGAACATGCTAATTTCCTGAACTAGACAAGTATAATTTCCTCCAACGTGTAAGAGAGTAACACAAGCATGTGTAATACACAGCAAGAGAACAAAAAAGAGTTGAAAGTATTTTACAGTGGAAAGTGTTTTCAAAAGATAAATTGGGCTTCTCTGAGAGTATAGCAGCAAGTTTGAATTAAGCAAGGACATTGCAAATTAAACCTGGGCATTTGGTTCTTTGCTATCAGTTGGGAGCAGAAGATAATGATTTGAAGAAGGCTAAGGCAAAGGCAAAAACTGCAGTAAAACAGGGCTTGGTTCCTGCAGTGAAATATCATTAACAGGATTTTGTAAAGAGACCATTTTTCCCTGCTAGAAATCACCAAACTAGGATAAACATTAATTCTCAGGATGTCGTGAACAAAGAGAACACTGAAACAGATTAGCTCAGGCAGACAGGATGAAAATGTGAAGGTAGTATTCAAAGGGAGGCTACACTGGTCACTGCAGCCACGGTCATCAGCTGAGCAAGAGAAAAATGTTTATGGCTAGTGAGGGGCATTGCTCTCTGACCACAGAGCCTGATGCAGATGGTTGTATGACCTGGTGTCCTTGGGGAAGTAAATAGAAAAAGATAGCAAATAGAAAAAAATAATCACAGGGAAGATTTAAAGAATTACCCAAATTACTTTAGACAAATATGTTTCCTTTACTTGACTTAACCAAGTATTAAACTGGGCTCTTACGTTATGATCCCTGTTCATTTGTTCTCTGAAGAACTAGACCAGTTATTATAGAAGCAAGTGGAAAAGGAGATGTTATCCTACTGAAGTGCCTGTAGAGTTTGCCAACTTGCAGAAACCATTATTTTCCAAACCACTGATGTTGTATTTTTTCATGGAAGTATAAATGTTCTATCTCTATTGTAAACATAATACAAAGAGTAACAGATTTATGAGTTTTTAAAACAATCAATAAACTACCAACAGTAAACCAATACATATACATACAAGTACTGGTTGAAGTTTCTATAAAAATATTAGTAAATTGAGAAAAATTTCAATAAATTTTTAAAATTCCCAGGCTATATACATGTAGGTTCTATATTAAAAGCTTTAGTAGGAGAGGAGAAAGAAATATAAAAACCCATACTTTCTCTTATTGTACAAGTCTGAAATTTTTATCATAGTTGTAGGATATAGTTACTGGTAAGTAGAATTACATCTGAATGAGAATATCAGAAATCTGACTTTTTTTCCTTTTCTTTTCATAAATAGTTTAATGCTTCACTCATGGTGGCAACATCTACATAACACAGTAAATAATA
>NW_012107021.1:0-358 GCF_000951045.1 Mandrillus leucophaeus | reverse complement strand
TAAAGTACTACTTTTTTTTATATGAGTCATTGTCATATAGCTTGAAATTAGATATAACTAATGGATTGCTGTTTTCCAATACCCTAATATATCATTTATATTTATCTATGAATTGTATTTTAAGTATAGATATAGATCTATATATACATATATATATCTTCCCTAAGTACCAAAAAACTAAGTACCTTGTTTGGATGCCCAGAAATAGTAATTAATGAAATTGATATTGAAACTGTGATTTCTTTGATTTCACAGACTTATGGTTTTTTCATTATACCACTTCCTTCAGAGCATGTTAAATTATTAAGAGATCAATATATAGATTATATAATATAGATTTTAAGTATTATATTTTTTT
>NW_012107020.1:4415-5122 GCF_000951045.1 Mandrillus leucophaeus | reverse complement strand
AGACGGGGTTTCACCGTGGTCTCGATCTCCTGACCTTGTGATCCGCCCGCCTCGGCCTCCCAAAGTGCTGGGATTACAGGCGTGAGCCACCACGCTCGGCCAACCTCTTCCGTCTTTAATCCAGTGCTGAGGAGTTTTGTCTGCGGCTCATCCCGCTGCAGTACCATCCCCATGGTGATGAGTGAGCTCACAAGACATCTGGTTATTTTAAACTGCGTGGCAAGGCCTGGCGCGGTGACTCACACCTGTCATCTCAGCACTTTGGGAGGCCGAGGTGTGTGGATCGCCTGAGGTCAGGAGTTTGAGACCAGCCTGGGCAACATGGTGAAACCTTATCTCTACTAAAAATACAAAAATTAGCTGGGAGTTGAACCCAGGAGGTGGAGGTTGCAGTGAGCCAAGATGGTGCCACTGCACTCCAGCCTGGGTGATATCTCAACATTTTAATAATAGTAAAATGTACAAAGTGTGTGGCACCTCCCGTCCTCGCTCTCTTGCTTCTGCTTTCGACATGTTAATGTGCCTGCTCCTCCTTCACCTTCTGCTATGAGTGGAAAAACTTCCTGACGCCTCCCCAGAAGCTGGACAGATGCCAGCACCATGCTTCCTGCACAGCCTGCGGAACCGAACCGCGAGCCAGTTAAATCTCTTTTCTCTATAAATTACCCCGTCTCAGGTATTTCTTTTTTTTCTTTTCTTTTTTTTTT
>NW_012107020.1:0-555 GCF_000951045.1 Mandrillus leucophaeus | reverse complement strand
TGCTGCGGGGACACCGGCTTCACCCGGGTTTTTAGACACTGCTGTGTCTGCTGCGGGGACACCAGCTTCACCTGGGCTCTTAGACGCTGTTGTGTCTGCTGCAGGGGACACTGGCTTCAGGCGACACACAGCTGTGCTCACAATGACTGACGGACAGAGAGCAGCCCTTCCTTCCTCAGACTAAGAGTCCAGACCCCCAGCCCCTCCTCCCTCAGACTAGGAGTCCAGACCCCAGCCCCTCCTCCCTCAGACTAGGAGTCCAGATCCCAGCCCCTCCTCCCTCAAATTAGAAGTCCAGACCCTCAGCCCGTCTTCCCTCAGACCCAGGAGTCCAGATCCCCAACCTCTCCTCCCTCAAACCAGGGGTCCAGATCCCAGCCCCTCCACCCTCAGACCCAGGCTCCCAGGCCCTCCACCCTCAGACCCAGGCCCCTAGCTCCTCCACCCTCAGACCCAGGCCCCCAGGCCCTCCACCCTCAGACCCAGGCCCCCAGCCCCTCCACCCTCAGACCCAGGCCCCCAGGCCCTCCACCCTCAGACCCAGGCCCCCAGCCC
>NW_012107019.1:985541-997867 GCF_000951045.1 Mandrillus leucophaeus | reverse complement strand
GCAGGAGATAGATTGGATTCTTTTATGCTGTATACCAGGCACTATAGTGGATGCTTTTACATATGTTTTTATTTACACAATAGCAGATGAAGTAGTTTTTAGTAGTTTACATATAAGAAAACTGAGGTCTAGAGGAATGAAGAGTCCTCATTTGCAACACTGAAAAAAAGTAAAATGAACAAATTCCGTCTAAGTGGAGACAGAATTTCATAGAATATAGGAAAAGAAAGGTTTAAATAGCTGCATGTAACTTGCCTGAAGCTATGTGGTTGTACAGTATAGATCGATTAATTGAGTTCAATCATAGGAATTGAAGTGAGTTTTCTTTTTTTTAAAAAAAAAAAAAAAAGAGAGAGCCTGGGTCTCTCTATGTTGACTGGGTTGGTCTCGAACTGCTGGGCTCAGCGATCCTCTGGCCTCAGCCTCTCAAAGCGCTGGGATTACAGGCATGAGCCACTGTGCCCGGCCGAAATGAGTTTTCTGATTGACTTTTATAGAGTTACAGTATATTGTTTAATTTGAGATTTTTACATATAGAGTTGTTCATAGGTGTATTTTAAAGCTATTTTAAAATATTGTTTTTATTCATTATTGAGTAGTTACTTAGGTGCATTTTTAACACATTAAATTAACTTATTGTATGCAATGTGTATCTAATGCCGATTACTGTTGTCATCACAGATTCTGCTGTCTACATCAATACATCTGAATAGTTGGACAGAAAATTGAAATCTTTTAACTAATTCTGACTATGAAGCACAGTGAAATAGAAAGTTAGGCTGTAAGAAGTAAGGCTCTTCTGTGTGTGTCATCAGCTTGGTTCCATTTGCCCAACTGATACATTTATGTGGACAATCTCATACGTGTCTTCTGTCATCACAGGTGCAGAGTCCAGTGGTGACATGGATGTTCTCCTGACCCATCCCAGCTTCACTTCGGAATCAACCAAACAGGTGCCTCAGCGTTTATAATCAATGTGATCAGTCTTACACAACAGTGAATTTCACTTTTTAAATGATAGTTGATATTTTCAGAATAAGTTTTGTTTTTGCCTTCCCGAAAAGTCTACTGAAGAGCTCTGTACTGATTGAATTCTGCGAAAGGCAAATTTCTCGAAAGGGATACCTATTGTTCTTCCATGAGGAGCTGGGAGGACAGTCTAACATTTGAAAGAGATGACATCTAATACAATAGTTTTAGAACGACTTACTATCTGTGATAAATACGTTAGAAATACTATAATCAGGTTTTCATTAAAGGAATATTTTCTCTTAAAAAATGAAATATTGAGGAACCTTACTTCTATTAGAAAACCTGTGAAGGCAAAACATTTTTTATTTTACAACATATGCCTTTAAAAGATGAAACAGCTGACTCTTTGGTTTTTTTTTCCATGAGCCATTTCAAGAACAGTAAAACTCTTTGATTTAAGGAAACAGGTAAATACAACTGATCATTGTTTTAACAATCATAATACCTTAAACAGTGGTTTCTAAAAATATGTTTCAAAGGTGAATTTTCTATTGGAAAAAGTACTTGCTCAGAACATTAAAAAACATAGAGATGGCCGGGCACGGTGGCTCACGCATGTAATCCCAACACTTTGGGAGGCCAAGATAGGCAGATCACGAGGTCAAGAGATTGAGACCATCCTGCCCAACATCATGAAACCCCGTCTCCACTAAAAATATAAAAATTAACTGGGCGCGGTGGTGCATGCCTGTAGTCGCAGCTACTCAGGATGCTGAGGCAGGAGAATCACTTGAACCTGGGAGACAAAGGTTGCAGTCAGCTGAGATCATACCACTGCACTCCAGCCTGGCAACAGAGCGAGACTCTGTCTTAAAAAAAAAAGAGAGAGATTTCTCCATAAATAATTAGAAAACTCATGTTAAAAATGTTTTCTTTCCGGGCTCAATTCGCTGCCAAAAAAAACGGTTTCTTAGCCAGGCATGATGTTGTTCCTGGTACTCTGGATGCTGAGGTAGGAGGATCACTTGAGTCCAGGAGTTCAAGGCTATAGTTTGCCATGATTGTACCTGTGAAGAGCACAATCTCTAGTTTGTGCAATATAGCAAGACTCTGTCTCTAAAGATATTGTTAAATATTTTCTTACTATTACAAAGTAATTACTCTTTTTCTTATTCCCTAATTATGATTCTGCAGCCAAAACTGTTACATCAGGTTGTGGAGCAGTTACAGAAGGTTCATTTTATCACAGATACCCTGTCGAAGGGTGAGACAAAGTTCATGGTAAGTACTTGTTAAGAGTTAGCACATCTAAAAAAAAAACTTGGAGACTGTTTAGTAACCATTCTGAGTGTGTGACTTCATGGTAGCTTTGAATTACTGTCAACAAATAGAGTATCCATGAGACTTTAAAGAAAAATAATCAGCAGGATGCCTGATTCTCATAACTACTCTCAGAATATTTTAGGAAAGAATTTTCTTTTAATTCTCCACTTGTAAATAACAGGTGTCATCAGAATAGTTAATTAGGCCCGGGCATGGCAGGATAATCCCAGCTCTTTGGGAGGCCGAGGTGGGCAGATCGTGAGGTCAGGTGATCAAGACCATCCTGGCTAACATGGTGAAACCCCGTCTCTACTAAAAATACGAAAAATTAGCCAGGCATGGTGGCGCATGCTTGTAGTCCCAGCTACTTGGGAGGCTGAGGCAGGAGAATCACTTGAACCCGGGAGGCAGCGGTTGCAGTGAGCCAAGATCATACCACTGCACTCCAGCCTGGGTGACAGAGCGAGACTCTGTCTCAAAAATAAAAAGAATAGTTAATGAGGCATAATCTGCTTTTTGAAAATATCAGTAATGACTTTGACACACATTAATTTTTCCCTAAAATAGCAAATGGTTCTCATCTTCTCTGACTCAGAATTCTTCAATAAGTGAAGTTAGAATTGATTGAAAAATATTAATCTATTTCAACACCAAAGAAAGAAAAGTCATCACGGTCTGTGATAGAACACTCAGGGGAAGAAACATGTTACATGGAATGGTAACGAGGGAAGTTGATTGGGGGGGAATTAAGACTTAATAATTCAAGATGAATGGCTAGTGGATTAAAAGCAGATTAATAAGTGATTCTGTATACCAACAGGAAGGCAGATAGAAATCTAGAATTGAGATTCTTTTTTTTTTTTGAGATGGAGTTTCACTCTTACCACCCAGGCTGGAGTGCAGTGGGGTAATCTCGGCTCACTGTAACCTCCGCCTCCCGGGTTCAAGCGATTCTCCTGCCTCACCCTGCCGAGTAGCTGGGATTTCAGGCGCCTGCCACCATGCCCAACTAATTTTTATATTTTTAGTAGAGACTGGGTTTCACCATGTTGTCTGGGCTGGTCTCGAACTCCTGACCTCAGGTGATCTGCCTGCCTCGGCCTCCCAAAGTGCTGGGATTACAGGCATGAGCCACCGTGCCCAGCCTAGAATTAAGACTCTTCCTCTTTTTTGAGACAGGGTCTTGGTCTGTCACCTAGGCTGTAGTGCAGTGGCGAAACATGGCTCACTGCAGCCTCAATCTCTGGGGTTCAAGCAGTCCTCCCACCTCAACCTCCTGAGTAGCTGGGACTACAGGTACACATCACCATGCCCGGCTAATTTTTGTATTTTTTGTAGAGATGGGGTTTCACCATGTTGCTCAGACTGGTCTCGAACTCCTCATCTCAAGTGATCCACCCTCCTTGCCCTCCCAGAGTACTGGGATTACATACATGAGCCACTGTGCCCGGGCCTCCTACTTCTTTCTTAAGGTGACGTTTAGTGTTCTGTCACTTATATACATCATTTGAGTCCATTTTCTCCACACCCCACTTTTCCCGGGTTATATGACTGAAAGGAAAGAGACTGTGCTTTTAGAGAGTTGACATGCTAAAATTAGTAAGCGTCTCAGTGCATAGATTTGACAAGAGTTTTAGCCAAAACTAGAAGATAGTTGAGAAAGATAATTAAATTGTCATGTCATTCAGAAAGTAGAGTGGTGTTTGCCAGGACCTGGAAGGAGGGGGTAATAGGGAGTTCCTGTTTAAATGGCACAGAGTTTCAGTTGCGGAAGATGAAAACATTCTGGACATGGATGGTGGCGATGGTTGCACAACAATGTGAATGTACTTAATGCCACAGAATGGTACACTTAAAAGTGGTTAAAATAGTAGTCAGGCACAGTGGCTCATGTCCATAATCCCAGTGACTTGGGAGGCTAAGGTCGGAGAATAGCTTGAGCCCAGGAGTTTGAGGGTATAGTGAGCCATGATCGCATTACTGCACTCTAGCCTGGGTGACAGAGCAAGACCCCATCTCAAAAAAGAAAAGAAAAGAAAAAAAAGAGATGGCAAATAGATAGTAAATTGTATGTCGTGTATATTTAACCCACACACATATAAAAAATCATGTCATTAAGTTCAGCATGGTGATATTAGTGGGCTGTGAAAGTGTATTTTCTAAGCTGGTCACACTTCAACAACGCTTCCAAACGAACTTTGGAAAGATAAAAGTAAAGGTTCTAGTCAGTCTTTGGAAATTAAATCTCTGATTTGTTCTCTTGACTCTGTGAGGTTTTGAAGTCTTACTCTGTTCCCAAAAGTATATACATACATGAGATGGTATTAAAAATAGGGCTTGTGTATGCCGCATGAACAGCCTTTTCAAATTTAGGTGAATTTTAATTCACTCAAAATGAATGTTCATGAATCTTACGTTTAAGAATATTCAGTCAGATAAAATCCTGAAAACAATATCTGCTAGACAAGCTGGATGTTTTGCACAGTAGAAAAGTGTCTTGCTACATCTGGGCATATTCTGGGGACCTCTCTGTCCTAAATCTCTTCCTCAAGTATCATCCCTGGGAAAGTCACTAGAAATCCTTACTGGGAAGTGTGCCAACTATTTTCAGAGTTAATGACTAGGAAGGTATTTCCACACTACCATGGCAGAAGCCATTTTTTATAATCTTAATGGTGTTCTGCTGTATTCGAAGAGAAATCCAGAGGAAAAACCAACAGAAGCTATAGGAATCCAGCTAGCAAGAATACAAGGTAAAAGGGCCTAGCATGGTGACTCACACCTATAATCTCAGCACTTTGGGAGGCTGAGGCAGGTGAATCACCTGAGGTCAGGAGTTTGAGACCAGCCTGGCCAACATGGCGAAACCCCATCTCTACTAAAAATACAAAAATTAGCTGGGCGTGGTGGTGGGCGCCTGTAATCCCAGCTACTGAGGAGGCTGAGATGGAAGGATCGCTTGAACCTGGCAGGCAGTGGTTGCAGTGAGCTGAGATTGCGCCATTGCATTCCAGCCTGGGCGACAGAGCAAGACTCCCTCACCCTCCCCAAAAAAGGAAAAAGTATCATCTAGTGGGCTGGATGTAACCTGAAAAGGAAAGGTGGGTAGCCAGGTTTTTGTGATCTTGTTGATAGTGGTGGACTTGGGTTGTCCCAGTAGTTGCTCAATCAAAGAAAGAAAACCCTTTGCCTAGGAAGTGCAAGGGCAGCCAAATCCCAGTTATTGCTAGAGATGAGGCTAGTTTAGACCTCACTGTGCATGTGCCACAGGAATGAAGACTAAGGCCACTCACCCATCCTAGGATAGACCTGGGATTGTAGGAACCATGCCCTATCTTGACTTCCCAGTCTTTAAATCATACATCTGGCAGCACATCTAGCGGTATTGACAGGAAAGCATCCCCCAGACGTATTTCCAGAAGAAAACAGGCTAAAACACAAGAAGACTGGGTCTGTTTATTTGTTTTTAAGTGTAGAAGATTCAGATGACAATAAGAACAAGAAACTAAGATCTTTAGGTTGCGACTTAGGAATCCATCTCGGTGGTTTTTGACAAAATTTGGATGTTATACCTGTGGTTCATAGTCCCTGGAACTTAAAAAAATACCATAGTTGAGTGTGCTGTTTTGACATTTGTAATCATTGTTAGGAAGAGAAGCACTCGAGGTCAACTTTCAAATCAATTTTAGAGACAGTTAAGAGGTGGTTTGTATCTTTCATTATAAAAGAATAGATTTGGATATAGAAGATAGAGGGTCTTATTCTGGCTCCATTACTAATACTCTGTGTGGCATTGGGAAGGTGGATTTACTTCTAAAAGGCCTGAGTTTTATCTTTAAAATTGATATTTGCCCTACGTCAGAAGACCGTTATGCAGATCAAAATTAAATAATATATGTGGAAACTTTGAAGAGTTTGTACAATTATTTGATGTACAAATAAGAATTTGCACAACTTCAGAGATACTGGATCTTCCAAGAGTTGTACAAAGAGAGCTGCACAAATATAAGATGTCATCTGTGTGGAAATGGATCAGGAGAGGAAGGTGACCTGGTAAGGATTAGATTGGGGAACAAAGGAAGGGATAGAGAGAGGATGGTGCCATGAAAGAAGAACAGAATGAGGAGAGTGAGCACCCCCAGGGCAGAAGTTGTATTCAGTCAATTCAGCAAATACATACAAGCATTCCAGGCACTATTCTGGAAGCTTGGGATGTATCCATGAATTTAAGTAAAACTCACATTTGAGGATTGTGGGAAGGGACTGATAGTTAACAATGAACATAATAAATATGTGAATTATATAATAGGTTAGAGTAGTAAGTGTTTTTTTTTTTTTTTTAATTTTTTTTGAGACGGAGTCTCACTCTGTCGCCCAGGCTGGAGTGCAGTGGCGCAATCTCGGCTCACTGCAAGCTCTGCCTCCCGGGTTCACGCCATTCTCCTGCCTCAGCCTCCCGAGTAGCTGGGACTACAGGCGCCGGCCACCTCGCCCGGCTAATTTTCTTATATTTTTAGTAGAGACGGGGTTTCACCGTGTTAGCCAGGATGGTCTTGATCTCCTGACCTCGTGATCCACCTGCCTTGGCCTCCCAAAGTGCTGGGATTACAGGCCTGAGCCACCGCGCCCGGCCGTTAAGTGCTATTTTTTAAAAAGGAAGAACAGGGTGTAGGGGAGAGGAGAGTGTAGGAGGCAGTATTAAATAGTGTGGTTGGAGGCAGCCTCATTGAGAACATGAGACTTAGGGAAAGACATAGGGAGTTAGCTAAGCAGATATCTGAGGGAAGAGATAGCCAGGCAGGAGTCCAAGCAGCAAGCCTATGGGAATGAGCGTGAGCAAGATATCCGAAGAAGCTAAGAGCTCTAGGCTTCTAAAAGGAAACTGGCTGCAAAATGATTTCAACTTAGGTAGTGAAATAAACCATTCTCATTCCATATTTTTGCAAAACCTCTTCTTGCTATCACCACTTACTAGTCTTAAAGATATGCCTCTCCATGTGTTTTGCAAGTTATCTTCAAGATACAAATTCCTTTAAGCTAATAGTAAACAAACAGTAGGAAAGCCATGGTTATTCCAGATCATCTTGTACAATCATAGTCTTTAGATAATTGAGCTATTCTTCCTGTGAATATAGTAGCACTCAGAAGAAAAAAACAGTTTCCTCTGCATTTAACTATTGGTTTTATGTAAGGTGAGTGTCATTCAAATTTCAGTATTTTGTGCAAGTTTGGCCTTGGGTGATTTTCTGTGAAATATCTGCAGTAAGAATTCAAGGGACAATAGGAGATACCATGGCTACTGTGAGGAAATGAAAGAGGCTTTATTTCAGACACTCAGTATGAAGCTCCCCAAATGAAATGCCAAACAAAGCTAATCCACTCAATCTAATACAGAATTTACAGTAAAACAGAGAAATTCTTTAACATTAGCACTTCAGAAAAAGTGCAGGAAATAAAATTACCCTCGAGGAAAGGAACAAAGCCATGAGATAAAATCCTATTACTGATGTGACAAACAGCAACATCATTCCCTGTGGCATCTAGACATCCGCATCCGCAAGGTAATACCGCCTGGTAATTCCAGGTGGAAATGACTTCTGATCCACTTGAAGGTGGAAGTTGAGTTGGAACTTGTTAGTTCCTAAGAAGGTAGGTATTTTGAAGGTAAACATGTTTCATTAATCTTTCTTCCATAGGAACAGCTCAAGAATTAGTTTAGATTTTAATTTTTCTATTTTGCTGAGTGAAAAAGTATGGCTTTTAGTGGCATGTGTTAACTTGACCACTCTTGGGGACCAGAAGCTTGTCACTTGTGTATTTTTCTTAGAATGTAGCATTTGATACTTTTAATTGGAAATTTGGTGGTGCTAATAGCTTGTTTTACATATGTATGGGTTACTGACCAGTCCAGATTTTTTGTCCATTTTTCTGGAAAGGGAAAAGATAAAACAGACTTGAATAACTTTTGTTTGGAAACTGTAGAAGTATAATGAAAACTTAACCTGTGGAGAAGGAAGAAAGTGATCCTCTCATTTTCTGATCTCATATTTTTCTTATTTTCCGTGTCTTTCTCCCTTCTAGTATCTGAGAGATTTCTTCAATTTCAAACTCTTTTACTTCTGCTACCTATCATTTTAAATTTTGATTTAAACCTTTCCCTGAGGGTTTTCTGTAGTATTCTGTCCTTGCTTCATGGTTAGACTATCTTCCATTATCTGAGACTATTACTGGTAGCTTTTTTGTTTATTTTCTTCTTCCTGCATAATCGTTTCTTCCACCTTGCTCTCTTCTGTTTATTTTGATGTCTGTGTTTTGTGTTCAGTGTTTTCTTTGATTAGTTTCTTGTTTAGAATCATGCAAAGGCCAAATCTTCATAATGAGAATCCTCATTTGCGGTTTCGTGTAGTTCTCTAATTATCATGAAGTGTAATAGAAAGGTGGGATAGTGTATCACTCACAGAAGCTGCTAAAAGTACTCAGAATTCTAGAGCTGCTAATATTAAAAACAAAAATGACCTTGTGTTTTGCTTGATTAAAATTAAGCCTTAAGTTTAGAACATCTTTAAACTTGGTTTAAAATATTCATTTTAGGGTGTTTGCCAGCTTCCCAGTAAAAATGATGAAAAAGAATATCCACACAGAAGAATTGATATCAGGTATTGTTCAGACTTTGTTGCTGACCTGTTAACTTTTCCAAACTTGTCTCGTTTTCTCCCTCCCTTTTTGTATCTTGGAGTTCACATTCATATCTAGAGCCTCTTTTTACTCCCGAGAGCCATATGTTCTTGCCAAATGCAATGTTTAGCTCCAAAGTATATGAAGAGTAATGACTGTCTACAGACTCTGATTTATTTTCTCCAGATTTGCACCTCACTGTGATGCCTTCCACAGCTCAAAAGTCGTTTCCTGCCTGGGCTAAGTTAGTTGTATTAAGTGATAATGCGATTTCATTTCTCCACACCTCTTTCAGAACAAAGTTCACAGAAACGTAAACAAATTACAAGGTTGGGGTGATTTGAGCAGTCTACCTCATGATAGTCTTCTCTTCAATTTATTAGACCACTTAGGCTTATCTTAGGTATTTTGTTCCTTATTGATTTTAGGAGTCCTGTATTTGCTAAACTTGAAATGCATGGTAAAAAAAATGTATCTACTGTCCATTTTTTTTAGGTTGATACCCAAAGATCAGTATTACTGTGGTGTTCTCTATTTCACTGGGAGTGATATTTTCAATAAGAATATGAGGGCTCATGCCCTAGAAAAGGGTTTCACAATCAATGAGTACACCATCCGTCCCTTGGGAGTCACTGGTGAGTGTCCATGTGTGTATTAGAGATCATCTCTCATCTCGAGAGAAGGTAATTTTCAAAGATACTTTGGTTTAGCAAACCTTCTAATGACTATGCCAGTTAGTGTAGTTTCTTTGTATTTTTAGTCCTTCAGGCAACAAGAAAGGATGTAATGCATAACATGCTCCTAGGCCCTCAGTTGAAAGCCATCAAGGCAAGCGTTATTTCTAGCTTTGTTAAAATGGATTAAATCCTTGCATGCTCAGTAAAACATCTTACTCATCTAAAAGGGTTTTTGTTTTTTGCTGTTGTTTAATGTACCTCCAAGACCCCTGAAAAACTCAAGTATCATTGTTTTCATTGCCACACACTTTGCTTTTAGTGCCACAGTATCTCTGGCCCCATGCTTTTAAAGTTTAAAGAATAAGGATTGCTGAATCTATGCTTAATGGGTCCTGTTAACATTTCACAGTATACTATGTGGTTTACCATTCTCTACTAGGAGAATGAATTTTTGTCATTTTGTTCTCAAAGTATAAAATAAGGCTTTCATCCCTGGTAGACTAGGGCAGTACTTCTCACAATTCAGTATGCATACCAGCAACATGGGGGCCTCACTAAATTCAGATTCTAACTCCTTGGGCTTGCAGTGGGGCTCAGGATTCTGCATTTCTAGTAAGCTTCTAGATCAGAGGTTTCCAATCTTATAGCTTCCCTGGGCCACACTGGAAGAAGAATAATTGTCTTGGGCCACACATAAAATACACCAATACTCATGATAGCTGATGAGCTTTAAAGAAAAAAATCACGAAAACATCTCATTGTGTTTTAAGAAAGTTTACAAATTTGTGTTGGACCACATTCAAAGCTGTGCTGGGCCGCATGCGGCCCACAGGCCATAGGTTGGATAAGCTTGTTCTAGATGCCAGTGCTGCTAGTCCAAGAACCGAGTTGCAAAGGAACTCACTAGAGTATTTTATATAATACATACTGGCTCCAGCAGAGAGGACAATCAAGAGTGAGGATGACTTGAGTGACTCTAGCTGGGATCCCCAGGTTCCCTTTGTGGCACTGGTGACTCACAAGACGAAGCTCCAGCACAGGCTCCTGGGAGACAATAGAGGTGGTCAGTGTCTTTTTTTTTTTTTGAAACAGAGTTTCGCTCTTGTTGCCCAGGCTGGAGTGCAATGGCACATTCTCGGCTCACTGCAACCTCTGCCTACTGGGTTCAAGCGATTCTCCTGCCTCAGCCTCCGGAGTAGCTGGGATTACAGGCATGCGCCACCACACCCGGCTAATTTTGTATTTTTAGTAGAGATGGGGTTTCTCCATGTTGGTCAGGCTGGTCTTAAACTCCTGACCTCAGGTGATCCGCCCGCCTCAACCTCCCAAAGTGCTGGGGTTACAGGCGTGAGCTACCGCGTCTGCCAGTGTCTTTCTTTTTTAGTGACTTGGTTACCATTTTCCTTTTTCTTCTGAAAGCAAATCCCACACAGCTTTTAATTTTGAACCCTCTATAACTAAACTCTAAAACTGGTTCTTACAATAAGTTTTTTCTCTCTGTACTTGCAGGAGTTGCTGGAGAACCCCTGCCAGTGGATAGTGAGAAAGACATCTTTGATTACATCCAGTGGAAATACCGAGAGCCCAAGGACCGGAGTGAATGAGGCCTGTATCCTCCCTGGCAGACACAGCACAATAGGAGTCTTAATTTATTTCTTAACCTTTGCTATGTAAGGGTCTTTAGTGTTTTTAAATGATTGTTTCTTCCTCATGCTTTCGCTTGCAATGTAGTCAATAAAACCTTGTGTACTGTTATTGGATAATGATGTTCTTATTTTCTTAGCAAATATGTTTAGTTTAAATTTTCATATTATGTTCATGATCATACTTTACTATGGGTTTGGTAGAGAGAAATATGAGATGATAGCAGATCTTTAATGGGAGTTTTTATTTTCTCATATTCTGCTCTAGGCTATAAACCACATTACCCCTACTTACTGATCACAAATTAGTTAATTAAGGTACACCCAGAGACTAGCCTCTGGAAGATTGTTCAATATTTTCTAGAAACTAGGGGGGCCGGGCACGGTGGTTCATGCCTGTAATCCCAGTACTTCGGGAGGCTGGGGCAGGTGGATGGCCTGAGGTCAGCAGTTGGAGACTAGCCTGGCCAACATGGTGAAACCCTGTCTCTACCAAAAATACAAAAATTAGCTGGGGGTGATGGCAGGTGCCTGTAATCCCGGCTACTTAGGAGGCCGAGGTGGGAAAATTGCTTGAACCTGGGAGGCGGAGGTTGCAGTGAGCCAAGATCATACCACTATACTCTAGTCTGGGCAACAGAGTGAGACTCCATCTCAAAAAAATAAACTAGAGACCTTCATAAATTTAATTTTTTGTTTTGCCCATATTTGATTGTGTCAGTCCATTCTTACATTGCTTTAAAAGAATACTGGAGACTGGGTAGTTTATGAAGGAAAAAGGTTTAATTGGCTCATGGTTCTGCAGACTGTATAGGAAGCATGGCACTGGTATCTGCTAAGCTTGTTGGGAGGCCTCAGGAAGGTTTTACTTCTGGTGGGAGATGAAGCGGCAGCAAGCACTTCACATGGCGAAAGCAGGAGCGAGAGAGAGAGAGAGAGAGAGAGGAGGTGCCACACTCTTAAACAACCCGATCTTGTGTCAACTAACAGAACTCACTTATCACCAAGGGGATGGTGCTGAGCCATTCATGAGGAG
>NW_012107019.1:983409-984351 GCF_000951045.1 Mandrillus leucophaeus | reverse complement strand
GCCTCAGCCTCCCAAAGTGCTGGGATTACAGGCGTGAGCCACTGCGCTGGGCCTCAATTCTTGAAGATTTGAATTAATTGAGTCCCTAGATGAGAAATAAATTTTTTTTGTTACAGAGTCCCATCAGTTTTCTGGAAAACCGGACAAAAAGCTAAAGCTAGTTTCATTCATCACAAGGTCGCCAACTCTTAGTTCTCTAGTTTCAGGCTATTTCACTTGCTACAAGATTTGATTTTAAGAGAGATCTGTATGGAAGCATTTTAAAGTTAATGTCCAAGATTGAGCTCAAATGCAATGTAGATTCTTCTTTATTTTGAAATATTTATAGCTTTTCTATTTTTTGGCATACTCGTAACCGTGCATGCTGCCGATTGCTGGTCAGTTGGCTTCGACACAGTAGTCCAGGGCCACAGTCGCAACGCTGGAAGATTTCTGGAGCTTGAGCAGTGTCTTTATGCCCTCTCCTGGAGCAGACCTGTCCCTCCAAAAGGACTGGCTTACAAATTTTCGTCCAAAAATGACGAGCACAGCAAAGTCCAGGGCCACAGTCAAAAGTTCTCAGACAACTTTCTCCCTCTTGTCCTGTAACAAGGTTAATGTGGGCTTTAGTGATAAATAAGGAAAGTGGCCTGCCGGGGGTTTGCTACTGGGATAAGGGAATGGGACCTACGACTGACAGACACAAAGTAAAAATAGACACAGCACGCGGGTCTCACAGAGCTAGGTCTTACGCTAAAAGCGGTAATGCAATGGCGACTCCACCCCTACCCATCGGAATTGTTGTTACTGGCTGCAGACTACCTTAGGGTACTCTGTACGTGACCCCCACAGCTTCTTATAGAAAGAGATTACAAACAGCACGTGCTCCCTAAGTGTTTCTGGGATGGAGAAGAATAAAATCAATCTCACCCTATCCTTAAGAGGCTGGGAGGAGAAAATGCA
>NW_012107019.1:973469-978749 GCF_000951045.1 Mandrillus leucophaeus | reverse complement strand
GAGGTGGGAAAATTGCTTGAACCTGGGAGGCGGAGGTTGCAGTGAGCCAAGATCATACCACTATACTCTAGTCTGGGCAACAGAGTGAGACTCCATCTCAAAAAAATAAACTAGAGACCTTCATAAATTTAATTTTTTGTTTTGCCCATATTTGATTGTGTCAGTCCATTCTTACATTGCTTTAAAAGAATACTGGAGACTGGGTAGTTTATGAAGGAAAAAGGTTTAATTGGCTCATGGTTCTGCAGACTGTATAGGAAGCATGGCACTGGTATCTGCTAAGCTTGTTGGGAGGCCTCAGGAAGGTTTTACTTCTGGTGGGAGATGAAGCGGCAGCAAGCACTTCACATGGCGAAAGCAGGAGCGAGAGAGAGAGAGAGAGAGAGAGGAGGTGCCACACTCTTAAACAACCCGATCTTGTGTCAACTAACAGAACTCACTTATCACCAAGGGGATGGTGCTGAGCCATTCATGAGGAGTCCGCCCTCATTGTCCAGTCACCAGGCCCCACCTCCAGTACTGGAGGTCACATTTCAGCCAGGAGATACGGAAGGGACAAATGTCCAAACCATATCATTGAATCTTGCAATATATACTTATAACCTGAATAGAAAAACAGATGTATGGTTTATCTCTTAAATGAAATCTGTAGCACTTGCTTGAAATCCACTAGAAAGAGCTCCCCTAAGCACAACCACTTCTACTATGCACAAAATACAGCCTTTTAAACTCCAAACAAAAATTTCACTTTTTTGCCCAAGTCTTCCTCTGGGCTTTTAAGTGCAAGTGGTCAAAATGTGTAAATAAAAACACTCCTTGAAAGCCCTGCCTTTCAAATATTAAAATTATATAAATATAAAATAGACAAAGTTATCAAATGGTAAGTAAAGCTACTGAAAACATGTGAAAATGCTTTATAACTTGCAAAGGACTATACAAATATAAGATATCTTTTGAAACTTCTTTATTAACCAAATTATTTTGTAGTGAAATGCCATTTCCCTTCTAAGAAATGAATGGAAATAAACAATAGAGTTTTTAAGGAAAAATATAGTATTTGCTGTGATAATTTTCCCTGGTAAGATGTAAGAATTAACTTACTTTTAACTTTAGATGCTATCATTTTTACCCCCTAGGATACTGTCAGGCACCAGCCCTTTACCAGAAATTGCTTAAAGATGTATTTGGAGAGAGAGATGTGACTCGGTTATAGTATATGTATTTCAAAACATCATGCTGTACACTGTAAATATATACAATTTCAATTCTTTGTTGTTGTTGTTGTTTTGAGACGGAGTCTCGCACTGTTGCCTGGGCTGGAGTGCAATGGTGTGATCTCGGCTCATTGCAACCTCCGCCTCCTGGGTTCAAGCAATTCTCCTGCCTCAACTTCCCAAGTAGCTGGGATTACAGGCGCCTGCCACCATGCCCAGCTAATTTTTTGTATTTTTTAGCAGAGACAAGGTTTTACTGTGTTGGCCAGTCTGGTCTCGAACTCCGGACTTCGTGATCCACCTGCCTCAGCCTCCCAAAGTGCTGGGATTACAGGCGTGAGCCACTGCGCTGGGCCTCAATTCTTGAAGATTTGAATTAATTGAGTCCCTAGATGAGAAATAAATTTTTTTTGTTACAGAGTCCCATCAGTTTTCTGGAAAACCGGACAAAAAGCTAAAGCTAGTTTCATTCATCACAAGGTCGCCAACTCTTAGTTCTCTAGTTTCAGGCTATTTCACTTGCTACAAGATTTGATTTTAAGAGAGATCTGTATGGAAGCATTTTAAAGTTAATGTCCAAGATTGAGCTCAAATGCAATGTAGATTCTTCTTTATTTTGAAATATTTATAGCTTTTCTATTTTTTGGCATACTCGTAACCGTGCATGCTGCCGATTGCTGGTCAGTTGGCTTCGACACAGTAGTCCAGGGCCACAGTCGCAACGCTGGAAGATTTCTGGAGCTTGAGCAGTGTCTTTATGCCCTCTCCTGGAGCAGACCTGTCCCTCCAAAAGGACTGGCTTACAAATTTTCGTCCAAAAATGACGAGCACAGCAAAGTCCAGGGCCACAGTCAAAAGTTCTCAGACAACTTTCTCCCTCTTGTCCTGTAACAAGGTTAATGTGGGCTTTAGTGATAAATAAGGAAAGTGGCCTGCCGGGGGTTTGCTACTGGGATAAGGGAATGGGACCTACGACTGACAGACACAAAGTAAAAATAGACACAGCACGCGGGTCTCACAGAGCTAGGTCTTACGCTAAAAGCGGTAATGCAATGGCGACTCCACCCCTACCCATCGGAATTGTTGTTACTGGCTGCAGACTACCTTAGGGTACTCTGTACGTGACCCCCACAGCTTCTTATAGAAAGAGATTACAAACAGCACGTGCTCCCTAAGTGTTTCTGGGATGGAGAAGAATAAAATCAATCTCACCCTATCCTTAAGAGGCTGGGAGGAGAAAATGCATTTTTGAAATAAAATGTGCTCAGAATGCTGTTCTTACCCTTCCTGCCTTGTGATTTCTTAATACTTGGCTTCCTCTTGGGTTGGTTTTCCTGGACTGGGTGCCCAGTTGTTACTTCTGCATGTGTGCCATCTTGCTCATCAAGCTGCCTTTCCGATTTTGGGGTTGCGTCTTCCATCGTAGTACAAACATCTGAGGGACAACCAGGTGTAACTAGAATTACTAACTTCAAGGGGGAGAACCACAGACACACTAATTATCCTACTGTTGCATAGTTTAGTAGCACCTCTGCCTTCAGTTTATATATAACTTTCTAGATTTCTGGGACATGCACTAAATATTTACATGCTCACATATGGCAGAGAAAGTAGTTAAGTGGAAGTTGGATTCCATTAAAGGTAGTTAATGGTATCCAAGTGGAAATGGAAGTATTTGAATGATTCCAACTTGAGTCTTTCCTTTAAAATCATTATCTCCAAGTCATTGGCAAGAGCTGTTGCCAGGAAATACATTATTTTGTTTCATGAAGAAAAGGCAGGCCAGGCCTGGTGGCTTATGCCTGTAATCCCAGCACTTTGGGAGGCCGAGGTAGGTGGATCGCCTGAGGTCAGGAGGTCGAGACTAGCCTGACCAACATGGTGAAACCCTGTCTCTACTAAAACTACAAAAATTAGCCAGGCGTGGTAGTGCACGCCTGTAATCCCAGTTACTCCAGAGACTGAGGCAAGAACCCGGGAGGCCAAGGCTGCAGTGAGCTGAGATCATGCCATTGCACTCCAGCCTGGAAACTCCATCTCCGAAAAAAAAAAAAAAGGAAAAGAAAAGGCAGCTGCATACTTACTTCAAGCATGAATCTAGGAAGCGCCATTAGAGAGTATCTACCCTGGAATGTGCTAGTCTATGGGGCTTAGACACTACCTTTGGTTTAAAAACCACTGTTGGTGTTATAGTCGCTCACCATTCATGCAGAGTGTCCCAGGGCAGCACATGGCATCTCGCTGGCACCTCCTCCGCAACCCACGACATGTAGCACAGAACGGCTTCTCATCGTGGGACTGGAGGCAGAACTTTCTGGTATTGCAGTCCGTGTCAGACAGGCACTGTGAGCCCTGTGGAGGGAATCTGTTGTCACAAGGCTAGGAAACCCAACACGATGGAAGGCAGGAGGTGGAGGGAGCCAAAGGACAGTGGCGCTGTGACAAACCCCAGGCAGCATCTTATTTTCCAGTGGAAATGGTTTTCTCCCACAAAGGGAAGCTCAGGTCACCTGGGGAGAGACCCAGGTCCTGCAAAGGCTATTTCAGTTTGAAAAATTGTCTTAACTCAGAATTTAGTTTTCCTGTGCTCTTTGTGAAAATGGAAAAAAATGTTTTCCTATGTGTGTCTTAACAGGTGATTATGAGATTTTCAATATATCTTAACTCTAGAAGCTGGCTGCAGTTTAATTAAATATACTATTGATGTTTGGGGCATTCTTGTTTGATTTTTCACTCTAGTGAATCACATTTAGCTTGCAGACCCTCCCTAAGTGAACTGTACTTTGATTTTCAATGATGCCTCATTGACATAGAGAGAGAGATAGCGAAGATCAATTGTTCTCATCCACAGTTGATACTTTTAATGTTGGTATAGTATATATGATATATGTAATAATAGATAGGATATATAATAACATATACACATATATAAAGCGATCCCTAAAACAACTCTCTCTGTGAAGTTAGACGGTGACAAGGCAATGCATCATGGTCCTCTGTTTAAATTCTCATTCCCATGTTTGCCGGCTTTGTGAGCTTGGGTAAGCTCTTCAAAATCTCTGAGTCTTATTTCCTCATCTGGAATTAGGGGGTGTTTGATCTATCTCAAATTGTGAGGAAGGAGTACATGAGGTATCACATGTAAAAGAGCTGGCACACGGTAGAGCTTCCAAAGTGTTCGTTTATTCCCTGATTTATAGACAAACTTATGGCCAAATGATGTGAAAAGCCACTGTGTTTATTTCATACATTCATGCTAAGGCCACTGATCCTACCAGGGTGCCCTCCCAAATCCAAAACCAATTCAATTTACCTGCTAGATAAGACATTTCACACATGAATCAAAACGACTTACTAAAGCCCAAACAGAACACCCCGACTGTCAGCAGCCCCGTACCTCAACCCCTCCCTAGCAGCCTTACCTTCCAGGCCCCAAGCAGGTCGGCAGAGCTCCTGATGTTGTTGAAGTCCAGGACCAGAGCTCCCAGGGGAGAGCAGAGCCAGCTCAGTCCCAGCAGGACGGCCGCTGCCATCCTTCAATCCCTGGGCTCCTGGAGGGTCTCAGCACTGTGCGTCACCGAAGCGAGGCTGCTCTCCACCCAGAGCAGAGCTTCCACTAAGCTGGCAACTCAGTATGTCGTCTGTTTGTCACTGCTTTTTCTGAAAGAGAAGCAAACCTTAGTCTGAGTAAGGTGTGTGAAATCGGCTGAGCAAAGTCTGACCAGCAGGTTCCTCCTGAAACTATTTATAACCAGATGTGCCCCCTCCCCGTTCTGTTCCTTCCTCCTGCCCCACACAAGCTTCAACAAATCCCTTCAAATCTGTTTGATCAATCGTTCAAAACAAGGACTCAATAGAAGGAGAGAAGAGGCAGGGCCACGCGGCTTCTCCTCCAGGGGTTGAATCCCTCTTAATTATTGCATATCAAAGATAGTTCAAAGGGCCACGGCAGAGCAGGATGTCTGTATCAAAGGCAAACTGATAATCACCTGCATTTCCTACCTTCAGTAATCCTTTGGGGGTAGGGAGGGAGTCTGTCCTAAGATCTGTTTTCACAGCTAATTGT
>NW_012107019.1:967468-970099 GCF_000951045.1 Mandrillus leucophaeus | reverse complement strand
CCCACAAAAAAATTAGCCAGGCATAGTGGTGTTCACCTGTAGTTTCAGCGACTCAGGAAGCTGAGGTGGGAGGATCATTTAAGCCCAGGAGATTGAGGCTGCAGTGAGGTGCAGTGAGCTATAATTGTACCACTACACTCCACCCTCTCTCTCTATATATATATATTTTGTGCTCTCCCCTCTCTCTCTCTATATATATTTTCTCTCTCTCTCTAAAGAGAGAGAGAGAGATCCAGAGAGAGAAAGATTCAGACAGAAAACTTGTATGTATGGATGACTGGGCCTGGGTGAGAGAGACAGCAAGTGTGAGGTCCAGACAGAAGACATGTATGTATGGATGATTTCAATATATTATAATTGATTTCAATATATTATGTCAAGCACTAAAATAAAGGTATAATGTAAGGGTGGAGGACTTATAAAGATATAAATACAGAGGAAGGCATGATTGAGACTTTCTAGAGAAATAAAGGAATGTGTTTACTGATGAGGTAATATTTGAGCTGAATTTTGTGGTTGCATAGGAGCTTCCTAGGTTGGGAAGTTGGAGATGTCCTCACCTGGGCTCAGAGGGTGAGGTGTGTGCGAGGGCGAGGAGGTGCACTCAGGTGCTAGTGAGAGATTCTGTGGCTGCGGCATATGATGGAAGGACGAGATGAAGCAAGATGCAGACCCTGATATGCTGTGCTAAGAAAATCAGATTCTATTCTCTGCACGATGTAAAGTCATTGGAGATATTTCAGACTGAGAATGGCATGGTCCGCTGGGTGCAGTGGCTCATGCTTGTACCCAGCACTTCGTGAGGAGGATAAGGCAAGAGGACCACTTGAGGCCAGGGAGCAGGGAGCACTTGAGGCAGGGAGCCCGAACAACAAAGCAAGACCTTGTCTCCACAAAAAATAAAAAACATCAGCTGGGCATGCCAGCATGTGCCTGGAGTCTCTGTTACTTGGGAGGCTGAGGTGGGAGGATCACTTGAAGCCAGGAGTTCAAGACCAGCCTGGGCAACATAACAAGACTCCATCTCTACGAAAAATACAAAAATTACCCTGGTGTGGTGGCACGTGTCTGTAGTCCTAGCTATTCAGGAGGCTGAGGTAAGAGGATTGCTTGAGCCTAGGAGTTCAAGGCTGCATGATCATATCACTGCACTCAACCCTGGGTGACAAAGCGAGACCCTGTCCTCCCACCAAAAAGAAGGAAGGAAGGAAGGAGAAGAGAAGAGAGAGGAGAAAGAAGGAAGAAAGGGAAGAAAGAAAGAAAGAAAGAAAGAAAGAAAGAAAGAAAGAAAGAAAGAAAGAAAGAAAGAAAGAAAGAAAGAGAAAGAAAGAAAGAAAGAAAGAAAGAAAGAAAGAAAGAAAGAAAGAAAGAAAGAAAGAAAGAGAAAGAAAGAAGGAAGGAAGGAAGGAGAGAGAGGAAAGAAGGAAGGAAGGAGAGAGAGGAAAGAAGGAAGGAAGGGTGAAAGGAAGGAAAGAAGGAAAAAAATGAAAGGAAGAAAAATGAAAGGAAAGAAGAGAGAGAAAGGAAGGAGAAAGAGAGAAAGAAAGAAGAAAGAAAGTGAGAGAAAGGAAGGAAGGAAAAAAGAAAGAAAGGGAGGAAGGAAGGAAAAAATAAAGGAAGAATAAAGAAAGGAAGGAAGGAGAGAGGAAGGAGAAAGAAAGAGAAAAAGAGAAACAAAGTGAGAGAAAGAAAGGAAGAAAGAAAGAGAAGGAAAGAAAGAGAAAGAGAAAGAGAGAAAGAAAGAGAAAGAGAGAAAGAAAGAAAAGAGAAAGAAAGACACTGGTGTTATCTAATTTGCTTTCAGGGCACAATGCTGGTGGCAGTGTGGTGCTTAGGTTGCACTGGGAGAGAGGGGAGGCTGGGGGCCACTTAGGACTCAGTTATCATTGCCCCGATGACAATGAAGGGTCCAATTTGAGGCAGTGCACAGTGACAATGGGAACCAAGCAAAGGATGGGAGTCTGAAGTTCAAGCTGCATCACTGGATGTGGGAGTGGGGAGTTGGGATGATCCTGCCCTCTCCGATTTGGTGCACTGGGTGGGTAGAGGTGGGCCTAGAGACAGAGAATTCAGGATGAAAATCAGGTTGAGGGAGCAGGATAACAGGATGCCTTGAGAAAAGCTGTCCGCACAATCAACCGTTTGCAGGATATCTACTGTGGAGATATAAGAGTAGCCACTGTGTCTTTCAGGAACCATGCTCTCCGTTTTGCCTGTGAGAGAGAGAGGAGCGGGTGCAATGCCAGAGGGTCACCAACAGGGGCTGAACAACGCTGAAAAGCGACCCCCTGTCTGTCTATGTCTGTCCGTCTCTGTCTCTGTCTCAGCACTGAGAGAATGTGGGCTTTGGGGCCGGGTCTGACTCCATCACTAGCTGGGCCTCCCCTCCGCTGTCTGCCCTGCTCTGTGCATACACCAGTTCGTCACAGCGCTTCTAAAACCCCACTGTAATCATCTACTTCTATGTCTCTGCAACTAGACCATAAACTCGAGCGGGGCGCGGTGGCTCATGCCTGTAATCCCAGCACTTTGGGACGCTGAGGAGGGTGGATCACTTGAGGTCAGGAGTTCGAGTCCAGCCTGGCCAACATGGTTGAAACTGCAGCCCTACTAAAATACAAAAATTAGCTG
>NW_012107019.1:963025-966138 GCF_000951045.1 Mandrillus leucophaeus | reverse complement strand
GATGTCTGTATCAAAGGCAAACTGATAATCACCTGCATTTCCTACCTTCAGTAATCCTTTGGGGGTAGGGAGGGAGTCTGTCCTAAGATCTGTTTTCACAGCTAATTGTACTCAAAGAAAGGATGAATCATACTGGCCAATATGCTATAGAGGATGCCAAAAACTAATGAGGTACAAAATACACTGAGAAGCTGTAAACTGGGCTTCAGATAGTGAAGACAGATAGAAAAAGAGAAAACGCCCCCTGATTAGCTCTGGCATCCAGATGTAACAGCACCTGTTCTGACTAAATGCCATTTGGGAAATTACTTTCCTTTAAATGAAAATTGAACTGTTTGAAGTTAAGGTTCTTAGGAAAATAATGTAATTTATGAAAGTCCCATTTTTCAGTGGTGGGGACAATGATAGAAAGCCCATTTTACACAATTCAGTAGGAAGCTTTGGGTCCATTTTATCAGCAATATATTTAATTTGCATTGTATTATGTATCGCTTCTCGGCCTTTTGGCTAAGATCAGGTGCACTGCATTATGTAAAACTCACTTAAGCAAAATGAGGATCCAAGTCTCTGGCTGATTTCAGATGAAATTTCATGTATTTCCAATTTTCCTAATACGAATTTTTTAAAACTTCTGCTTCATCCCTTTCCTGTCTGATTTTTTTTTTTTTTTTTTCCATTTGGACTATTAGAGAAGTCAGGTAATTTAGACATGTGCTTATCACTGTCGTAAATACTTTAAGAGTAGAACAATCTAGATCTGTGTCAAAAAATCATTTTTTTCTTCATTGTTTCATTGCTCTTAGCATAGAGTCATCTGAAAGTGCATTTTTTTCTATGCCATAAATGATAATCTTATTATTTACTACGTTTTCCTGCAGAACAACCTAACATCAGTTCATTAACATGAATCTCGGCATTCTGTGCATGAGAACATTCTCAATTTTGAGTAATGCAGCGCCGTTCTGAAGGTGATGCAGGTGATTCAAGCCTTCCCACTACTTGGCTCTCGTCCTTGGGTTGGTGTTGCTTGTCTACCTCTCATATGGAAGTTACTTATTTTAATCCCTTAAACTGACAACATCAAACACCCTTTGATAGCGTGATAACCCTGGTGACTAGGGGTGTTACAGAATTTATTTTGAAGTTGGACAATTATGACCAAGGATAAAGGAGAGAGCCCCAGGGTTCTGTCTCTGCTGGGTTTCTCTGCTTCCTGCTGCCTCACTGTAAGGGAATTTCAGGTTACCAAAAGCCCCTGGCAATATACACAGGTGAAAAGAACCGATGGGGACTCCTGTAACATGGCACAAACAGCCACTGAGCACTTAGCAGGAGCAGAGCCTCAGATTAGATGTCGGGAATAAAATTTGAAACTCCAATGGCCTGGCACAGTGGCTCACACCTGTAATCTCAGCACTTTGGGAGGCCAAGGTGGGAAGATCTCCTGAACTGGGGAGTTCAAGACCAGCCTGGGCAACGTATTGAGATTCTGTCTCCACAAAAAAAATAGGTCAGGCGCGGTGGCTGACGCCTGTAATCCCCAGCACTTTGGGAGGCCGAGGTGGGGGGATCACCTGAGGTCAGGAGTTCGAGACCAGCCTGGCCAATACAGTGAAACCCCGTCTCTACCAAAAATATAAAAACTAGCCGGGCATGGTGGTGGGCGCCTGTAATCCCAGCTACTCGGGAGGCTGAGGCAGGAGAATTGTTTGAACCCAGGAGACGGAGGTTGTGGTGAGCCAACACGGTGCCACTGCACTCCAGCCTCGGCGACAGAGTGAGACTCCATCCCCCCACAAAAAAATTAGCCAGGCATAGTGGTGTTCACCTGTAGTTTCAGCGACTCAGGAAGCTGAGGTGGGAGGATCATTTAAGCCCAGGAGATTGAGGCTGCAGTGAGGTGCAGTGAGCTATAATTGTACCACTACACTCCACCCTCTCTCTCTATATATATATATTTTGTGCTCTCCCCTCTCTCTCTCTATATATATTTTCTCTCTCTCTCTAAAGAGAGAGAGAGAGATCCAGAGAGAGAAAGATTCAGACAGAAAACTTGTATGTATGGATGACTGGGCCTGGGTGAGAGAGACAGCAAGTGTGAGGTCCAGACAGAAGACATGTATGTATGGATGATTTCAATATATTATAATTGATTTCAATATATTATGTCAAGCACTAAAATAAAGGTATAATGTAAGGGTGGAGGACTTATAAAGATATAAATACAGAGGAAGGCATGATTGAGACTTTCTAGAGAAATAAAGGAATGTGTTTACTGATGAGGTAATATTTGAGCTGAATTTTGTGGTTGCATAGGAGCTTCCTAGGTTGGGAAGTTGGAGATGTCCTCACCTGGGCTCAGAGGGTGAGGTGTGTGCGAGGGCGAGGAGGTGCACTCAGGTGCTAGTGAGAGATTCTGTGGCTGCGGCATATGATGGAAGGACGAGATGAAGCAAGATGCAGACCCTGATATGCTGTGCTAAGAAAATCAGATTCTATTCTCTGCACGATGTAAAGTCATTGGAGATATTTCAGACTGAGAATGGCATGGTCCGCTGGGTGCAGTGGCTCATGCTTGTACCCAGCACTTCGTGAGGAGGATAAGGCAAGAGGACCACTTGAGGCCAGGGAGCAGGGAGCACTTGAGGCAGGGAGCCCGAACAACAAAGCAAGACCTTGTCTCCACAAAAAATAAAAAACATCAGCTGGGCATGCCAGCATGTGCCTGGAGTCTCTGTTACTTGGGAGGCTGAGGTGGGAGGATCACTTGAAGCCAGGAGTTCAAGACCAGCCTGGGCAACATAACAAGACTCCATCTCTACGAAAAATACAAAAATTACCCTGGTGTGGTGGCACGTGTCTGTAGTCCTAGCTATTCAGGAGGCTGAGGTAAGAGGATTGCTTGAGCCTAGGAGTTCAAGGCTGCATGATCATATCACTGCACTCAACCCTGGGTGACAAAGCGAGACCCTGTCCTCCCACCAAAAAGAAGGAAGGAAGGAAGGAGAAGAGAAGAGAGAGGAGAAAGAAGGAAGAAAGGGAAGAAAGAAAGAAAGAAAGAAAGAAAGAAAGAAAGAAAGAAAGAAAGAAAGAAAGAAAGAAAGAAAGAAAGA
>NW_012107019.1:955311-959170 GCF_000951045.1 Mandrillus leucophaeus | reverse complement strand
GCTGAGGAGGGTGGATCACTTGAGGTCAGGAGTTCGAGTCCAGCCTGGCCAACATGGTTGAAACTGCAGCCCTACTAAAATACAAAAATTAGCTGGGCGTGGTGGCACACACCTGTAATCCCAGCTACTCGGGAGGCTGAGGCAGAAGAATTGCTTGAACCCAGGAGGAAGAGTCTGCAATGAGCCAAGACTGGACTACTGCACTCCGGCCTGGGCGATAGAGCAAGACTCCATCTTAAAACAAACAAACAAACAAACAAAAAACACAACAAAAAACTCTCTAAACAAATGCCTCTCATCCATTTTCCAGGCCAGAACTTTCCATCTTCCATAGACTTTAGTGCCTAGCATCTACCATGGCCCTACCTTGGCAGGCTGTCAATGGATATGTGTTCGATACAACTCATCAAAGAAAAATCTCTGTTAATCTGAGGCCTCGTTTTGCAATAAGACTGGGATTTCGGTCTCTAAAAAGCCAGAGCAATTTTGGAGGAAAGTAGGTATGTGAAGTAGTTTCTGGAAAATGACTTTCGGTATATTTTCAGATTTCCCAAGGCTGCTTGCCTGCTACTAATCAGCACACTGTCCCTCAGCAAGAATGCTAACAACTGAAGTGAGATGCCCCTGTGGCAGCGTCTACTGCCAGGAGCCTGCATCTCCATTATTTGGGGATTAGAGGTGATGGGGCAGTGGGGAGAGGATGGCAGGGAGAAGAAAGTGGGGAGAGGAAAACTTTAAAAATGTTTCTGTTTAAAGGGCGTCCTCTCTGCTTTTAGGCCAGGCCACAAGCTTCATGGCACAGGCCACAGCAGCGACGACCTCGCAGAACGCACTCCACAAGCCTTCCTGAGTGGCACCTGGAGCCATGGCTGTCTTTTGAAAAGCGGCACTGCAAGACACTTCTTTAGCCACAGAACAAAGGAAGCTGTCATGCAAAGTTCTGGCCAAGGTGCTGCCATATTGATGCCCCCTGGCAAGGATTATGGGTTAACTGAAAATCTCAGGCTGATGCTTCAAGTTTTACAGTGAGCACCTGGCCCATGGGGACACTAAAATCGAGTAATACTGACTAAGCTTAGTTAGAGCAAATGAAATTTCTCAAAAAGAAATTTCCAGAGGTTCCAGTTTCCACACTAATTCCCCTCTTTGGATAAAAATTGCAGACTTGTGTTTGAGACCTGCCACCTGTGTCCTCCTGCACGACAGCTGCTGTGGTTCACGTCAAAGGCTGGGTGTCCGATTGTTTATACTCACCCAGGAACGGAAAGTTTTATTTGTTATGCCTCCTGTGTCAAAACCAGTTTGATTTCCATAAATTTTGCTTTCCTTAAAATAAAATCAAAGTAACGGAAGCAAGCAGGTCTTTGGCAGAATCTCACAGGAAATGTTCCATAAAATAAAAGATGAGAAGGGGCATGTTGATGGGGCAGGCAGACAACCACAGGATGTGATCACAGAGATGACAGAAACGTTGCCATTTGGTTCCCTGAGGTCAGAAGGTAAGGCCAGCCCTCCACAAGGCTGGGGAGTGAAGGGCAGCACCCAGGGACAGCACAGGGGGGATGCCAGGGTGACTGGTGCCAGCCACTTTTGCAGCCTGTGTGGCCTGTGGCAGGTCATGTCATGCTCAGCCTCAGTTCCTTCTGGTCTTGAGGGCCTTTTACTCACCAGTGTTCTGGGAGATTGGGCTGGCATCTGCCATAGCCCCCAAGTTGCTCAGCTCCAGGAGGCACCTTTGGACCGTGTTCCATGCACATGGCCCATGCCTTTGGAGCTGTGCAATGTGCTGGTGCAGGGAACCTCCCTTTCCACAGCAACAGCCTTGGAGTTGTCCTGATTCCACATCAGGCATCTGGCTGGGAGTAGCACCAGGCTCCCTGGACTCTCCTTCCTCAAAGATAGGCTCTGCCATTGTTTTGTTTTAAAATAAAATCAGGTTGGCCGGGCAAGGTGGCTCACACCTGTAATCCAACACTTTGCAAGTCCGAGGCGGGCAGATCACTTGAGGTCAGGAGTTCGAGACCAGACTGGCCAACATGGCGAAACCCCGTCTCTACTAAAAATACAAAAATTAGCCAGGCATGGTGGTGCGCACCTGTAATCCCCGCTACTCAGGAGGCTGAGGCAGAAGAATCACTTGAACCTGGGAGGAGGAGGTTGCAGTGAACCAAGATCACGCCACTGCCCTCCAGCCTGGGGAACAAAGCAAAACTCTGTCTCAAAAAAGAAAAAAGAAAAATCATTAAGTTGTGTCCATTTGTGCCTTCCTAGGTCCTAAGTGCCTCACCCTCCCTGCCCTGTTCCTGGGCACTATCCCGCTTTCCTTCCTCTGTGCCATGCTGTGGCTGACATGTTCATGGGACACAAAACATGGGTGGGGGGTCTGCCATCTTTGGATCTGGGCCCTAAGATGCAGACCAAACTGGGTATCACTCTTCAATTCTTTATTTTTAGGGACAGGGTCTCATTTTGCCACCCGGGCTGGTGTGCAGTGGTGCAAGCACAGCTCACTGGTAGCCTCAAACTCCTGGGCTCAGCTCCCCGAGTAGCTGGGACTACAGGCGCATGCCACCACAACAGCTAATTTTTGTATTTTTTGTAGAGATGGGGGTCTTGCTATGTTGCCCAGGCTGGTCTTGAACTCTTGGGCTCAAGCAATCCTCTCACCTTGGCCTCCCAAAGTGTTGGGATTACAGGCATGAGCCACAGTGCACAGCTACGTCTGATTCTTTTCCTTAGATGTAAGTTGTGAATTCTGTTGCATTAGGAAACCCAGTCTTTCTAGGTGTTGAGGTGTATCTGGCTCAACGGGTGTGATCTTGGCCCCTCTGTCCCAGGCTCCTACCTTGAGTGTTGTCCAGGCCTTCCCAGGACTTTGGCCAAAGAAAGCTGCCTGCAGTTGAAGCCTCCCTCTAGGGGGGGCCTTACCCAGCCAGGAGTTTCCCTTTGGGCATCTCCATGTTAAAAATGAAGACACCGAGACTGGGAGGGACCAGTAACCTGCCACAGGTCCACAACCAGGGGGCTGCAGACCCGGGATCTGAACATAAGAATTCTTGTTTCAAAGCTCATTCTTTCCTCTGTGTCCACTACACTCACTAACTGACGTCTATTTCCAAACACCAAGTTGATGGAAACAACATAAAATCACAAGGAACACTGCCTGGGCTATTTTCCAATTACGACTCTGGGTGTATGTCACCTCCTTCTTAGTCAAACTGTCTCTGATTAAATGGGAGGCTAGAGCTTCACTAGGAAGTGACTGAGACTAAATGACTTGTAGGTGGTGTTATCAGGGCTGTAACGTAGCTGTGTGTGGTACAGTGACAACATTAGTTTCTCCATAAAATGACTTAGTAATTACTTGCTGCCCTTCTGACATTCAAATTTAGACTTGCGGCCAGGCACTCTAATTCCGGCACTTTGGGAGGACAAGGCAGGAGGACTGCTTGAGCTCAGTAGTTTAAGACCAGTCTGGGTAACATATTGAGACCCCATTTCTATAAAAAATAGAAAAATTAGCCTGGCGTGGTGGTTCACACCTATAGTCCCAGCTACTCGGGTGAGGCAGGAAGATCGCTTGATTCTGGGAGGTTGAAGCTGCAGTGAGCCAAGATGGCACTGCTGCACTCCAGCCTAGGCAACAGAGTGACACCCCATCTCAAAAAAAGAGAAAAAGATCTAAAAACAAAACAAATTAGATTCTTTGGTAGAAAGTCCTCAGACACAGCTTTGATCCTAATTCATAGCTGTGTTCATAACCTCATGAAGATCTTGGGTGAGGCTCTGGGGACCCAGGGGGAGTGGGAGGGGTGGTTTTCACCTTGGCGCCTCCACACACAACCCCCGCCCCTCCCCC
>NW_012107019.1:948973-955066 GCF_000951045.1 Mandrillus leucophaeus | reverse complement strand
GCCCCTCCCCCGCCCCCACAGGTCTGGCTTCTCTTTTACCTTGTCTCCTTGCTCCCCCTTGTGGCAAAGAGTGAGGTGCACATTCAGAAGGCCCAGCACAAAGTCCAGGCTCGTGATTCCAGGAGCATTTCCCAATTTCTGGTGGAAATTCCCCATGGGATAGCACTGTCCTTCTCATACATCTAGGTACTTCCCCATCTTATGCAAGTGAGCCTCACTTTTTCAATTATAAAAGAAATGCATCCCCAAATCTTAGAAATGTTGGAAAATACAGAAAAGTATGAAGAAGAAAATTAAAATCAGATATCTAGAAATTTTGGTAAAATTTTCCCAATTTTTTTCTATGCAGTCATGTATACATATGTACATGCAGCATTTACTTATTTAATATACAATATAATTAATCTACCGTCAGCTCCAAAACTAGCCATTACTAATGCCTACATCTGCTCATGTGTGCCTCTTCTTCCCAATCCCTCTGTCTGCCTCCCCATTGGAGGTATACACTGAGATTGTTGTTTTTAGAGACGAGGTCTCACTATGTTGCCTGGGCTGGAGTGCAGTGGCCATTCACAGGCAGGATCAGAGTGCACTACAGCCTGGAACTTCTGGGCTCAAGTGATCCTCCCGCCTCAGCCTCCCAAGTAGCTGGGGATACAGGTGTGTACCACTGTACCCAACTTGATTTATGTTTATTGCTCCCTTTCTTCTTAAAGTAAAATTACAACACACACACACACACACACACACAATTGGGATTACACTGTACATACACTTTTGTTCCCTCCTTTTTCTTTTTTCACTGAGCCTTTCTTCAAGATCATCAAGTATTATCAGAACCCTTGGCTATACCACAACCCAGAATATGGATGTATTATAGTTCATTTAATGTCCTGTAGATGTTGGCCATTTGGGTTGTCTTTTGATTTCGTTTTGTTTTTGTTTTTGTTTTGAGATAGTGTCTCACTGTGTCACCCAGGCTGGAGTGCAGTGGCACCATCTCAGCTCACCGTAGCCTCAACCTCCCGGTCTCAAGCAATCCTCCCAGCACCTCCTGAGTAGCTGGGAACACAGGCGTGTGCCACCATGCTCAGCTAATTTTTTATTTTTTATAAAGATGGGGGTCTTGCTATGTTTTTCAAGCAGATCTTCAACTCCTGGCCTCAAGTGATCTTCCTGCCTCAACTTCCTAAGGTGCTGGGATTACAGGCATGAGCCACTATGCCAGACCAGCCCTTTTTCTTTAAAGAAATGGAATTGAATTACACAGCTGGCTTTAGAATCTTATCATATCCTACACTCATGGTAACTGAGCTATGAAATCTTTACAGAAGAGCTTCTGTTCCCAGCTGGTTTTTCAATCTGTGAGAGTAAAACTATACTAACCTTCCAAGATTTTTATCTGAACAAGGCCACAGGGGAAGACCAGAAGGTTACCTTGGCTCAGTGGGTGACCTGTGCTGGGAGCCTGCTCCCTTGGGGACAGCATCTCCCTGGGACTCTGCACTCGGACGCGTGGGTGTCTCCCTGGATGGCAGCTCTGAGCACTGTCATCGTGCCCTGGACACGAAAGGCGCTTAGCAAACATTCCTTAAAGGAAGACATTGAGAGTCCCTTCCTAGCTCTAAAATTCTGATTCTATTGATTTGACAGGAGAATGCCATGGTATTTGTATCAGGATTTGGACCGAGAAAGCCCTTTCCACACTTCCCAAGAGTTTAGATCGCAGTGTGAGTGGGGAATGAGAATGTGAGAACCAGTGCATTATTTGGCTGTAGTTCTGAGGTGGTGAAGGCCAGTCTTTTTTTCTCTCTCTCTCTTTTTTTTTTTTGAGACAGTTTCATTCTTGTTTCCCAGACTGGAGTGCAATGGTGCAATGGCACGATCTCTGCTCAGGGCAATTGCCACCTCCTGGGTTCAAGCGAGTCTCCTGACTCAACTTCCTGAGTAGCTGGGATTACAGATGCTTGCCACCATGCCAGCTAATTTTTTTTTTTTTTTTTTGTATTCTTAGTAGAGACAGGGTTTCACCATGTTGGCCAGGCTGGTCTCAAACTCCTGAGCTCAGATGATCCACCCGCCTCAGCCTCCCAAAGTGTTGGGATTACAGGCGTGAGCCACTGCGCCTGGCCAATGAAGGCCAGTCTTGATAAGGACATTAAGTGTGAATCTAGACCCAGCTAACTGGACAGGACTAGAGGGACAGGAAGCAAAGGACGGATCCTTCCTGCAGCAGCTGACTTTCTTCACGGTCTTCTCATCACCTTCTTGCTTCAGGTCTTTCTGGATTACCTGGGACTGGTGGTGTTGGGTCCTTTCAGAAGAAAACCTTCAGATAACAGAATGTTGTGAAATTTCCATTAAAAACTTTTTTCTTAACAGATAAGGGTCTTGGTCTGTCACTCAGGCTGGGGTACAGTGTATGATCATAGTTCACTCTAGCCTTAGCCTCCCAGGCTCAAGCCATCCATCCTCCCACCTCTGCCTGCTCAGTAGTCAGGACTACAGAAGGCCACCATAACCCTCAGCTAATTAAAAACGATGTTTTTAGAGATGGGGTCTCACTATGTTGCTCAGCCTACACTTCTACTCCTGGCCTTACAGCATAGGCTGAAGTTGTGGCTCTAATATTCATATGTATATGAAAAATGTGAGTTTTGCCTGTATAGCTTTTAAACTCCTTTCTTTTCTTTCTTTTTTTTGTTTTGTTCTGTTTTGTTTGAGAGGGAGTTTCGCTCTGTAGCCCAGGCTAGAGTGAAGTGGGGCAATCTCAGCTCACTGCAACCTCCACCTCCCAGGTTCAAGCAATTCTCCTGCCTCAGTCTCCTGAGTAGCTGGGACTACAGGCATGTGCCCCCACACCCGGCTAATTTTTGTATTTTTAGTAGAGATGGGTTTTCACCATATTGGCCAGGCTGGTCTCGAACTTATCTCAGGTGATCCACCCACCTGAGCCTCCTAAAGCACTAGGATTATAGGTGTGAACCACCGCATGTGGTCTACACTCCTTTCTTTTCTTTTCTTTTTTTATTTAATTAATTAATTTATTTTTGAGACGGAGTCTCACTCTGTTGTCAGGCTGGAGTGCACTGACATGATCTTGGCTCAGTGCAACCACTGTCTCCCGGGTTCAAGCGATTCTCCTGCCTCAGCCTCCCGAGCAGCTGGGACTACAGGTGCCTGCCACCACGCCCAGCTAATTTTTGTATTTTTAGTAGAGATGGGGTTTCACTGTGTTGACCAGAATGGTCTCGACCTCTTGGCCTCGTGTTCTGCCCACCTTGGCCTCCCAAAGTGCTGGGATTACAGGCGTGAGCCACTGCGCCCAACCAACTCCTTTATTTTCACATGTTATTTACTGATGAGCATTTTCCATATGCCAGGTAAATTATGTGCTGTGGATACATTATTTATTTCTGGAGATGGTGCCTCCCTCTGTCGGCCAGGCTATAGTGCAGTGGTGCAATCACAGCTCACAGCAGCCTTGACCTCCCTGGGCTCAAGTGATCATCCCAGCTCAGCCTCCCAAGTAGCTGGGACTACAGACACAGGCCACCCGTGCCCGGTTAATTTTTGTATTTTTTGTAGAGATGGGGTTCAACATATTGCCTAGGCTTGTCTCAAACTCCTGGGCTCAAGCGATCCACTGCCTCGGTCTTCCAAACTGCTAGGATTACAGGAGTGAGCCGTGGCACCCGGCCTGGATACATTATTTAATATCCACTACAATCCTCTGAGTAGATATTAAGTTAGTTCTATTTCACAGATGTGGAAACTGAGGCAGAGAGAGGTTAATGCTTGCCTAAGACCACAGAGTTGGCAGAGCTGAGACACAAATTCAGCTCTTTGGACTCCTAAGCTCACTTTATTTCCGCTTCTAGGTTATACTACTTTGCTTATGACATTGACCATATTTGGCCTCATTCAGCAGATATTTGTCCAAGTCTTACATTATGAGTCTCTTGGGGACATGTGTCTTATCTCTTATCAACTTCAAATACCTTTCACACAGAGGGCAAATCTGATTTTTGATTCAAGCAGCAACTTGGTATTGTGTACTGTGGAGCATCACAGAGTTTGTGCAGGCCTATTTCTTTTATTTCAAAAATACTTAAAACTCAGTGGAAATTTTCAAGAATAGTGCAATGAACACACATACGTTCCACCTCGATTGTTAACATTTTTTCATATTTGTTTTTTCTTTTTTCTGGACCATTTGAGGGTTAGTTGCAGATACATGTTATTTCACTTCTAAATACTTCAGCATGCGTCTCCTAAAATCAAGGCCATTTCTGCATAACGAAGGTACACTAACTTTAGGATTTTTTTATTTTTTAGAAGGAGTCTCACCCTGTCACTCAGGTTGGAGTGCAATGGCACAATCTTGGCTCACTGCAACGTCCACCTCCTGGGTTCAAGTGATTCTCCTGCTTCAGCCTCCCCAGTAGCTGGGATGACAGGCACCCACCACCATGCCCAGCTAATTTTCTGTATTTTTACTAGAGATGGAGTTTCACCATATTGGCTAGGCTGGTTTGGAACTCCTGACCTCAAGTGATCCGCCCCCCTCGACCTCCCAGAATGCTAGGATTACAGGCGTGAGCCACTGCACCCAGGGCCCCCTCAGAAAATTTTACATTGTTGCAATGATAATCTACTCTCTATTCAAATTTCCCCGATTGTCCCAATAACTCCTCAGTAGCTGGTTTTGTTTGTTTGGTTTTTATTCAGGGTCTAATTTAGGATCACAC
Source organism: Mandrillus leucophaeus (assembly GCF_000951045.1). Taxonomy (NCBI): domain Eukaryota; kingdom Metazoa; phylum Chordata; class Mammalia; order Primates; family Cercopithecidae; genus Mandrillus; species Mandrillus leucophaeus. The sequence continues at coordinate 950,315 of NW_012107019.1, read as the reverse complement.
ATTGCTTTTAGTGTCACGTGTTTGGCTTCCTGTAATCTAGAGCAGTTCACTAGCCTTTTTCTTAATCTTTCAAGAAACTGACATTTTTGAAGACTGGCAGTTGTCTTTCAGGTCTCTCAGTTTGGATTTGCCTGATTGTTTCGTCGTGAAGAGAGGCAAATTACACACTTTTACAAGAATATTATCTCTGTGTCCCTCTCTGTGCCTCACACCGGGGGTATATGTCAGTCCCTACCATCCCCCGTTTGATCAATCTCTCTGATGTGAAGGTAGCCTTTTCTCTTTAGTGAGTAATCTATGGGGGTGATACTTTGAAACCATATGAACATCCTCAAAGGTCCATTGATCATTTCAGCCTAATCAATTATTATTATGGTGGTTCCAAGATGATGATTTTCTGTATCTATCATCTATTCTACCTTTATTAGTTGGTCTTCTCCTCTACGGAAGAGCTTTTTCTCCTCCACATCCTCTCCCCTTGGAATTATCATCTCTCTAGGGGTTCAACATATTGCCTAGGCTTGTCTCAAACTCCATAATAATAATTGAACCACCATAATAATAATTGATTCAGGCTGAAATGATCAATGGACCGTTGAGGATGTTCATATGGTTTCAAAGTATCACTCCCATAGATTACTCACTAAAGAGAAAAAGGCTACCTTCACATCAGAGAGATTGATCACTACTTGTGGGATCTTGAATCAATCACTTACTCCCTTGGGACCTATGTATTCTCATCCTTAAGAGATGACCTAAGAGTGACACTCTTGAAGCCTGGTCAGTCTGAAATGAAATTCCCATAAGGGGCTGGGGTGGGCTCAGGCCTGTGATCCCCGCACTCTGCGAGGCACAGGAGGGCGGATCACTTATGCCGTGGACTTCGAGACCAGCCTGGGAAACAGGGAGATTCCCGTCTTTACAAAAAAAAAAAAAAAAAAAAAAAGTAAGCTAGCCGGAAGTAGTGGCGCTCGCCTGTGGACCCTCCTACTCAGGAGGCTGAGGCAGGAGAATGGCTTGAGCCCAGGAGGTCGAGGCGCCAGTGAGCCAAGATCGTGCCACTACACTCCGGCCTGCGTCATGCCTCAACCAGGGATCCGGCACACCGTCGCCTTTTCGCGGCCGCGCCCATGGCAACAGTAACTAGCAACCTCGCGCATTCTCGCGAGAATGAGTCCCCTCGCGGGCACAGGTGCAGTCCCCGGCCTCTTGCGCCTCCAATTAACCCCACTGTGCACACCGGACCCTCCTGCGCATGCGCGTCGCGGAGCCGGACAGTTGGTGGTGCTGGATCTGCCCGGCTGTTCGTCTCCGCGCCTTGCTCCGTAGCGCGCGACCGTGG
>NW_012107019.1:944776-948583 GCF_000951045.1 Mandrillus leucophaeus | reverse complement strand
TGGCCTCCGGGCGCGGGCCGCGACCTCCCCCGCCGGCGTGTGGACCGCACTGTCCTCCCAGGGGTCAGCTAGAAAGGAGATCGGTTCTAGGGAAGTTGAATCCTCGAACCCCACACCCGTTCCCCTCCCGCCCCTGCCTTCCGGAATTGCTGTGGAGCATCAGGCCAGTCCTTCTCTCCTTACGGCCGACGGAGGGTGCCCTGCGTGCAATTCAAAACGGAGAAGCGAGGAACGAAACGGGCTCTGTACTGGCTGTCAAGTTAGTGGCTTTGTAAACCAGTAGCACCCGGCTAACGCCTCTCCCCGTCTGCGTCTCCTGCAGCCTCTGTGCAGTGTGCACATCTATGGGCAGGTGCATTCTGTAGAGCTGGTGGAGACGTGTAGTTGTAGCTTTACTCTCGAGGAACATGAAGTTTCTGTTCTCGATTTTTGCTTGATCATACTAGCAGTGCATTTCCCATCAGAGTCATAGGCCGGAAAAAGTCAGCTTGAACTAGGCAGAATTGAGGTCAGTTAGTAAACTAAACCAGCTACGTGACTTTTGCATAGTATCTGGTACTGGTTTTGAAAAACAACAATATGCTGAAATATTTTAAATAGTCCCTAGACGTATATATGGTGCTTCTAAACACTTAAGTGTATCTTTTCTCGGCAGTATGAAAAACCAGACTGTAAAGCTTTAACATTTCTATTTCAATATATACTGCCTGCATTTCTATACTTACCTCCCAAATTACAGACTTCTGGCAAAATTTCAACAAATATCAACATCCGTTGTAATCATAAAGAGTAATATCAAATTGCAATTGGGATAATATAAAAAGGCTAGAATTGATCACTTTAGTACAAAGGATTGAATTGTAAAATAATCGTTCCTCAAGTTAATTATGAAACCTTGTAGCTTAGAGCAAAGTTTTACTATGGAATGAGTCAGTATATTTATAGTACCCTTTGCTCTTTAATTTTTTTTCCTTTTTAGTTTTTTATACTAGTCTCTTTATATCATAGTGTCTGTCATATTTGATAGGTTTATGTTAAGGAACAAAATTTAAATGCATTCCCATTTAAGTGCATCATATCTATATGTTTGGCATGATGGGGTAGGCAGAAGCTTAGCAAGAGTCTAGATTAAGAGCTGGGCTATATATAAATAAATACGAGCTTAAATATGTAGATCATTCAGGCATAGCAATTGCAAGGGCTAGCTGATACTCTGGATTTTTCTGACTGTGGGCTAATGGCACTGCTAGAGGTGGCTCTGTAACTGCTTAGACATAACTTTTGAGTCTGCTAGAGGAATACAGAAGAACCTGCTGCAGGAAGATTTCCCGTGATACAAAGAGGGCAAAGGAATGAGATATTCAGCAGTGTTGATAGCTCTCAGAATTTGATGTGAGGGTCATATTACCAGTAGCAAAGCTGGGCAAATTTTTAGTAGGCAAGATGAAAACCCAAGGCACCTGAGATTTTTGAAGGCTTTAACTTCAGAGTTTACTACACTTTTGGTAAGCAGGTTGCTGCAGGTAGAATCTATCATATTTCTGGTTAATGGGTAAAATTATGGCACTTTTAAGAGCTTTGAGAGAAAATATATTCTAGATGAATACACTTCAATTCATATGGTAAATTCTTATTTTAAGAACTGAATTTCAGAGGAGAAAAATGTTAACCCTGAGGATTTTGATTGCATCTTTTAACAGTTTCTTCAAAAATTTCCATTGTTGTCTTATACAGGTCTTTGGTTTCATAAGAGCCTGAGAGAGATTTTTCTAAGGTAAATTTTGCATATATTTTTAAAAGAAGTCCAGTTTAACATAGCATCTTTTTCATCCTGTAAGAACTTACTTTTCTTTGAAATGCAGTCAGAAAGATGACCTCTGAATCTCACGGGAAAACTGTTTTATTCTCAGTATTCTGGAGAGCTCTATTTTTTAAGGAGCAGATTGCCATCTCATACCTTTGATTGCGTTAAAGCATCAATGATACAAAGGAAGAGAACAGTGTATACTTCTTCTCATAGGATGAAACAGCAGAACTGTGGGTGAATAAATACTAAATGGTTATTTTTATTCCTTTGCCCTGTTTTTCTTTATAAGATATGTGTAACACACCAACTTACTGTGACCTAGGAAAGGCTGCTAAGGATGTCTTCAACAAAGGATACGGTAAGTATGCTATTGTAACTTTACAATTTGGGGTAAAAGTTAGTGTTGAATGCCTACTGTGTGTAAATACTGTGGTAGTAAAATAAGGGTAAGTCAGCATTAATCCACTTCACAAGATTTAAGGGGATAACTATTAACAGGCTATTAGACCTCATTCTTTAGAGGTAGAACCCCTTTCAAGCATTAAAAGCAATTATATACATATACAGATGCATATATATGTCCATATTTAATGTTACCTGTAATGTAGAATAATATATATAACATTTATGTCTTCTTTGTCTAGCCCTGGGGACAATTAAAGTAGGGGTAATACTTTTCCTCCCTCCAAACAATGGCATTGTTTTTATGAAAGTGACAACATAACTTTTGACTTATTTGAAGTAATGTGTATTGTGATCCTAAATATTATTTTTTAGGTTTTAAAATTTAACCTAAATTTTTGTGCTGTACATATTTGATTTTTTCTTATTAACTAGTAATGTTAGCTGTATATTTTGAGCAATATATACAGCAGCACACTATTTTCAGCAATTTTGATTCTTGGAATAGTGCATATTCCTTTCATTTATTTTTTTCTTTAACGTACATTTTAAAAGTATATCTTTATTCATTTTAAGGGCTTGAAAATTATACTGAATTTATTTGTTTATAATTCAGTTTCTTGAGGAACTCTCACCTAATGAAATTTTTCATATGAATGCGTTTTTCATATGAAAGGTACTATAGGCTATTTCATAATTTCTGAGTTGCAAAAACTGTAGTGAATGTCACATTTTGTACATTACTGTGTTTTTGTGTGTGCGTGTATAGGCTTTGGCATGGTCAAGATAGACCTGAAAACCAAGTCTTGTAGTGGAGTGGTGAGTATCTAATATATTTTTAATGGATGTAACATAATTAACTTAAAGGAATCTGTGTAAAATCATGACAGTCTAGTTACTTGAACCAGCACCATGCTGTCTTACCCACAGCTTTGTCCTCTCAGATTCCAAACAGCATTCTTAGCCAATTAAAATAAACAACCAAGTTGAATTCTTGAAGAGACCTTTTGTGTTTCTCAGAGTATACTACAGCTTTCACTCAGAAAATGTAGAGTATATATTTGTTGACATGGGTCAAGAAATGTCAAAAAATATATACTTTCATGAATATGTATATGGGCACCAAAAACCTTACTTCTATGGTAATGGATTCATGGAAATTTTATTAAGCTTTTACAAAAACAAATTAACTTTACTTTGCCTCTTTATGATTAGTAGAAACAAAATATATAAAATGTATTTCTGCATGTATGCATGTACATTATTCTACAGTTTTTAACTGATGTTTATAAAGTATTTTTTTATTGGAAGTAAAGACTATAGTAAAGGCTATGTTGGCATATTTTCAAAGTATCATTAACAATAGCTTTTGACTGGGCATGGTGGCTCACACCTGTAATCCCAGCACTTTGGGAGGCCAAGGTGGGCGGGTCACGAGATTAGGAGTTCGAGACCAGCCTGGCCAACATAGCAAAACCCCGTCTCTACTAAAAATACAAAAATTAGCTGGGTGTGGTGGCACGCGCATAGTCCCAGCTACTCGGGAGGCTGAGGCGGGAGAATCGTTTGAACCTAGGAGGCGGAGGTTGCAGTGAGCC
>NW_012107019.1:931686-944456 GCF_000951045.1 Mandrillus leucophaeus | reverse complement strand
TGGTTTTATTCAGTAAATTTCAGCTAGTAGGTTAAGTTTTGATTCATCTTACTCTGATTTCTTCTCATTGGCTGCATTGTTTTTGGTATTTATCCATTCAAACCCATGCAGATTTTATTTCTGGATGTATAATTAGAAGGACAAAGGCATGTGGAATTCTAATGATACTGCATATAATTATGGTTCGTGACCATCATTCTTTCCCTGGGTTTCTCTAGAGTAAATAAATATATATGCACCTACCTTACTAAGATGGGCACGCTGTGTATATAGTTCTGTTAAAATAGAAGAGTCATACTCACTTTGTGTAGGTTCCAGAATTTGCTCGTTAGGTTTGTGTTGCAAAAATTATCAACTAAAATTTTATCTCCCTTTCATGCTGCTGTTGTGTGGTAATATTCATTCAGATGGTAAGAAAAAAAAGCTTATTTGTATGCTTGTTTTTATGGCTGCTTTTGGTTTCTGGTATTGATTTAGGATAAATTTCAATCATTGTTCCAAATTTCTTAGATTGTGTCTTGATATTTTTCTCATATGCCATCTACTTCACAGTAACATTTTTGTTTGTTTTGTTGCTTACTAAGCATTTAATGTAGAGCTATATGCATGTTATATGCATGTTACAAATGTGTTTTGCACTTGTTTGAACAAATTATGAAATTGGCCACAAACTGAATTGTGAATCATGAGCCTAGAACTCAACTTAGAACAATTCTAGCCTTTGTTTTTGAGATTTGTACCTGTGGCATTTTAGATTTGTGACAGACCTTCAAACTAAGAATTGATGCTGACAAGGGAGAAATGTAGACTACCCCTCTACCTTAATTTTGTCCATAAGGTTTTTCTAACACCAAAATTAAGATTTGCATTTGTTATACTTGTCAAGTTTGTGAAAAGTAAATGTAAAAAATGAAACACTAGATAGTTGGATCTACTAAAAGAAAAATGATTGTCACATTAAAATAATTATGTGAACAGGTAAACATGATTAACACATTATCATTTTCTTACTAAGGCCTTCCCCTAAATGTGCAGCATGATACTGTCTTTGAAACCGTTCTGTGTGGTGTTGATAAACAGATCATAGCTTCCCAGTTGTCTCATCTGCCTGTAGAACTAGAGGTAGGGGGCAGGGTATTTGTTAAGGAGAGGATTCATGTTGCAGGCAAGGAAAAAGACTGGTCAGGGTTGGCAGCATCTCATTACTGTTGGCAGGATTTCAGAAATGCTCCCTAAAATAGGACCAATCAGAATGTTTTTTCTTGACAGTTCATAGATTGTCAGTGACAGGTGCTGACTGCTTTCTGCAGAAGGAGGTCTATTTCTAATTGCTTATTGTCATATGACTTAAAGGACACTGAACTAGGGCAAAGGATGTATTTTAAATCATTCATAGTAACTGTTTGATAGAAAGCACTCTTAAAGGTAGACAGGATAGAAAGGGGGAAAGAAGGATAAATTATAGCATTCCACTTTATTTTGAAAAATGGGTAGTACTTTCAGATATTGAAATTGTCTAGCAGAAGTTTTGCGGTTTTGCACACAAAAGCGTTAAAGTTTTCACAGCAGTGTGACTGTACTTAATGCCACTTCACTGTACACTTAAAACATTATTAAAATGGTAAAATTTATGTTAAATGTATTTACCACAATAAAATAATACATATTTTTTTAAAGGAAGTAGTAAAGTGTTGACCCTATTAAAAAGGAAGAGGGCAGTATTTTGGAATTTTTAAGGACCTTGAAATTAACTGATAGTTTGAAACATATAGCAGAGAACCGATAATCTGTTTTTAGGTCATGAAAGTAAAATGTTTAAGATGCAATATTTTTGGTCTTTTTAGTAAAGGCATTTGTTTTCAGTAAAGATACCTCTTTTTTAAAGGAGAGAATTTAGGATTTCCATTTAGTAAGAGAGTATATGGAAAAAGAAATATCAGTAAGAGAAGTAGAATAATGGAAAGATCTGAAACTGGTATTGAGACAGGTCTCACTCTGTTTCCCAGGCTAGGGTGAAGTGGCGTGATCTCGGCTCACTGCAACCTCTGCCTCCTGGACTCAGGCTGGGACTATAGTCGTGTGCCATCATGCCTGGCTAATTTTTTGTATCGTTTGTAGAGATGGGGTTTCACCATGTTGCACAGGCTGATCTCGAGCTCCTGGACTCAAGGGATCCACTTGCCTTGGCCTCCTAACATGCTGGGATTACAGGCGTGAGCCACTGCGCCTGGCGGAACTGGTTAAAATATTTAGGGACTGGAAAAGCAAGGGGAAAGGAGGAAAGAAGTTGCTCTAGAGTAGGCAAACAGTAAATGGTATTGTTTCTGATGCATTGAACACTGCCTTCCAAAGTGAGTATTTTCTATTTGATGAGCTAATTTTAAAGTAATTATTTTTTCTTGCTTACCAGGAATTTTCTACTTCTGGTCATGCTTACACTGATACAGGGAAAGCATCAGGCAACCTAGAAACCAAATATAAGGTCTGTAACTATGGACTTACCTTCACCCAAAAATGGAACACGGACAATACTCTAGGGACAGAAATCTCTTGGGAGAATAAGGTACGAGAAAGCATTGGAAGTTATTCATAGGTTCAATTTATCTTGTAGACTGAATGATGAACATACCTCAAATATAATCAAAAGAGATCTTACAACCTATCTAGTAGCCATATTTTTTCTCTGCATGTGGCCTTTTTTGATGTCTTATGTTTCTAGAAAATAAGGCTTTGTTTGTGACTACTCTGATTATTACATTACATCTTTGTTCTGACTGGTTCTGTGTTACACAGCTGAGCTTCTCCTGGGTAGAACAAACTATTTGCGGAAATTTGGTTTAGTTTTGTAATTGTTGTAAAATTGGCTTGACAGAAAAATTCTTCTAAAATGTTCTCATGTTTTCAAGGAGAAAATCTATTAGATATTTGTCAAGTGCCTACTCTGTACAGGGCACTGTTTTTGATATAGATGCCATGTATAGATAATGTACATGCAAAACTGAGCAAAATGACTTAGCTTGCTTGTTAAATGTCAGGTTATCTCATTGCCACTCTTTCAAGAAGGTATCAAGATGATTTTGTTGTATGAGAATTCTGTTTGGTTTTGAACTGTATTTTATGTAACTTGTTAAAATAGGATTTGCCCCATTTTTTGGTGAGAGAACCATGATGAAGGCTGGGGTGAGGGGACAGGAGGATGGAGAGCTCACTTATTACATAATTTAATATTTTGCTTTCTTGAATGACTTCTTTTTTTTGTTAAAGAACTTAGAGGAGACTTTAGAATTGGTTTCTTCAGTTGGATAAATGATTGAAAATTACTAATTATTTATTTTAAATCTTTGTTTTTCAGTTGGCTGAAGGGTTGAAACTGACTCTTGATACCATATTTGTACCGAACACAGGGTAATTGTTCAAATCCTATTTCCTGAAATGTTTTTGGAGGCTGAAGGGGTAGAGAACTTTAGAATAAGAAGATATAGTGCAAAGTTCAGAGGCAGGAAGAACTTAGAAGGTTGCTATAAGGAATATTGGAGACCTTGTATATGTAGTACAGATAAAGGAGGATCCCTCCCCCTCAAGGCAGGATGAACAATTTGAAAACTGAATAGATGAACAAAAATGTATAAATCTATTTCAGAGAGACACATAGTAGAAAAAATTTAGGAGCTAGGAGAGTCTTGAAACCATAGATGAATCTTAAGCAATTCTGAAGTTTGATGGATGTGGTATTCTGCTGAAAAAGTTAATTCCTTTTGGCTGGGCGTGGTGGCTCACGCCTGTAATCCTAGCACTTTGGGAGGCCAAGACGGGAGGATCACGAGGTCAAGAGATCGAGACCATCCTGGCTATCAAGGTGAAACTAAATACCTACTAAAAAATACGAAAGCTTAGCCAGGAGTGGTGGTGGGCATCTGTAGTCCCAGCTACTCAGGAGGCTGAGGCAGGAGAATGGTGTGAACCCGAGAGGCGGAGCTTGCAGTGAGCTGAGATCGCGCCACTATACTCCAGCCTGGGTGACAGAGCAAGACTCCATCTCAAAAAAAAAGAAAGTTAATTCCTTTTTTTTTTTTCCTCACCCTATCTTATGGTGCTGAAAAGTTAATTTCTTAAGAGGGTGATCTCCTGGCTCTCAAATGCTATAATGATTAGTTCTGCTGCCTACTTGATTTCTTAGCCTCTGTAAATCCCCCAACGTCTTGGCCTCAATTTCCTCATGTGAAAAAAGGGGGATTGTGTCATTTCCTATCTGCCTAATGTGGGTCTATGCTATCTGAAGGATGGAGGTGCTAGGTGAATGCAAAGTGACATTTGTCTCAGCCGTAACAACAGGTGTGTTCTTTCTGTCACACACCTCAGTTATCTTTCGGACAAATATTATTTTCTTTTTTCTTTTTTTTTGAGATGGAGTCTTGCTGTGTCGCCCCAGCTGGAGTGCAGTGGCGCTGTCTCAGCTCACTGCAACCTCTGCCTCCTGGGTTCAAGCAATTCTCCTGCCTCAGCCTCCCAAGTAGCTGGGACTACAGGCACGCACCACCACACCCAGCTAATTTTTGTATTTTTAGTAGAGACGGAGTTTTACCATGTTGGCCAGGATGGTCTCGATCTCTTGACCTTGTGATCCACCCATCTTAGCCTCCCAAAGTGCTGGGAATACAGGTGTGAGCCACCGTGCCTGGCCTAATTTCATTTTTTTGATATCATCCTTCATAAAAGCACACTTCTCTCCATGATAGGTTAATAATGTGTATTGGGGGTTAACTCTTTGTGGCATTTGGCATTTGGAAACATTTACAGAGATTTGGCTTCTCATACGTCTGTATATGTACATCTTCAGATTATTAATTTGGCAGTGAAGTGTCTCATTCATTCTTGTTTTTTTTTTTTTTTTTTTTTTTTTGAGATGGAGTGTTGCTCTGTCACCAGGCTGGAGTACAGTGGCATGATCCTGGCTCACTGCAACCTCTGCCTTCCAGGTTCAAGCGGTTCTCCTGCCTCAGCCTCCTGAGTAACTGGCACTACAGGCGTGTGCCACCACACCCAGCTAATTTTTGTATTTTTAGTAGAGACGGGGTTTCACCATGTTGGCCAGAATGGTCTCAATCTGACCTCGTCATCTGCCCACCTCGACCTCCCAAAGTGCTGGGATTACAGATGGGAGCCACTGCGCCCAGCCTCTTACTCATTCTTGTACTTTTGTTCATGCCTTTACGAAATAAGTCATGAAGTATCCTGTCATTTGAACTTATAATGAGTAATAGGTCTAATCCTAACAAAATTATATTTGTAGAACTAGGTCATTTGAAATGTTTTTAATATATACGTGGCATGTAGCAAAATAATATTTACATTGGAAGATGAGAGAGAGGATCTTACTCCAAAAATTCTTAGACAATAGTTAAAACTCATGTTGTTTTCATCATTTTTGTTTGTTTGTTGGTTTGTTGCAGAAAGAAGAGTGGGAAATTGAAGGCTTCCTATAAACGGGATTGTTTTAGTGTTGGCAGTAATGTTGATATAGATTTTTCTGGACCAACCATCTATGGCTGGGCTGTGTTGGCCTTCGAAGGGTGGCTTGCTGGCTATCAGATGAGTTTTGACACAGCCAAATCCAAACTGTCACAGAATAATTTCGCCCTGGGTTACAAGGCTGCGGACTTCCAGCTGCACACACATGTGTGAGTGTTTATAATTTATTCCTTAGTGTCACTGCAGTTGCCCAAAAGATTGTTGCCATTAGCATACTGAGAGGTGATGGTGCTTAGTTTTAGCATGTCTTGGTGAATATCCATCCTTGCGGTGCTATCCTCATAGCAAAACCTTGCCAGGAGGCTGGTGCACGTGGTGTGCAGGCTGTGCTGCTGGTGGTCACTGGCCCCTCAGCCTGCACCCCAAACTTCAGGAAGCTCTAGCCTCTGTAGAAGAACCACTGGGATAGAGGGAGCCCAGAGCATGGCTTACCTCATGGTAAGATGACCCTTTGGAGATGTTACTGCTTCCTCTGCTCCCCTCTTATCTTGACAGTATGTGGAAGCAGGTCTGTTTGGGTCACCAACAACAACCACCAAATTGATTTGAGCATCCTGGGACATCCCAGTAATTCTGTGGAGGTTTCAGGTATTCTTGGTTGGAACCCAGGTACCGCTAATGCATTCAGAAGTAACAGGTGCTCTGAAAGAGTCCTGGGATTCAGCTATGTAGGCCGAACCATGTTGGCGGGCTGAATCGGAACTTTTACATAGTATTTTATGTTGGGCCTACTGGACACTGCTCCTGTACCAGGAAGAAGAAGCAAAGGGCAAACTGTGTTTTTAAACTGTTGCAGATTCCTCTCTGCTAGATGCTCTAATTCACTTAATGATGGCTAAAACAAAGGCAGGCAATGGCACAGACAGACAGTTACTGAAATTGATGAAACAGTATTACCAGGAAAACCGTGAAAACCCAAGGACTCATCTCTGGCATGCTTGGAAGCAATAACTAAGGTGGTTTGCTGGAGCAGTGCACCCTAGGTATTGTAGGAGGGTGCTTTGTAACTGTAGGATTGTGTTTCAAAGGAAATCCAGAATTGGTTTTATTCCTGTACCTCTACCTTTTTATTTTTTTTGCAGAATCTTTATTGAACTCTACTTTGAAGTTTCTAAGTTCTATGAACTTCTCAGAGACCTATAGATTATACTTACCTGAGGTGTCTGCCTTTGTGCTTAATTGAATTGTCTTAAGAAACTCACATCATGTGGAGGAGCCAAGTAAATGGATCAAGTGTTACATTTTAATTAAGCAGTCATTACTGGCATAGCTGGATTTAGTTCTGTGTTTTGTTTAGTAGTCATTTATGCTAGAAATTTGCTGAAATCTATAGTTACAAAATGGGTTCCTTGTTTAGATAGTCTTAGAATTTGTTTTCATACCATAATAACAATGGTACAAACTAGATATTTATGACGTTTTCTTATCTATGAAAACAGGAACGACGGCACTGAGTTTGGAGGTTCTATCTACCAGAAGGTTAATGAGAAGATTGAAACATCCATAAACCTTGCTTGGACGGCTGGGAGTAACAACACCCGTTTTGGCATTGCTGCTAAGTACAAGCTGGATTGTAGAACTTCTCTCTCTGTAAGAATGTGCTGCCAGATTGGATCTGCTCTTATGTTTGTGTCTAACTTTTCAGTGAATGTTGTGATATGAGTGTAGCTTGCTTGTTCTTTATTAATGTTAATAAGCCAGCTCATTGTGTAGTGAAAAGAATATAATATGGCCAGGCACAGTGGCGCACGCCTGTAATTCTAGCACTTTGGGAGGCCGAGGTGTGTGGATCACCTAAGCTCAGGAGTTCGAGACCAGCCTGGCCAACATGGTGAAACCCTATCTTTACTAAAAATACAAAAATTAGGTGGGCGTGGTAGGGGACACCTGTAGTCCCAGCTACTAGGGAGGCTGAGGCAGGAGAATTGCTTGAACCTGGCAGTTGCAAAGATTGCAGTGAGCCAAGATCACACCATTGCTCTCCAGCCTGGGTGACAGAGTGAGAGTCTATCTCAAAAAAAACAACAAAAAAAATTATGCTTGAAGTCAGGACATAGGGGTTCTTCTGTGCCTAGCTCTTCCTGTATATTTGTTGTCTGACCTTCTCAAGTCATTTTATCACTTTGGCCTTAGAATTTTCTTATTTGGAAATTCATGAGATTAGATGACTATTTCTGTTCTATTCTCTTATTAAAAATAACACTGAGCTCTTAAATTTCATGTACTGTGCTAAAGGCTTTACGTATATTATGTCATTTAACCCTCAGAACCACTCCATGTGGCGAGTAGTGTTATCTTCATCCCTGTTATACCGATGAGAAAACTGAGCCTTAGAAAGGTCAGCTAACTTGCCCAAGGTCACGTAGTAACTGGCAGTGCCACAGTTTGAACCTAGATCTGTTTTTCTGTCACCCGAGTTCATGCTGTAACCACTGTGAGAGATTGTCAGCTGGTATCTCAGGGAATTCAGGGTGTTTGGTTGTGTAGTGTTTAAAAATTTTGCTGGAGGCCTTGAAGCATGCATTCTTAAGGTACGTCCCACCCATACAAGTCCTGCTGACTTAAAAGATCAGTAATTCTGGCCGTGCGCGATGGCTCACGCCTGTAATCCCAGCACTTTGGGAGGCTGAGGCGGGGGATCACCTGAGGTCAGGAGTTTGAGACCAACCTGGCCAATATGGTGAAACCCCATCTCTACTAAAAATACAAAATTAGCTGGGCATGGGGATGCATGCCCGTAATCCCAGCTACTTGGGAGGCTGAGGCAGGAGAATGGCTTGGACCCGGGAGGCGGAGGTTGCAGTGAGCTGAGATCGTGCCATTGCACTCCAGCCTGGGTAACGAGAACGAAACTTCATCTCAAAAAAAAAAAAAAAAAAAATCAGTAATTCCGGATTGGCCCTAGGGTGCTTTTAGCGTTGGAAACCTGATGCACAAAGTGATAGTTGTATTGGACTGATCTGTAATTCACTGTTTTATGTTATTATTCTATCTCTTAATCTTAGGCTAAAGTAAATAATGCCAGCCTGATTGGACTGGGTTATACTCAGACCCTTCGACCAGGTAAGTAAAGGAATTAGTAACAGAGGGTCTGGGGTGGAAAGTGATAGAGAAAAAAATGAAAATAACCTGCAGAACAACCTATAGTCACTGTAAGTTGATTCGGACCATTTTGTAACATTTGGTTGTTCAGACAGAAAACAAAACAGATCAAATACTTTTTCATTAAAAAAGTATGTATTTCTGACTATAATGTGGTCACTCTGGCCTTTTGAGTTTGGTTGATCACTCATTGCCCTTAACCCTGAACTTCAGAGAAAGTTTGCCATGATCATGCGTTCCTCATTACACATCAGATGGTTATAAATAACCGATTGAGTAATAGCTGTTTGCTTATAGCTCTTATACCCAGCTACAATCCACACCATTGATTCCATCTGTTGTTTCTAGAAAGTTCAGATCTAATTGTTACTTGTTACAAGTGATTGTGGTGTTTTCTTCTTCCTAGGAGTCAAATTGACTTTATCAGCTTTAATCGATGGGAAGAACTTCAGTGCAGGAGGTCACAAGGTTGGCTTGGGATTTGAACTGGAAGCTTAATGTGGTTTGAGGAAAGCATCAGATTTGTCCCTGGAAGTGAAGAGAAATGAACCCACTGTGTTTTGGCCTTAAAATTCTTCTGTGAAATTTCAAAAGTGTGAACTTTTTATTCTTCCAAAGAATTGTAATCCTCCCCACACGGAAGTCTAGGGGTTGCGAATCCCTCCTGAGGGAGGCGCTTGAAGGCATGCCTGGAAGTTGTCATGTTTGTGCCATGTTTCAGTTCAGTTCTGCAGTGTTATTAAATGTGTTCCTCAGCGACAGTGTAGTGTCATGTTAGAGGAGACGATCTGACCCTCCAGTTTGTACATCACGTCCTGCATGTCCCACACCATTTTTTCATGACCTTGTAATATATTGGTCTCTGTGCTATAGTGGAATCTTTGGTTTTGCATCAGAGTAAAATAAAATAAACCCATCACATTTGGAACATAACTGCTCATCTGACTTGCTGGTGGTGGTTTTCTTACCTTTGATGTGATTTGTTTTAAGAAGCACTTTCACAGGCGAGATTTGTGTCTAAAGTGTCGGGGCTGCCGCCAGTCCCTTTCACTTCACTGAGCCCTGCTCTGTCTGCTCTTGCTCTCACAGGGCAGGCTGAGGAAGGAAGCAGTGAACATGGTTGTGCTGGGGAGCGGCACATCTGTTGTGCTTGTGGTATGATAGGGTCGCATCACCCCAGGAATTGTGTGCAGCTGCTGAGAAAGTGTGGGTGTGAGTGGGTGAAAAGATGGTTGAGGGAAGAGTGCATTTGGGGAAGCATGGGGAGGAGAGATGGGAGGAGGCCAGAGCTGGGTGGACACTTCTGGGGCTCCTCCTGGGCTTCAGAAACATGATTTTTTATTACTAGTATAGAAAAATGATAACCAAGGAATGAAGTACCAATTTAGAGAAGAAATGAGCAGACTATAATATCCTCAGGGATCACTGGTAAATCATCTTCCTAAAAGTAGAAGTCCTTTGAAAATCTTTTTTTTTTTGAGTTTAAGAGCAGAGGTTTAATAGTTGAGAGAAAAGAGAAAAGCTCTTTTGCAGAGAGAGGGGTTCCTGAGTGAGTCTTCTGGTTTCGTGATGAAATGCATAGGGTTTTATAGGCTAGCTTGAGGAGGTGGTGTCTGATTTACATCGGGTCTGAGAGATTGATAGGATCAGGTGTGCTGTTTGCATGAAGAAGCTGGCCATCCCACCCTAATCTTTTATTATGCTGATGGGGTCTCTACCTGGCTAGTGCCATGTTGCCTGCCTTTTTACTGCACATGTGACAAAAGGGAAGAGGAAGCCTCCATGTTGAACATGCCTGGCCCGCCGATAGCCTTTTCCTACTGGCACAGCTGCTGGCATGTACCCATGCAAGCTTCCAGCTTGCTTATCTATGCTTGCAGCTTGATATTTTTCAGGGTGCTTCTTTGTTAGAAATGATTTGGGGGTTGCTTTTTATTAAAAGGAAACCTTACCAATAGGTCTCTTGCCCTCACTATCTGCCTAAATAATTTCTTTCTAGCTCTGGTATCATTTCCCCTATAAGGAGTAGTAACTCACTGCTGGTAAGGGGGTATTGGATGATGACTCTTTCTGGCTACTTCCTGCTGAAGAGGGGTGTCATGTGGGGAACAGCAGTTAAGGCTTCTCCTGGGGTTGATTTAAGGGTCCTCGGAAGAAAGGTGTGTCCATGCGTGGCTCCATCTGTAGCACCATTTGGATGTTGCATCTTCAGCAACATTCTTTCCGATGAATGCACTTTCCAATCCTGGACAGGGCCCCAAAATGAAGCAGCGTTGTTGTCTGAGGTAAATACCCGAGGTTTGTTGTCTCATGCCAAGGAAATCGAGGACATGGACACACAAGAAGTGAGTTTAAGAGTGGAGGTTTAATAGGCAAGAGAAAAGAGGAAAGAAAAGCTCTCTCCTGCAGAGAGGGGCTCCTGAGTGGGTCTTCCCTGCATATCTCTTTTTTTAAAAAAGTACAGCAATGCAGTTTGCTGTTTGAATTTGTTTCTAAACAAGTTCAATTTAGAAGTAAATAAAAGTGAAAATTCTCATTCTTCTCTCTTAATTCCTTTTCTTCTGCCACTGACAGTTTGATATGTCCTTGAAGATACGTTTCAGTATCTTTAGAGATTATGTAAGTATCTATTTATATATACAAAACGTTAACACAGATACCTTGGCCGGGCGCGGTGGCTCATGCCTGTAATTCCAGCACTTTGGGAGGCCAAGGCAGGTGGATCACCTGAGGTCAGAAGTTTAAGACAAGTCTGGCCACATGGTGAAAAATACTAAAAATACAAAAATTAGCTGGGCGTGGTGGCGGGCGCCTGTAATCCCAGCTACTCAGGAGGCTGAGGCAGGAGAATCGCTTGAAGCAGGAGGCGGAGGTGGCAGGGAGCTGAGATGGTGCCATTGCACTCCAGCCTGGGTGACAAGAGTGAGACTCCATCTAAAAAAAAAAAAATTGGATATCTTGTTTTGCAGTATACTATTTGCTCACGTCTGCTTCATATTTTTGTTTTTTGCATGCTGTAGTATAAATGTGACATTACTTAACTATTCCCCTTTTTTGCTTATATTCAGTTTTTTGCTTTATAAACAATGCTGCATTGAATGTCCTTGTCTTTTTTTTTTTTTTTTCTCTTTTTTGAGATTGAGTCTTGCTCTGTCTCCCAGGCTAGAGTACAGTGGCGCAATCTTGGCTCTCTGCAACCTCTGCCTCCTGGGTTCAGGCAATTATGCTGCCTCAGTCTCCTGAGTAGCTGGGACTATAGGCATCTGCCATGATGCCTGGCTAATTTTTTTTAAGTAGAGATGGGGTTTCACCATGTTGGCCAGGCTGGTCTTGAACCCCTGACCTCAAGGAATCTGCCTGCCTTGGCCTCCCAAAGTGCTGGGATTACAGGTGTGTGCCACCGCGCCCGGCCCCTTGTCTATTTCTGTGACTGTTCCTGTGCCAGCACTGCCCAGCAGAGCTTTCTGGGTGATGAAGGTGATCTGTCTCTGCACTATCCTGTGTGGCAGGCACTAGCCACATAGGACTATGGATCACCTGAAATGCAACTAGGGGAACTGAAGAACTAAAATTTTAATTCAAATTAAATTAATTTTTTGAGACAGTCTTGCTGTGTTGCCTGGGCTGGAATGCAGTGGTGTGATCATGGCTCACTGCAGCCTCAACCTCCCCAGGCTCAGGTGATCCTCCCATCTCAGCTTCCTGAGTAGCTGGGACGACAGGCTCATGCCAGCACACCTGGCTAATTTTTGTATTTTTTTGTAGAGGTTGGGTTTCACCATGTTGCCCAGGCTTAATTTAATTTTAATTAAATTTAAATAACATGTGGCCAGTGGCTACTATATTGGATATTGGACAGTGTAGTTCTGTAGAATAGATTTCTAGAATTGAAATTGCTGAGCCATAGGGCATATGCATTTGCTAAGTAGTACAGACTTGCCATCCAAAAATTTTGTACCAATTTCTATATCGATGGTGTTTGAGTGTCCGTTTCCCCACATCCTCAGTGTTTTTTTTTAATTTTAATTTTTATTTATTTTTTGAGATGGAGTCTTGCAAATTGCTACTCCAGTTGCCCAGGCTGCAGTGCAATGGGGTGATCTTGGTTCACTGCAACCTCCGCTTCCCAGGTTCAAGCA
>NW_012107019.1:927641-930381 GCF_000951045.1 Mandrillus leucophaeus | reverse complement strand
TGTTTCTTGTGGTAAGAGACTAACAAGCATGGGGTTTTTCTTTTCTTTTCTTTTTGTTTTTTTGAGGCGGAGTCTCACTGTGTCGCCCAGGCTGCACGATTTCGGTCCCTGCAACCTCCGCCTCCTGGGTTCAAGCGATTTTCCTGCCTCAGCCTCCCGAGTAGCTGGGATTACAGGTGCCAGCCACCACGCCCAGCTACTTTTTTGTGTTTTTAGTAGAGGGCGGGGTTTCACCATGCTGGCCAGGCTCATCTGGAACTCCTGACCTCAGGTGATCCACCCGCCTCGGCCTCCCAAAGTGCTGGGATTACAGGCGTGAGCCAAATGTTAAGTGAACGCATCCTATTTTACATATTAATTTTCCCGCAAGTGACCAGGACGATGTCGCGGTGCATCGCTGACCGTCGTCCTATGCCGAGGGTCTGCTTAAGGGACAGAGGAGGACAGTGCTGTCCTACGGTTTCGTCTGGTTTCCTGTGCCTGTTCTCGGAGGCTCGCTGTTACCTTTCTGAGCCTCAGCTTCTAGCGCGGGGACTCGGAAGGGAGCTCAGAAGGGGCCGGAGCCGCGCGGCCCTCTGAGCGTTCTCTGTAAACGCTTGGGGTCCCCACGCCAAGCCTGGCCTTCCGCATGCCGCTTCCTCGGCTGCCCTTGAGAAGCAAAGCCCCCTTTTCCCTTGCCCACCACACCAGTGCTGGCGCTCAGGTGCTGCTTCCCCTGTAACCCACACCCCGGTTCTGGGTGAAGACGTGTGTGTTAGCACGAGGGGCATTTTCAGATCCCGCGTGCCTTTAATCGTGGGCCGCACTGCGCCCCAGCGGCCTCTCAGGGAAGGGTGGTGGGATACTAGCGCCGCCGGCCTTGCCCAGCTTTGAACAAATCATGGCCGCGCGGTGTGGCCGCGCGGTGGTTCACGCCGGGAATCCTAAAACTTTCGGAGGCCGAGGCTGGAGTAGCTCTTAAGCCTAGAAATTCGAGACCAGCCTGGGCAACATAAAGAGAGCCCCGTCTCTTAAAAAAACAGCGAATTGTAAATTAGGACAGGGTGCTATTGGATAGACCTCCATGAATGTCGCTTTTCCCACCGAGAAAGGCCTGGTGAGGCTGTGGCTTAGCGTTAGTCACCGGCAATGTCGGGCCGGGCAGGCCTCCCCTCCTGCAGAGGTTGGATGGCCCGGAGGAGACCGGAGCGCCTGTGTTCTGAGGTCAGCCTCCCTCCAACACGCCCAGTTCCTTCTTCCCCAATAGTTACCAAATACACTCCTTTCCTCTGGCGGAGTGGATTAAAGGGGGTGGGAAGAAAAAGTGGATTCCAAATGGGGTCCAGTCACGTGGAAGGAAGGTTAAGGACGGGGCACAGCATTCGTGTGCAGCGTAGGCACAGTTGGCCCCGGCCCTCCCCGGGATCTGGCTGCCCACCTGTGGAGGGCGTCCAAGCCTGGGGCTAGGGGAGTGGAGCTTGTGCTTGCCGCCTTCCGGGGCTCATAACCCGCCTTGCTCGGTAAATTGCCACTCCCACCTGCCTCCTGGACAGCTGCCTCCTGGACAGCTGCCTCCTGAAGCTCTTTCCCGAAGCATTTCTCCATAGCAGAACTCCCTCTTGAACTCCAAACCTTTATTTCGAGCTGCCTGGCAGATGTCTCTCCTCGGAAATTCTGCAGGCATCCAAAAGTCACCGTTCCCCAGGCGGAACCTGTGCGTTGGGTGCCCTTCTCACATGGAGTCTCGGCCGCATTGCCGCCTCTTTTCTGGTAAGTCCCGACCTCTCCCAGCTCCGGTGAACACAGCCTGGGCGGCAAGCGCTGTGCTGCAGCTGTGTGCCTGTCTCTCCTCTGCCCACGAGCACTGGAGGCCTCTCTGTCTTCCTTCCTGCAGCGGCCAGGCCGTCGCGTGCCAGGTGATAGGCACTGGTGGATGATGTTTGCTGAACAGGAGCCCTCAGGCAGGCGAACCTTGGTCAGGCCTCCCAGGCAAGGGGATTTCTGTTTAGGGACCGAGGTTCTCCTTCGGCAGGCGATCACAGTTCCCTGTGACCACCAAAGAAACACAGACCATTCCTGGCACTTCTGAGCATTTCTTGCAACTCTGAATTATGGTATAATTAACACTCAGTGAGGTGACTTCACTGCTGCAATCGAAAGGGACAGATAGTTATAGTTGCAATTAAACTCGACCCCACCAGGTGCCGCTGTTGTTGCTGCCAAACACAGATGCCCACAGCTTCCTCGTCCGTGCTTTCTGCCTGGAGCCCTTTAAGACCCTCTTACTTTTGACCTCCTTGCCCCACTCCCTACCACTCATTGCAGTCTCTAATCAGGGTCTGGTTTAACCTCTAAATGGCAAGTCTCGGGAAAAGCAAGGAAATTCTCCATCTTACTCTGGCCCAAATCCCTTTTGCTGTGTAAGTAGATTTTGTTCTAGCCACACGGAGAGCAGATGCTCATCCTCACTGAGTCTGAAACCCTTCA
This sequence comes from Mandrillus leucophaeus, assembly GCF_000951045.1. Taxonomy (NCBI): domain Eukaryota; kingdom Metazoa; phylum Chordata; class Mammalia; order Primates; family Cercopithecidae; genus Mandrillus; species Mandrillus leucophaeus. The sequence goes on along the minus strand of NW_012107019.1, from coordinate 927,915 downwards.
CTTAAGATCATATTGATTTCTCGTGTTTCGTTTATAGAAACAGGCGGAATGAGCCCTCACCCTCTCTTCCTAGGCTTCCTTTCCAAGCTCCTAGCCACCTCTCGCAGTGCTCCTTCCTGGAACTTCCTCCTGGGCCTACCCACAGTCCCCTTTTATGGAGACCACAGCTGTGGACGGGCCTGGCTGTTGCTGAACCAGAAGACTCCAGATAAGGCCAGGAAGCCTGGGGCCTGCGCTGGCCCCAGACGAGTTGGCCCCGAAACTTTTTCTCATT
>NW_012107019.1:927222-927591 GCF_000951045.1 Mandrillus leucophaeus | reverse complement strand
TGTGCCACCACGCTGGGCTAATTTTTGTATTTTTAGTAGAGACGGGGTTTCACCATGTTGGCCAGCCTGGTCTCGAACTCCTGACCTCATGATCCCCCCACCTTGGTCTCCCAAAGTGCTGGGATTATAGGCGTGAGCCACAGCGCCCGGCCCATCCTCAGCAATATTTTGACTGTTACTAAGTTTGAAGTTTTTACATTTTATGGGTGAGAATGATAGCTTGTTTTTTTTTTGCTTTCCCTCCATTGCCAGTGAGATGGAACTGTGCTGACTGGTTATTTACAGTTCTCCTTTGCCCCTTCAGATTCCTTGCTGCATTTCCACATGAGTTGTCTTACAAACAACTAGACACATTTGCTTTTTGGAAAT
>NW_012107019.1:925475-927172 GCF_000951045.1 Mandrillus leucophaeus | reverse complement strand
AAGCACAGTTCAGCAACAGCCTCGTCCTGGGATGCCTCAAAACTCACTGTGCCAGCTACACGGAGGGCCTTTTCGTCACCTCACTTTGTCATCAAATAAACCCAGAGGCCAGAGATCTTTACATGTCATCCTGAACGATGCTGATTTTAAATGTTTATTCTGCAGCTTGAGATCTCTACTGATTAAGGATTCAGCTTCTTTAAAGAAGGCGAGGTGGAGAGGGCTTATTTAAAAAAATTATCTTGTTGAAAATGAATCTGTTGTGTCTAGATATTTGCTCTAAAGTTCATTCCTGGCCGGGAGTGGTCACTCACACCTGTAATCCCAAATATCTTTGGGAGGCTGAGGCGGGTGGATCATGAGGTCAGGAGTTCAAGACCAGCCTGACCAAGATGGTGAAACCCCGTCTCTACTAAAAATACAAAAAAAAATAAAAAATAGCCAGGTGCTGTGGCAGGCACCTGTAGTCCCAGCTACTCAGGAGGCTGAGGCAGGAGAATTGCTTGAACCCCGGTGGCAGAGGTTGCAGTGAGCTGAGATCGTGCCATTGCACTCCAGCCTGGGCGACAGAGTGAGACTCCATCTCAACAAACAGACAGCAAAAAAAAAAAGCCGGGTGTGGTGGTGGGTGCCTGTAGTCCCAGCTACTCGGGAGGCTGAGGCACAAGAATCACTTGAGCATGGGAGATAGAGGTTGCAGTGAGCTGAGATCGCGCCATTGTACTCCAGCTTGGGTTACAGAGACTGTCTAAAAAAAAAAAAGTTCATTCCCTTTGGAAAAGCAGTAATGAAGTTAAAAAAGACCATGTCTTCGGAACTCAAGCTCCTCTGACAGCATCCAGACTTTGCCCCCTCAGAGAAGCCCAGACAGCAGGAAAGAGAGGAGTCTCTAGGCCTCCCCACGGTTCTCTCAGGTGGAGTCAAGGGATCCCATGAAAAGAATCACAGTGAGCAGCAGGCCGGGGTTCCATCTGTCTGAGGACTCTGCATTATCAGAGGAAGAGGCCAGTGAACTCAGGAAAGATTCTCTGGGTAGAACTGTGGGCTGGTGGCCCAAGACAGGGAGCCTCTGCCAGCGTCCCCTCCGGCTTGGAGATGGTCCATGCTTGGCCTCAGCTGACCAAACTCTCCCAACCACCTCGCTTGGCTCCCTGGGCACTCTGCTTTCCTGCCCTTGGCTTGCAGCACCCCCAGCCACCCACAGGAGCCACCTTGCAGGAGGGGTCCCAGGTGGAGTGACTTCTCTCCCTTGTCGGGGATTGGCTGGCCAGGCGGCCCTGTGTGTCAGATCACAGCGAGGCTGGGCAGGGGTGTGGGTAGGCGAGGCTTCTCCCAGAACTGCCACTGAGGCGCCTGTGCTCAGTCACAAGAATGCTCAACGTGGTGAGTGTGGCCTGTTCCCCTCTCATCCCAAGATGCTGCCTCTGCCATCCTGCCTGTCCTGCCTGCCGGGCTGGGCTGGGGCTCCCAGGTGGCAGCCCTCCTCCCTGGACAGGGATGGCTAACGTGTCTCTGCCTGAATCCTGCACTGTTTGGGCTGTACAAGGTTCACCTGCATTGTGTTGTGCTATTACTTACATAGATTTGGGAGGAAAATCGATCTTTTCTTGAAGTGGGGAAATGAAGGGCTTAAGGTGCCATTTTAAACACCAGAAAGGGCAGGGCTCTTAGTGGAGATGCATTTTTTTTTTTTTTTT
>NW_012107019.1:922772-925425 GCF_000951045.1 Mandrillus leucophaeus | reverse complement strand
GTTATTTACAGTTCTCCTTTGCCCCTTCAGATTCCTTGCTGCATTTCCACATGAGTTGTCTTACAAACAACTAGACACATTTGCTTTTTGGAAATGTCAGTGCAAGGTATCCTCCCTCAAAGATGATCTTAACTAGACAATATCCTTTACCCAAATTAGGGGTAACTGGGTAGGAACTAGATGGCATGTATGTCAGAAAACATCTATGATACCAACCACATGACAGTTCTATTTCTCTGATGTTATATTTGTGGGTTGAACCACCATTACCAGAGATAAAACAAATGGAAAAGGGGTGAGAAGGGGTGAACTGTAACTTAGTATAATTCACCTTATGTCTTTTACTGGAAGACCCTTCCCTGCAGCGCGAGTGTGGAGGGGGCCCCGTGGGCCAACAGTGGCTGCCGGCGTCCCTCTGGGGTATGGGGGATGAATGAGCTGCCCGGGACCCTGGCTCTGTGTCAGAGGCAGGACTATTCCACCTGCAGGTAAGGGACAGAGAGGAAGGGGCAGCAGGGGAACCCTGAGGCCTCTGTTTCTTGGGTGGAAGTTATTTGTATTGATGGCTTGAAGTGGATGAAAGGGATATGCCTCTAGGTTTATATTAATATTTTATTTTTAAAAATGTGATTGCAAATATAGAAAATGCTCCAAAATGTTAATACTCATTATCTCAGGAAGGTGGAATTATAAATATCCTTATTTACTGTATACTTTTCCAGTTTTCTAAAGCAAGTTTCGCATTATTTCTGTAATCAGGAAAAAGCTCTTAGGACTCTTACAAACTGTTTGGAGGAGGCGGAGGCCCAGCGGCCGCACTGGCTGGCGGGCGTCCCACGTGGAGCACGGTTCCGGCCTAGGGGAGACGCCCTGGTTTCCGCTCGCTGCCCCTTAGCAAGGCTCCCCCGATGGAGGGTGACGCAGGAGGACGAGTGTTTCTTGTGGTAAGAGACTAACAAGCATGGGGTTTTTCTTTTCTTTTCTTTTTGTTTTTTTGAGGCGGAGTCTCACTGTGTCGCCCAGGCTGCACGATTTCGGTCCCTGCAACCTCCGCCTCCTGGGTTCAAGCGATTTTCCTGCCTCAGCCTCCCGAGTAGCTGGGATTACAGGTGCCAGCCACCACGCCCAGCTACTTTTTTGTGTTTTTAGTAGAGGGCGGGGTTTCACCATGCTGGCCAGGCTCATCTGGAACTCCTGACCTCAGGTGATCCACCCGCCTCGGCCTCCCAAAGTGCTGGGATTACAGGCGTGAGCCAAATGTTAAGTGAACGCATCCTATTTTACATATTAATTTTCCCGCAAGTGACCAGGACGATGTCGCGGTGCATCGCTGACCGTCGTCCTATGCCGAGGGTCTGCTTAAGGGACAGAGGAGGACAGTGCTGTCCTACGGTTTCGTCTGGTTTCCTGTGCCTGTTCTCGGAGGCTCGCTGTTACCTTTCTGAGCCTCAGCTTCTAGCGCGGGGACTCGGAAGGGAGCTCAGAAGGGGCCGGAGCCGCGCGGCCCTCTGAGCGTTCTCTGTAAACGCTTGGGGTCCCCACGCCAAGCCTGGCCTTCCGCATGCCGCTTCCTCGGCTGCCCTTGAGAAGCAAAGCCCCCTTTTCCCTTGCCCACCACACCAGTGCTGGCGCTCAGGTGCTGCCTCCCCTGTAACCCACACCCCGGTTCTGGGTGAAGACGTGTGTGTTAGCACGAGGGGCATTTTCAGATCCCGCGCGCCCTTAATCGTGGGCCGCACTGCGCCCCAGCGGCCTCTCAGGGAAGGGTGGTGGGATACTAGCGCCGCCGGCCTTGCCCAGCTTTGAACAAATCATGGCCGCGCGGTGTGGCCGCGCGGTGGTTCACGCCGGGAATCCTAAAACTTTCGGAGGCCGAGGCTGGAGTAGCTCTTAAGCCTAGAAATTCGAGACCAGCCTGGGCAACATAAAGAGAGCCCCGTCTCTTAAAAAAACAGCGAATTGTAAATTAGGACAGGGTGCTATTGGATAGACCTCCATGAATGTCGCTTTTCCCACCGAGAAAGGCCTGGTGAGGCTGTGGCTTAGCGTTAGTCACCGGCAATGTCGGGCCGGGCAGGCCTCCCCTCCTGCAGAGGTTGGGTGGCCCGGAGGAGACCGGAGCGCCTGTGTTCTGAGGTCAGCCTCCCTCCCAAGGGGGGCTGACTCCAACACGCCCAGTTCCTTCTTCCCCAATAGTACCAAATACACTCCTTTCCTCTGGCGGAGTGGATTAAAGGGGGTGGGAAGAAAAAGTGGATTCCAAAGGGGGTCCAGTCACGTGGAAGGAAGGTTAAGGACGGGGCACAGCATTCGTGTGCAGCGTAGGCACAGTTGGCCCCGGCCCTCCCCGGGATCTGGCTGCCCACCTGTGGAGGGCGTCCAAGCCTGGGGCTAGGGGAGTGGAGCTTGTGCTTGCCGCCTTCCGGGGCTCATAACCCGCCTTGCTCGGTAAATTGCCACTCCCACCTGCCTCCTGGACAGCTGCCTCCTGGACAGCTGCCTCCTGAAGCTCTTTCCCGAAGCATTTCTCCATAGCAGAACTCCCTCTTGAACTCCAAACCTTTATTTCGAGCTGCCTGGCAGATGTCTCTCCTCGGAAATTCTGCAGGCATCCAAAAGTCACCGTTCCCCAGGCGGAACCTGTGCGTTGGGT
>NW_012107019.1:916440-919390 GCF_000951045.1 Mandrillus leucophaeus | reverse complement strand
GAGATGGAGTCTTTGTCACCAGGCTAGAGTGCAGTGGCACAATCTCGGCTCACTGCAACCTCTGCCTCTGGGGTTCAAGCAAATTCCCCTGCCTCAGCCTCCCAAGTAGCTGGGACTACAGGTGCACGCTACCATGCCGTCTAATTTTTTTGTATTTTAGTAGAAATGGGGGTTTCACCATGTTGGTCAGGAAGGTCGCCATCTCCTGACCTCATGATCCACCAGCCTCAGCCTCACAAAGTGCTGGGATTACAGGCGTGAGCCACCACGCCCAGTCACAAGATGCATTTTTTATACCTGCCACTTTGCTTCATCTGTCGCCTTCACAGCTCCTAAGGGAGTTGGAGCTTGTGCCGCCACCGCTGCAGAGGATTAAGGGGTTTCCCTCTGCGGGCTCCAGAAGCTGCAAGCCAGGGTGTTTTTGGCTGCTTGAGCAAAGGATAAGACCTGCACTTCCCTGCTTGGTCCTCAGCCCTGAACGTGGCAACTGACTGCTCCATGAGCTGCTGACTGTGGGTTTCTGAGTGCGGGGCGGGGATGCCATGCCTCCCTTTCCTGCTCACCTGTGTTTTCTGTACAACCCGTACAGTAGTCAAATAAGGGAAATGAACAAAGGGTATGTGAAAAAATACAAGGACCAAATTTTATAGCTTTGGTTTTTGTGGAAACTCTGAAAGAAAAATTGTCAATATTGAGGAAAAGGCTTCAGAGGCAAACTTCCGAGGGGCATTTTTTATTATAAATTTAATATGGTTGATTAATGAAAAATCACAATGAAGTACCAAGAAAATGTTTGTCAATATAAAAATTTTAGCAGCATTTCCATAGTTTCAGGCTCCAACATTAGTCGTACTTCCTCCCTCCCGCTATCAAAAGAGACTCCAATGGGATAGAGTAGAGCCTGGGGATGTCCAGCTTTGTGTGGGCCTCAGAGAAATACTCCATCCAGCGTCCAGGATTTCCCCTCCCTCCCATCCCTGAACTGCTAGAATGTCAAAGCACAGAAAAAGCCTCCTTTGTGCTGACATTTGAGACAAGGATCCATTCTTCGGGCTGCCGGGAGAATTGGGATGAAAACTGACCCTGGACTTGACATGTAGTGCTCAGCCGCACGCCCTCACCAACACCTGTGCATTCTCTACTCTGATGACAAGGAAAGGCCACTGCAGGGCGGGCGGGATCTGGGGTGTGGTGGCGGCGGTGGCACTGCTGGTGGGAGCCACGGCGTGGCGCATGCTGGGTGACGGTGTCACCGCCACACGCTGCTCCGGGGCAGGCATGATCAGTGAGGGTGGGAGACAGACAATGTGAAAATGTAACACTGGCCAACGATTCCCCTGCTTCTTTGGTACTTTCCAAAATTCTCTGATCAAAAAAGTATAAGGGAAGCACACCATTAAAAAATTACAGTTTTACGTATTTACAAAAGCAATGATGATATATTACACAAGAATCAATACACAATATATGAACAAATCTTCAGTGAAAGCACTTGTGAGCTCCCATCCCGCTGGCATCCCATGGCACGCGGCCTCTGCAGGGTCGTGTCGCCTGTCCTGAAGCTCATCACCTTATAGTATATTAGAAGGGAAAAACATCATTTGGAAAAAAATCATTTTCCAATCTACTCTTTCCTTTTAAAAGGCTTAACATTTGCCATCGAAATAGTTATGTACAAGATTTACTGAATATTGACTTCTAGGCAATGATTTCCACTTCCAACTTGAATATGTTTGAAATAACGCTGCCTATTCTATGGATACAATAGATATTTAATATATAAGTAACTGCACCACATTATATCACCAGGATACCAGTTTAATACATATTATTATGTACAGTAGTTAAGTTAGCTCGAGAAGGTGAGTCTCCGCAGCCCGGGTGAACGGTGTGGGATGGAGCCTCCTGGAAGGGAGGCAGAGAGCTGGTCATGAGAACCGTGCAAGGCCAGGATGTGTATGTGTGGCACGAGGGCACGTGTTTCCCACACGCCCACACCAGACCATCCCTTTAGCTGTTTGCAGCTGGAAGAAGACAAATCACACATATGGAAGGATCCCATACATGAGAAGAGCCATGACAGCAGCGCTGAACAGCCCAGCCACAGGGACGGTCACGAACCAGGCCACGAAGATGTTCCGAAAAAGGCGCCAGTCCACAGCCTTGCGGGAGCGGATCCAGCCCACGGCCACCACCGAGCCCACCTGTGGGAGTACAGACATTGCAAAGTAAAAACAGGTGAGCCACAAAGGCTATACTCAACCAAGGTACGTGGGCTAATCTCAGAAACAAGCTCTACTACAACATTACCCAGTCCCCTACCTTTGTTAAAGCTTGTAAAATAGCTTAGATTTTAGGTAGAATTGTTTGGGTATTCTTCTCTTCAGCATATAGCTCTTTATATAGTTTTTATATAGTTGTTTTGAGACAGAGTCTCATTCTGTCTCCCAGGCTGGAGTGCAGTGGTGTGATCTCAGCTTACTGCAACCTCCATCTTCCAGGTTCAAGCAATTCTCCTGCCTTAGCCTCCTGAGCAGCTGGGATTACAGGTGTGCGCCACCACCCTCGGCTAATTTTCATATTTTTAGTAGAGACGGAGTTTCACCATGTTGGCCAGGCTGATCTCAAACTCCTCACCTCAAGTGACCCTCCCTCCTCGGCCTCCTAAAGTGCTGAAGTGCAGTGGTGCAATCTCAGCTCACTGCAACCTCCGTCTCCCAGGTGCAAGTGATTCTCCTGTCTCAGCCTCCTGAGTAGCTGGGATTACAGGCAAGCACCACTACATCCAGCTAATTTTCATATTTTTTAGTAGAGATGGGGTTTTGTCATGTTGGTCAGGCTGGTCTCAAACTCCTGGCCTCAAGTGATCAGCCTGCCTCGACCTCCCAAAGTGCTGGGATTACAGGTGTGAGCCACTGTGCCCAGGCTGGATTTTGGCTTTAAAAATAAT
>NW_012107019.1:913341-914895 GCF_000951045.1 Mandrillus leucophaeus | reverse complement strand
ACATAAAATCTAATGTGTTCCTTATTTATGTGTAGTCTTCACTGAATAATGATATTAACTCTGTGATATTGAATACACATATTTTCTCTAGGTAGTATTTTGCTTTGTTTCACTTTCAAGTTTCTAACTTCATGCAGTAAAATATGCTATAATTTTCTTCTGTGATTTATCTTTGGCTTGAATATTTGATAAATATTTAATTCCATTTTATTTTTCTAAAATAAAGTTCCATTTTACTCTAAATTTAAGAATATTTAAAAAATATTATTTAAGCCATCAGATTTACATTCATGTATTTTGAGAGTGGTCTAATTTTGTTTTTCTAGACTGACAGTCAGCTATCCAACCTTTCAAACACTTACTGGTTAAATTTTCCCTTTTTCAAAATATATGCTCATATGGAACAGGTTCCATCCATTGCTATCTACTCTGTTCTTATCCAGGTATCTACTTTTAAAAATTGTTGTGGTAAAATATACATAACATAAAACTTACAGTTTTAGTAATTTTTCAGCATACCATTTAGAGGCATTAAGTACAATCACATTGTTTTGCAGACCATCTCCACAATCCGTCTCCAGAACCTTTTCCATCATCCCACATGGAAACTGCCCCATAAAACACTAATGCCCAGTTCCCAACCCCTCCTCCCAGGACCTACTCTTGACTTTTGTTTCCTTATATGACATTACATGTCAGGTAAGGCTAGTTCCTCCTTTCAGTTTTCTTATTAGATCATTTCTTGTTAGATCAGTTTTCTTGTTAGATCATTATATTGCTGATAATTTATTTCACCAAAATGTATTCTTTAGTCTCATTTTGTAAAGTTCCAAGTAAAATCCTGTTCAGGATGTATTTAGGGAGAAGTGACTTCATTACAACATCTGGTTTTCCCATCCAATAGCATGTTACGTCTCATATTCAGATTATCTTTTTATACCTCTGAGCAGTTTTATGCCTCTTCCATATATATCACTCACATTTCTTCTTTAAAAAATTATTTATTTAGTTATTTAGAAATGGGGTCTTACTATGTTGCCTAGACTGGTCTTGAACTCCTGGGTTCGGGCTGTCCTCGTGCTCTCAGCCTTCTGAGTAGCTGGGACTACAGGAACACACCACTGTACCTGGTGCCACTCACAGTGCTTATTAGGATAATTCTGAGATACCTTTTATTTTTGCTGCAATTATGATGGCAGTTTTTTTCCCTTCCGTTACATTTTCTAATTGGCTATTGTTGATGAATAAGTGCTGGATTTTTCTATTTTTATCTTGGTCTTGGTCACTCTTATGAACTCTAGTAGTGTTTTAGAAATACTGAATATTGGCCGGCCGTGGTGGCTCACGCCTGTAATCCCAGCACTTTGGGAGGCCGAGGTGGGCAGACCACCTGAGGTCGGGAGTTCAAGACCAGCCTGACCAACATGGAGAAACCCTGTCGCTACTAAAAATACAAAATTAGCCGGGTGTGGTGCCGCACACCTGTAATCCCAGCTACTTGGGAGGCTGAGGGAGGAGAATTGCTTGAACCCGGGAGGCAGAGGTTGTGGTGAG
>NW_012107019.1:899856-913161 GCF_000951045.1 Mandrillus leucophaeus | reverse complement strand
TTTTTTTTTTTTTTTCTTTTTAAGTGGATTGCTAAGGCATATTATACTGAAGCTGCCCATATACCCATCTTGAGCCCCTGCAAGGGCCTAGCCCTGCACAGGCGCTGGTGGTGGGTGATGCAGCCCTGCCCTGTCACGAAGGGAGCCCACTTTCTGGTAATCTTGATCAATTTGGTCCTGCTGAAAGGTTCTTGTATAGTATTGTTTTGTTTTGAGACGGAGTCTTGCTCTGTCGCCCAGGCTGAAGTGCAGTGGCATGATCTCAGCTCACTGCAACCTCTATCTCCTGGGTTCAAGCAATTGTCCTGCCTCAGCCTCCCTAGTAGGTGGGATTATAGGTGCCCGCCACCACACCTGGCTAATTTTTGTATTTTTAGTAGAGATAAGGGTTTTGCCATGTTGGCCAGGCTGGTCTTGAACTCCTGACCTCATGTGATATGCCCACCTCAACCTCCAAAAGTGCTGGAATTACAGGCGTGAGCACCACGCCCAGCCAAATATTGTTGATGTCATTTATCAGCATCTTGCTTAAAGTTTTTACAATCAATATTCATCAGTAAACAGAGATATCACTGTTCGTGATATTTTAAATTAGGTTTGGTGTTCGGGTTATTCGGTGTACGCCAGAGCACAAATGGGAGAGGTTTTCTAGTTTTGTTTTTCCTCCTACATGGTGGGAAAGTTTAGATCGTGTGAGAGCTGCTTTTTTTGTTTAAGTGGAAAAGATTCTAATTAATTCATCTAGTCAGCAGTATCCTCACCCACCCCACCCCTAGCAACTTTTTGCCTTTTTAGGTGAGAACAGTTATTTTTGGAGAACTCCCTTAATTTCATCCTATTGTTCTGGGTCAGATTTTCCACTTTTTTCTACTTCTTAGGCCAATATTTCTTTGTCATGTATATTGTTGCAGAAAATAATTCACAGGGGTTTTCAAATTCTTAGCATATAGCTGTGTGGTTTATTTAATAATGGAAACAATGGTCTTCTCTATCTGTCATCACAATGTCTTCCTCCTTCCCCCACTCAATTCCCTCCCTCTTTTCCTTGATGTGATCTGATATTTTATTAGTAGCCACTTTCCTCTCCCCTTATTTTGTTTTTACTTAATTTTGCTTCTATATTTCTTACAACCTGTTTCCTCAATTTTTATTATCCTGGACTTTTTACAAAATCCTAATTTTAATACTTGGTTATTTTATTTTCCCTTTGATCAATTAAACCATTTAAAGATATGAATTTTCATCTTAGCATAACTTGGTTGCCACAGGTTTTGCTGTTTGTATCCACCCACAGACACACACATTATTATAGCTTTTATTATTTTCTGAGAAAGCTATCATTGTATTTTTCTAAACTCCTTAATTCAATTGCTACCTTAAAAACCCATTAAAAAGTCTCCGTTGGGATACATTCTTATTTCAATATATAATTAATTTCTAGTTTAATTTTATTGTAATTAGAGATCATGGTTAGCACAATGTATGTTTAAAAATTGTTTTTTAATTTAAATTTTAATTTTTATAAAATAGAGACAGAGCCTCATTATGTTGCCCAGACTGGTTTCAAACTTCTGGGCTCAAGTGATCCTCCTACCTCAGCCTCCCAAAGTGCTGGGATTACAGGTGTGAGCCACGATGCCAGGCCTGTTTTTAAAATTTTATAGAGATTTTTATCATGGTTTTCTGATTTTAGGATTTTTATAAATGTTTCATGATGCTTGACAGGAAGGCATATGATCAGCAGGGTAAAAGCTTGTACGTATTTATTAACTATGCTGCTCTAAATAAATGTTCAAATTCTTCATATTCCCACATACTTTTTCTATACTTCATTTATCATAGGCTAAGACAGTAATTTCTGAGTTCTTAACAATTTTATGTATTTAGTTATATGTTATTTCATTCATAAAAGATCCAGAGTACTATGTCTTTGTTACTGATCATGTCTTCTGTGGATGTAAAATGGTATTTTTTGCTGTGTTCTAACTTCCCTTTTAATAAATCGAGTGTGTTTCCAGTTTAAGGCCATCATCAGGTAGTTATAGCAAAAAAATTGTTGAGAAGAATGGGGACCAGAGAGCAAGAATTATAAATTAAATTAGAAATTATAATCCTACATCTGAAATAAGTAGTGTTCCCTATATGCTGTTCCAAATTGAAATGGTGGTTGAATCATCATCTATGTCATCAGTGAAGATTGACAATGTGGGTGATCCACAAACAGGAATAATCTCAATCCACCCAGTATGGAATTAAAACATTCTGCAGAACATGACTTCCAAATTCCTATTAAAGAGCACACACAAGAGCGACTGTGCTGAGTAGCGGCACTGTGTGTTATCTGCTAGGGCTAAAGACCAAAGGTGATTAAGGATCACAGAACGGAAGAATGATGAACGAGTTGCTGAAACATAACGTCTGAGGATTCTTTTATCAAGACCAGTTTCTATGTCTTCAATTAAGGCTTCTGTTTTTTTTTTTTTGGGGGGGGGGGGCCAGGGGTAGTTTTGCTCTTGTTGCCCAGGCTGGAGTGCAATGGTGCGATCTCCACTCACCACAACCTCCGCCTCCCAGGTTCAAGCGATTCTCCGGCCTCAGCCTCCCGAGTAGCTGGGATTACAGGCATGGGCCACTGTGCCTGGCCAATTAAGGCTTTTGACCCTACTCAAAGGAATTATTCCAGGAAAGTATCTGATAAACTGAGTCCTCTGATATGAAATACAAAATGTATGAAACCGGAACACATACAGGGTGAAATTCATCAAACAGACTGTCTTATATATGCCTTCTGGAATAAAATGTGATAACGGGACTTTTCTAATTGTTTTTTCCCAAGTTATACATTCAGCACATATATCACATAATATAGTATGGTTTCATAAATGTTTTGAAATAGGCTACAACAAAATTTAAACTATGCACTTAGGCCAGGTGCAGTGGCTCATGCCTGTAATTCCAGCACTTTGGGAGGCCGAGGCAGGCGGACCACTTGAGGTCAGGAGTTCAAGACCAGCCTGGCTAACATGGAGAAACCCCATTTCTACTAAAAATACAAAAATTAGCCAAGTGTGGTGGTGCATGCCTGTAATCTCAGCTACTCAGGAGGCTGAGGCAGGAGAACTGCTTGAACCCAGGAGGCAGAGGTTGCAGTGAGCCAAGATCAAGCCTCTGCACTCCAGCCTGGGCGTCAAAGTGAGACTCTGTCTCAAACAAAACAAAACAAAATAAAACAAATCTATGCACTTAGCCATGTATACTTAGAAGGAAGCATAAATCAATAACATGTACCTAGATACATTCAAAAACTCATTTTAAACAATAGTTTCCATCTTATTTCCTGCCAAGTCCCCAACTTTTCCCTACCTTCTATTAGATGGCTCTAAGCAAGAAACTTAAAAATCAAACACAGGATAATTATCCTGAAAACTGATGCAATTCAACTATGACTCTATGTGGACATCAATACCCTTTGAATGTTTCCAGATTCACAGCCTCACTCACAGAGGGCCCCATTCTTCACGCCATCCCACGGCTCTCATAGTTCATCCCACATTTGCCATTTGGGGACTGTTGTGTGCAGGGGAAATATGTGATATGAGAGAATAAGTGTTGTGGAGTAATGACAACTGTGAACTCTTCTCAGCACTTCTATTATTTGGACTCTGATGAGAGCCATCTGCTCTCCAACTACACTGCAAGTTCCTGAGAGCTGAGGCTGTGTCCTTAGTGCTCACAGGGAATAGCTCTGGGCCTTGTCCAGAAGTCCATGATCAATGATATCGGACAAACTTGACTCAAACCCAAGTTGTGACCTGTCTTGTCTATTTTACAGATGGCACCCCACTGCAGTCCCATTCAGGGAGACCTGCTTTAAGTGCCAACAAGCTATCCTAATACTACTCATCACCAGCTCAAAGGAAACAAAACTGGCCGGGCATGGTGGCTCATGTCTATAATCCCAGCACTTTGGGAGGCCAAGGCGGGTGGATCACGAGGTCAGGAGATCGAGACCATCCTGGCTAATACGGTGAAAACCCATCTCTACTAAAAATATAAAAAATTAGCCGGGCGTGGTGGCAGGCGCCTGGAGTCCCAGCTACTCGGGAGGCTGAGGCAGGAGAATGGCGTGAACCCAGGAGGCAGAGCTTGCAGTCAGCCAAGATCTTGCCACTGCACTCCAGCCTGGGTGACAGAGTGAGACTCCATCTCAAAAAAAAAAAAAAAAGCTATTTCAACTGGTGTGGAAGAGTTAGCCTTCAGCAGTCTTGCTTAAGTGTAGGTTAATCATTAGAAAGATGGCATTACATGTGTTTAAAAGCATTCCAAAAGACAACTGATGCCTATAGAAAAGTCACAAGCCCGTGTCCTTGGAAAAAGAATATATTTAGCTACATGCGTCTCTTCCACGCTCCACACACCACAGTGAATGGAAGTAACGTGGAGTCCGGGGAAGATGTTACTTTTCATTCCTTATAGTGTTGTATTGTTTGAAATATTTCAGTGAATATGTGCTTCTCTGGTAAGTTTTAAATAACCCACATTAGGAAATCACAATGAATGGGCGGCGGGCGCACCCGCACCTCTTCCTGCCTTCCTCCCCCATGCTTGCCAGGCGGAGCGGGGGAGGACGACGCTGGCTATGCTGTCCACGTGGGTGCCTCAGCTGGGCTGCTCCCTGGCTGTGTAATCTCGGGCACGTTACTTAACTTTCCTCTGCCTCAGTTTCCTCATCTGTGAAGCTGGGGAAGGTTCTTGGGGAGACTGAGGGAGCTCATGTTCATGGCACCAGTGGAGTGCTTGCCCCAGGCACCGTGGCCATGGTTGGGCACCACAATGGTGCTGATGGGGACCTGAATGAGAAGGTGTGTGGCCTGAGGCGAAGATCTGAATCCTGGATCTACCACATGTGGCTGTGTGCACACAGCAAGCGGCCCAGCTCTGAGGGAACCCAGTCTCCTCACCTGTGGACTGGGAGTGACAGTTCCGCCCCCACAGGCTTGCTGTGGAGAGGGGGCGGCGCACCACGTGTGTGGTGTGGAGCACAGTACCAGCACTCTCCTGATAATCAGTGAGTAGGGGGATTTCTATACAGAAACTTTGTGGAAATTGAAATATTTCTGTATATGGTAGCAAAGAAGGAAAACACAAAACAAACTCTTTCCACTGAGGCTGATTCCGCATGCGCAGAGCCCCAGCTTGGAAACATGCTGCCGGGCCACTCCAGATACTCTTGTGAGGGCCACCTGACCTGGGTGTTTGAAGCATGAAGCCACTTGCCTTTGCTTGGAGTTTTCTTTTAAACATATTGGCTGGAATCTTAAAATTGTGAGTAAACATAAACATGGGTGGCTGTGTCTGTTATGAGGGCTCATATATTCCTTCTGGTGCCGAGAACTCTGCCCCCATGCAGCAAACGCCAATTAGTTTTTCTTGAATGATACAAATGAATGAACCTAGGAAAAATCCGGAAGTGACTTTCGCTTTGTTGAGACTGGTGAGTGTGTCTGTATACAGAGGCTCACCGGAGCTATTTTAGAAGTATCTGCAGATACTGGGCAGAGTGGGGTGATGAGACTCGGGCTCTGGTCCTCCCAACCCAGGTTCTGGTCCTCCCCACCCTGGCCACCTATGGATCACTCCCTGAAACTCCCAGAGCCCATTTCCTCTTCACTGGTCTTCAGGGCTCCTCCCTGCAGCTCCAACTTTCCACACCACGACCAGGAGCCCTCTCTTGTCCAGCTGTAGGTTTCAGAGCACTCCTCAGTGGTCGGTATCAGTCATTACCCCTCATGGGGAATTTATGGCAATACAGTCACTTTGAACATCATATAAGGAACAAAACCAGGCCGGGCGCGGTGGCTCAAGCCTGTAATCCCAGCACTTTGGGAGGCCGAGACGGGCGGATTACAAAGTCAGGAGATCGAGACCATCCTGGCTAACACGGTGAAACCCCGTCTCTACTAAAAAATACAAAAAACTAGCCGGGCGAGGTGGCGGGCGCCTGTAGTCCCAGCTACTCGGGAGGCTGAGGCAGGAGAATGGCGTGAACCCGGGAGGCGGAGCTTGCAGTGAGCTGAGATCCGGCCAGTGCACTCCAGCCTGGGCGACAGAGCCAGACTCCGTCACAAAAAAAAAAAAGAAAAAAGAAAAGAAAAAGGAACAAAACCAGAAACAACCATGCCCTACAATTCCACAGAGATGATTTTTGTTAATTGCTATTTCCACTGTCAACCCCCAGTCCCCTCAATGGCTGGACCAAGTGGCAGGCTCCCAAGTGAGCCCATAGGTATGCTCAGTGCACACAGGATGCCAATCAAACTTCACCATGGAAGCAGTGGGAGGGCAGCAGGACAGTCCCAGGCAGACCAGCCCTAGCATTCATTCTGCCTGGGAAAAGCCAGGTCTGAACAAGGGATGGTGTTGTCCTACCGAGAGGATGGTGGAGGGGGCAGATGGAGGAAAACAAGGTCCCAGAGACCCAGAGAACCTGGAGATGCGTTTTGCACAACCATCTACAGAGCCCTACAGCTTCCCTCGCATGTGTTCCGGTGGCCCTGACCCATCCCAGTGGCCTGGAGAAGGGCTCCCGGCTAGCAGGGGCCTACCTTGCAGTGCGTAGTGCTGACTGGAAGCCCAATGTTGGAGGCGATCACCACCGTGAAGGCTGAGGCCAGCTCGATTGTGAAGCCGCTGCGGGGGGAGCATGAGACACGTCACGGGCGTCCTCTGTATCGCCTCCCTGACACCCCGCGGGTGACAAAGGCTTGCCAGAACATTCTCTGGGGTGACTGCCGACTGCTGACTGGGCAAGATCAACTTTAACAGAACAAGAGGCCGCTGCTCAATGACAGCGATTCCCACCAAGGCTGCGTTTTCCTGTGCACGGCCCCCAGAAGCCTGGCTTTCTGATACGTTTCAAAGACCACACACTGGGCCAGACATTCCTGCTGTGCAGTAAGATAGTAAATCAGTCATTTCTAAAACGCAAAGGAAAAACTATGCTCTCATTTAAAAAATGTGCACTTATTGCAAAAGTGTATTTTTCTCAGATTACGAATTTTTCTTCAAATCTTCTAAAATATCTTTTATTGAAATTATTTTCAAGTGAGAACTTAAAATTGGAAATTTATATAGGAGGCTCACTGGAGCTATTTTAGGTTTCTCTGCAGATGCAGGGCAGAGCTGCGTGATGAAACCTGGGTTCCGGTCCTCCCCACCCTGGGTGCCTTTGGATCACTTCCTGAAACTCCCAGAACCTGTAGGAAAAGGAAACCTCCCGTATGTTTTAAAAAGAGAGAGATTTCCTACCACAGGTGGCTCCAAATTTTGGTCATGTTCTGAAAGTTCTGGAAGTTCCTTTAACCCCTGATGCAGCCAAAGGCTATGCAGTTGAGAGACCACATTTAAAGCCTCCAGAGCTCACCCATGATGACAGGGGGCGCCTCGCTGTCTGGCAGAGCAAGAGGAAAGTAACCCCAGCAGGGAGGTTGCTGAGAGCTGGGGTGGCCAGAGAACTTTCAGGAAAGGCCAGCCTGGGGGCCTGCTTAAGTCTGTGCCCTCCCTGCCCACCTGCTTCTGGCCCCCATGCTGGCTAAGGGTGAGCTGCTTCTCTCCTCCCTGCCTGCTCTGCTCTGCTACCCCTGCTTGTCTGCCCTTCCTGCTCCTCATCTCAGGGACCCTGTGGCTGGGGGCCGGGACACAGTGAGGGAGGGCAAGGATAGGTGGCATGGTAAGTAGGGCCATTCTTGCCCACTGTCCCCTCCTCCCTGTGACTCGCTGCCGACTGCCGGTGCTGAGCAGGCTGTTCAGACACAGCCAGGCAGCTCTAGCCAGGCCTCAGACGACAAGACCTGCCCTTCCCGTCCACCAGCCCAGGCTTACCTGGACGGCGTGATGGGAGTGAGGTCTTTCCCCATGGTCTGGATCACTCTTCTCCCCCAGACCCAGAGGCCAGTGCAGATTCCAACTCCTCCATAAAACAGCAGCCAGACGGGTGTAGCTGCTTCTTGCATTACCCCGCCTTGTTTGTAAATCAGCCACAAAGCTACCAGGGGACCGATGGCATTACTGGGAAAAATAAAAAGAGAAAAGATTAACGATATATGCAAGCGGCACTGTACATGATACAGGTGACTTTGTTTTATTGTGCTTCATTTTATTCACTTTATCACACTCCACAGATATGATGTTTTTTCTTTTTTTTTTTTTTTTTTCCTGAGACAGAGTCTTACTCTGTTGCCCAGACTGGAGTGCAGTGGTGTGATCTTGGCTCACTGCAACCTCCGCCTCCCAGGTTCAAGCGATTCTCCTGCCTCAGCCTCCCGAGTAATTGAGACTACAGCTGTGGGCCACCACACCCGACTAATTTTTGTATTTTTAGTAGAGATGGGGTTTCACCATGTTGGCCAGGCTGGTCTCGAACCCCTGACCTTGTGATCTGCCCACTTTGGCCTCCCAAAGTGTTGGGATTACAGGCATGAGCCACTGCACCTGGCCTTTAGATACGACGTTTTTTTAACGAATTTGAGGTTTGTGGTACCCCTGCATCGAGCAAGTCCACTGACGTGATTTTCCAGCGGTATGTGCTCACGTCATGTCTCTGTGTCACATTCTGGTAATTCTCATAGTATTCCTGACTTTTTCATTATTATCATGTCTGTTATGGTGATCTGTGATCAGTGATCTTTTATGTTACTATTATAATTGTTTTGGGGTGCCATGAACTGTTCCCATATGAGACGGTAAGCTTCACTGATAATGCTATGTGTGTTCTCCCTGCTCCACTGACCGCTCACTCCCCTGTCTCTCTCCCTCTCCTCCTGCCTATTTCCTGAGATATTGCTATACTGAAATTAAGCCAATAAATTACCCTACAGTGGCCTCTAAGTGTTCAACTGAAAGGAAGAGTTGCATGTCTCTCAGTTTAAATCAAAAACTAGAAATGATTAAGCTTAGTGAGGAAGGCATATCAAAATCAGAGATAGGCCAAAAGCTAGGCCTCTTGGGCCAGTTAGCCAAGTTGTGAATGCAAAGGGAAAGCTTCTTGAAGGAAATTTAAAGTGCTACTCCAATGAACATGTGAATAATAAGAAAGCAAAACAGCCCTAGTGCTGACATGGAGACAGTCTAAGTGGTCTGGATGGAAGATCTAACCAGCCACAACCTTACCTTAAGTCAAAGCCTAATCCAGAGCAAGGCCCTAGTTCTCTTCAATTCTGTGAAGGCTGAGAGAAGTCAGGAAGCTAAAGAAAAGCTGGAAGCTAGCAGAGGTTGCTTCAGGAGGTTTAAGAAGCCATCTTTATAGCATAAAAGTGCAAGGTGAAGCCGCAAGTGCTGATGGAGAAGCTGCAGCGAGTTCTCCAGAAGATCCAGCTAAGATCATTGATGAAGGTGGTTACAGTAACAATAAATTTTCAATGTAGAAGAAACAGTCTTCTATTGGAAGAAGATGCCAGCTAGGACTTCCATAGCCAGAGAGAAGGCAATGCCTGCCTTCAAAGGACAGGCTGACTCTCTTCTCAGAGGCTAATGCAGCTGGTAACTTTAGTTGAAGCCAATGTTCACTTACCATTCCAAAAATCCTATTGCTCTTAGGAATGATGCTAAATCTACTCTGCCTGTGTTCTAGAAATGGAACAACAAAGCACATCTGTTTACAGCATGGTTTACTGAATATTTTAAGCCCACTGTTGAGACCTACTGCTCAGAAAAAAAATTAATATTTCAAAATATTACTGCTCATTGACAATGCACTTGGTCACCGGAGAGCTCTGATGGAGATATGCAAGGAGATGAATGTTGTTCTCCTGTCTGCAAATACAGCATCTGTTCTGCAGCCCATGGATCAAGGAGCAATTTGACTTTCAAGTCTTATTTTACTTAAGATATACACTTTGTAGGGCTAGAGCTGCCATAGATAGTGATTCCTCTGATGGGTCTAGGGAGTCCATTGAAACCTTCTGGAAAGGATTCCCCATTCTAGATGCCATTAGAACATTTGTGATTCATGGGAGGAAGTGAAAATACCAACATTAACAGGAGTTTGGAAGAAGTTGATTCCGACTCTCACATATGACTTTGAGAGATTCAAAACTTTAATGAAGGAAGCCACTGTAGATGTGGTGGAAATAGCAAGAGAACTAGAAGTGGAGTCTGGCGATGTGACTGAACTGCTGCAATCTCAAGACAAAACTTGAACAGATGAGGAGGTGCTTGGTATGGATGAACAAAGAAAGCTTTTTGAGATGGAATCTACTCCTGGTGAAGATGTTGTGAACATTGTTGAGATGACAACAAAAGATTTAGAATATTCCACAAACCCAGTTGTCAGAGCAGAGGCTGGGTGTGAGGGGACTGACTCCAATTTTGAAAGAAATTCTACAGTGGGTAAAATGTTATCAAATTGCATTGCATGCTACAAAGAAATCTTTTGTGAAAGGAAGAGTTAATTGATGCAGCAAATTTCATGGCTGTCTTAATTTAAGAAATGGCCACAGCCACCCCAACCTTTAATCACCACCACCCTGATGAGTCAGCAGACATCAACATCAAGGCCCAGACCCTCCATCAGCAAAATTATGATTTGCTGAATGTTCACAGGGTTGCTAGCATTATTTTTTAGCAATAAAGTATTTTCAAATTAAGGTATATACATTGTTTTTTAGACACATTTAATAGACTATGGTACATCATTACAGAAACATAACTTTTCTATGTGCTGGGACACCAAAAACTTCATGGGTATTGTGAAACTTGTTTTATTGCAGTGGTCTGGAACGGAACCCACAGTGTCTCCCAGGTATTCCCGTACATGGTGACTTTTGTCTTGAGCATAGCTCATCTTGGTGTATTTGAGGTTCATCTATATCATCTATTCATGGTCAAAATGATTTTTTTTTAAATTTTGGTAAAAAGCATAACATAATATTTACCATTGTAATCAATCTTATTTATAGTTCAGCAGTGTTAAGTATATTTACATTGTTGTGAAACAGATCTCCAGAGCTTGTTCATCTTGCACATGTGAAACTCTGTACTCTTCAAACAAATTCCCACTGCCCCTCCCTGCAGCTAATGGCAACCACCATTCTACTTTCTAGTTCCAGGAATTTGACTGCTGTAGACAGCTCACAGAAGTGGAATCATATTTATCTTTTTTTTGAGACGGAGTCTTGCTCGGTCGCCCAGGCTGGAGTGCAGCGACGTGATTTTGGCTCACTGCAACATCCACCTCCCGCGTTCAAGCAAGTCTCCTGCCTCAGCCTCCTGAGTAGCTGGGACTACAGGCACGTGCCACCATGCCTGGCTAATTTTTTGTATTTTTAGTACAGACGGGGTTTCACTATGTTAGCCAGGATGGTCTTGATCTCCTGACCTCATGATCCGCCCCTCAGCCTCCCAAAGTGCTGGGATTACAGGCATGAGTAGTATTTATCTTTTTGTGATGGTTTATTTCACTTAGCCTAATGTCCTCCAGGTTCATCCATGTTACAGCAGGTGACAGGACTTCCTTCTTTTTTAAGGCTAAATAATATTCCACTGTATGCACGGACACATTTTGTTTTCATTCAGCTGTCAGTGGACATCTGGGTTGCTCTCCCCTCTTGCCTACGACAAACGGCAGTGCTTTGAACATGGGGTACAAATATCTCTTTGAGATTCTGCTTTCAATTCTTCTGTATGTATACCCAGAAGCAGGAATGCTGGATCATAGGGGAGGTCTGTTTAATTTTTTGAGGAGCCTCCATCCTGTTTTCCATAGTGGTTACACCATTTTACACCCCTATTAACAGTGCACAGGGTTACCATTTCTCTACATCCTTCACAACACTTGTTACTTTTTTTTTTTTTAAGTGGTAGCCATCCTAATAGGTGTGTAATTTATTATTATTTTTGAGACAGAGTCTCCCTCTGTTGCCCAGGCTGGAGTGCAGTGGCGCAATCTCACCAGGGTGGAGTACAGTGGCGCAATCCCAGCTCACCGCAACCTCTGCCTCCTGGGTTCAAGTGATTCTCGTGCCTCAGCCTCCCGAGTAGCTGGGACCACAAGTGCCCAGCACCAGGCCTAGCTAATTTTTGTATTTTTAGTAGAGGTGGAGTTTCACCATGTTGTCTAGGCTGGTCTTGAACACCCAACCTCAGGTGATCTGCCCACCTCGGCCTCTGAAAGTGTTGAGATTATAGGTGTGAGCCATCGCGCCCCGTCTATTAAATTAATTGATTTTTTTTTTTTTTTTTGAGACCGAGTCTCACTCTGTCTCCCAGGCTGGAGTACAGTGGTGCGATCTTGGCTTACTGCAACCTCCACCTCCTGGGTTCAATTGATTCTCCTGCCTCAGCTTCCCGAGTAGTTAGGACAACAGGCACGTACCACCACACCCAGCTAATTTTTGTATTTTGAGTAGAGATGGGGTTTCACTTACCATGTTGGCCTGGCTGGTTTCGAACTCCTGACCTCAAGTGATCCACCCACCTCGGCCTCCCAAAGTGCTAGGATTACAGGCGTGAGCCACCACGCCTGGCCAAAATTAATTTTTTAAACAACCAAGTTCACAACACAACAGCCAAGTTATTTTTTTCTTCCTTTTTTCCTCAAATTTCTATTTTCTCTGCCACCCCCTGCTGCTGGTACTAACATTAGCTGCCAGTTTGGGACAGACTATCAGGCCCCATACTATGGGTGGCAACATTTTGCTAAGCATCCATTCCCATAGCTGCCCTGCACAGCGGGCACTGTTGCTCCCGTCTTACTGACAAGGAAACCGAGGCCAGGATCCCACCTCTGAGGTGGCAGAGTGGGCACGGCCCAGGCTGCTTCAGGCCCTCCTGCATGGGCTCCAGTCCCTTCACTGCTTATGTCTGTCAGGGCCCTGGAGCCCATGCAGGCCCCGAGGTGCTCTTAACAGCTTCCCTGGCTCTTGTCTCCTCCCCCAGCCAGCTGTGTAGACTGGGTGTCACTGAGTCACTGGAACTGGCTTCCAAGTTGGCTTTGGTCTCGCTGCGTGACCCTGAGCATCAGATCCCATCTCTGAGAGATGCCCACCCCGGCTCAGAGGGGTGTTAGAGACGGGGTGGGATAGGCCATGGCAGCTCAGTGATGAGGCCTCGGAGCTCAACCTCATGCCGAATGCATGGACGCCTCTTCTCAGATGACTTCTAGAATGGTGCTTTCACTAGACACCCTCCCTGCTCCAAAGCCCCAGAATAGTCCCCACACTGCAAGCAACTGCTCGGAATTCTACAGTTACCCGAGCAGCCACTGCCTAGACGCTTCCTTTGAAATGAAACATGGTGTATGTGAATGTG
>NW_012107019.1:898213-899239 GCF_000951045.1 Mandrillus leucophaeus | reverse complement strand
GAGAGTATGTTGTGATTTTTCCATGAATATGTTTTTCTCATCTCCCTAACTGGCGTTTAAACTTCTAATGGATGGGGGCCCAGTTTCTAGTGCTCTGCCAGTGCCAGGCCTTCCATCAAGAATGCTTGATGAGGAGGAAGCAGGACGGTGTGGGGCAGACAAAAAGTTACTAACGTAGGACAGAGCATGCTGTCTCCAAGAAGATACCAAATAAAATACCACAGAAACGCCCACGTGATGCTGAGCAGAACATAAGATGCCCAGGTTCGTCTGCAGCAAAGAGCAGAGACGCAGCTGCATGTGGGGAGGCGTTGTGCGCAGCCCATGGGGAGTCACTGACTGCAACAGAAGACGACAACGGCACAGTCCCCTGAACCGTCAGTGGCTGACCATGACAGTGACAGCACAAGCAGAAACGGACGGAAACCGAGTGAGTGGGGAGCACCATCCTGAGCGTGTTACACAGGGGAAGCCTGGGAGGTTGGGACTCGTTTTCCCGTATTTTACAGATTGGGAAACAGAGACTTCGGAATAGCAAGTGCCTTGTCTAGGGGTTACACAGCTGGAAGACGACAGCAGAGACCCAAACTTGGGGCTCTGGGGCCCCAGGAGGCCGCCCTGCTTCTTGCACACCAGGCCTGGGTGTGGGGTGGGGCAGGTGGGGCGGGTGGGGTCAAGGTTGGAGGGTCATATCCGCCTGTGACTACACACTCATTTGCAGGATGCCTGTGACATTACCATGTGGGGTGACCTGCAGGCTCAGGTGGCAGCTCCAGCGGCTGCACCATGCAGTGGGGAGAACTAAAGCCCACGAGAGGGGTGGAGCCTTCTCACTGGGTTAAAGATGTCACTGAAGGATGGCTGGGCGCGGTGGCTCACACCTGTAATCCCAGCACTTTGGAAGGCTGAGGTGGGCGGATCACCTAAAGTCAGGAGATTTTTGTTGTTGTTGTTGTTTGAGATGGACTCTAACTTTGTCGCCCAGGCTGGAGTACAGTGGTGCGATCTTGGCTTACTGCAACCTCC
>NW_012107019.1:895433-897334 GCF_000951045.1 Mandrillus leucophaeus | reverse complement strand
AAGGCCACGGCTCCAGTCTTGGCAGCTGCCTCTTTCCTTCTTCTCTCACATCCGTGTCCAGGCCTTTGTCCAAAGCCAGTGCCCCTGTCAAACGTGCCCTGTGTGGCCCCTGATCACATCTCCACTGCTCCCCTCTCCAGGTGAGACCTTCCTTCCTATGTCCATGGGCCACGCGCTCTGCATCCACAACCCGCAGACCGGCGACCTCCTAGCTCATCCTGGAGGCAGGCATCTTGTGCTCGCCTCAAGACTGCACCTGCCGTTTTCCTTCCTGCTAACGCCATGTGGCCGCCCCTGCACCTCTGTCACCGGCCAACCGTTTCCTGGGCAGCCCAGGTCGCATTGCCATCCCGGAAGCTCCTGCCCCGAGTCTACCTACCTTACCTTCCTGTTAACACTTCTCGCTGTCCTGCACGCAATGCTGACTTATGGATCTTTCCACCACCGCCTGTGCACCCCTACCCCGGGCAGGGACTTCCATCGGTGCCGTTCACTGCTGGATCCCGGCACCCGCACAGCGCTGGCCCCTGGCGGAGCCTCAAGGACCGTTGTTGAATGAATGAACACACCCACCTCACGTCATTGCCGCCGTGAGCAAACGAACCGAAACAGGCGGTGAGGACCTGCAGGAAATGGAACAGGAGATGCACCTCGGGCGCGTCCTTCTCCTCCTTCTCCTCCTCCGCAGGGTCCTCTCGTGGCTGGTCAGGATCGGCCAGCTCTGACGCCAGTTTCATCTCCACGCCGCCCTCCTCCGCCTCGATCTCCGCCTCTGCCACCGCGTTGCAGTAGCTCGAGTAGCTGTCGTAGCGCAGTCTCTTCTTGGAGTAGGACACGGTGTCGCCCACCAGCTTCTCGCTGTCCTCTGGGGCCGATGAGTCCGCAGCTCGGAAGGTGTGGTGCACTGGCAGCCCGCAGATGGCTGCGGTGTAGCAGGTGTAACTGTTGTTACGGCGCAGCAGCCTGTAGTTGCTTTCCTGGGCCGGCTTCTCCTCGGGGCCCCTGTCGATGTGGATTTTGTGCAGCAGGTCTTTGTAGAGCCCCGAGTCTTTGTGCACGGTGTGGTACACATGTCCGTCGCTCCTGGTATGGCCGTCGAAGCCGAAGGTGCCGTTGGAGACGGGCGATTTCACAGAGCCATGGGTCATGGACAGCGCCCTTCCTGAAAAGGGTTAGAGAAGGTCTCATTTTCCAGTCTTTTTTTTTTTTTTTTTTTTTGAGGCGGAGCCTCGCTCTGTCCTCAGGCTGGAGTACAATGGCGCCATCTCGGCTCACTGCAACCTTTGCCTCCAGGGTTCAAGCGATTCTCCTCCCTCGGCCTCCTGAGTAGCGGGGACAAGCGCGACACCATGCCCAGCTAACTTTTTTTTGTATTTTTAGTAGAGACGGGGTTTCACCATGTTAGCCAGAATGGTCTCAAGTTCCTAACCTTGTGATCCGCCCGCCTTGGCCTCCCAAAGTGCTGGGATTACAGGTGTGAGACAACGTGCCCAGCCCCAGCCTTTCAAATATAAGCAAAGGAAACACTCCCTACTATTTCATGGCACTTATCTCCGGAAGGCTGGGGATGACTTATTAACATATACTTTCTTTTCTATGTTGGCCATAAAGGACATGTAATATGGTTACCACTAAAAATAACAACAACAACAATAATAATAATAATAATAATAAAGGTGGAAACATACAATAAAAGGGTAAAACTAATAATGTGGTATTTTCAAAACATCTTAAGTTCTGCTAAAAAGTGTCTTCCAGAAATTACTATGGCACTTGGCACTTGTTTTCTGTTTCTAGAAACCAACACAAGGAGAATGTTAAGAAACTCATCTTAGAAAAACTTCATACTTGAGACAAAACCCACTTCATGTAAGGTTGATATTCCAGGTACTTCTGTTTTG
>NW_012107019.1:893480-894743 GCF_000951045.1 Mandrillus leucophaeus | reverse complement strand
TGCCTCAGCCTCCCGAGTAGCAGGGATTACAGGCGCCCACCACCATGCCCAGCTACTTTTTGTATTTTTAGTAGAGATGGAGTTTTACAATGTTGGTCAGGCTGGTCTTGAACTCCTGACCTCAGGTGATCCACCCACCTCGGCCTCCCAGTGTTGGGATTACAGGCGTGAGCCACCACCCAGCCAGTCTGGACATTTTCTAAGGTTTCTGTGATTTGATGGTGGGACCACCTCCTTGGTTACAAATTTAGCTTTCTCTTTGCATCTTCCATAGTAAGCTGGGTTAACCGATGTTCAGCAATTTGGTAACTCCTGGGGCATGGAGATCTGCATAAGTAGCTGAGTGGGTGCAGCACAGACATACAGTGTATGGCCCCAGCGCCTCCGGTGAGACTATAAACAGCTCTTGGAAGAAATCACAGGACAAGAGTGAGCCTGCTCTGCTGACTGGAATGGTTTCCTGAGGCCTCCCTAGCTTCTGGGTTTTCTCAAATTATAAAACCGAGGGATCCTTTTGTGCATTAAAACCAGATTGCCCATAGCCAGGCCCAACTGGTCCTCCCCAGGGAACTTCTCTGTGCTGCCACGGAACCAAAGCTCTCCAGGCACATCTTACCGTATGCAGCCCGAGGGTGGCTGCCTGCAGAGGTGCCTTCTGAGGTCCCCGACGTCTCCCCTGCTGCTCCTGTGAGCGGGATGGTGCTGTCATCATTAGCCTTGGCACCTGGTAGCTCTTTAAATACTGGGGACTCTGCTTCCTGAACTTTACTGAGGCTTTCGTCAGATACTCGTGATAAAGCACCTTCTTTTTGTAATTTGCCTAAAAAAACAAAGTCATACCGAACATTCTGGAAGAGAATTCTTATTATTGAAACATGAATATTAAAAAGTGAATCTGTATCTTTATGCTTTAGCACTGATTTTGGAAAAAAACAAAAAAAGTTATAGCTAGATAGAAAAAATGAAGTCGAAACCAGGTATGGTGGCTCATACCTGTAATCCCAGCACTTTGGGAGGCCGAAGCAGGTGGATCACCAGGTCAGGAGTTTGAGACCAGCCTGGACAATATGGTCAAATCCTGTCTCCACTAAAAATATAAAAATTAGCCAGGCATGGTAATTCCATGCCTGTAATTCCAGCTACTTGGGAGGCTGAGGCAGGAGAATCTCTTAAACCCAGGTGGCAGAGTTTGCAGTGAGCCAGGATTGTGCCACTGCACTCCAGCCTGGGTGACAGAGCGAGACTCTGTCAAAAAAAAAAAAA
>NW_012107019.1:883640-884170 GCF_000951045.1 Mandrillus leucophaeus | reverse complement strand
TGCACCACTGCACTCTAGCCTGGGCAACAGAGTGAGACTCCATCTCAAAACAAATAAATAAATAAAATAAAAATAAATAAATAAATAAAATTTTAACAACTGGGCACAAACAGCATATTTAAGTTGGGATGAAATCCATTTACATATTATTTCGATATCTAAATGGCTGCACGCACAAATGCGGCTGAGAGGGGAGTCAGCTGAGGTCGGGCATGATGGCTCACACCTATAATCCCAGCACTCTGGAAGGCTGTGGTAGGGGGATCACCTGAGGTCAGGAGTTCGAGACCAGCCTGACCAACACGGTGAAACCCCATCTCTACTAAAAATATGAAAAATTAGCCGGGTGCAGCGGCAGGCGCCTGTAATCACAGCTACTCAGGAGGCTGAGGCAGGAAAATCGCTTGAACCTGTGAGGCGGAGGTTGCAGTGAACCGAGATCGTGCCATTGCACTCTAGTCTGGGCAACAAGAGTAAAACTCTGTCTCAAAAAAAAGAAAGAAGAAAAAAGAAAGGAGTCAGCTGTCTTC
>NW_012107019.1:877215-878515 GCF_000951045.1 Mandrillus leucophaeus | reverse complement strand
GCCTCCCGGGTTCAAGCAATTCTCCTGCCTCAGCCTCCCGAGTAACTGGGATTACAGGCATGAGCCACCACACTCAGCTAATTTTGTATTTTTAATAGAGACAGGGTTTCTCCATGTTGGCCAGGCTGGTCTTGAACTCCTGACCTCAGGTGATCTGCCCGCCTTGGCCTCCCAAAGTTCTGGGATTACATGCGTGAGCCACCGTGCCTGGCCCAACTTGTTCTTTTATAGAACATGTTTTTGGTGTCATATCTAAAATCTCTTTTCTTAACCCAAGGTCACAAAGTTTTCCCTTATATTTTTTTCCCCTAAAAGTCTTGTTTTTTTTTTAAATTTTGTATTTAGATCTATGATGCACTTTAAGCTAATTTTTAAAATAAGGTTTACGTTAAGGTTCTTATTTTGGCACATGGATGTCAAGTGCTCCAAAACCATTTGTTGAAAAGATTGTCCTTTCTCCAGTGAACTGTTTCTGTACCCTTGTCTAAAACCCACTGGCCACATTAGTGTGGGTCTATTTCTAGACTCTATTCTTGTTCCATTCATCTATGTGTTTCTCTCTTCCCGAATTCCACACTGCTTTGTGGCTTCATAACAAGTATTGAAGTCAGGTTAATATGAATCCTCCAACTTTTTTCTTTTCCAAAATTGTTCCAGCTCATCTAGTTTCTTTGACTTACTACATGAACTTTAAAAGTGGCTTGTCTAAATCTACAAAATATCCTGCTGGGATTTCTATTTAAATCGTCTAAAGTCTAGAGATGAATCTGAGAAGAACTGGCATCTCTACTATACTGTCTTCCAATTCAGGAGCATGCTTTGTCTCATGTATTTTGGTCTTCTTTGAAATGTGAATCTCCAAATGCAGATATATCCATACTGAAATGTGACCCTATGGTACATGCTGAGACCAAATGTAAATACTTGTTTTTTGAGAGCTCTGTAAAAAGCATGTGGCTTCAAGGCTTGAAATTCAAATATGGGGAATTGGGAATAGGAAAACAGCCCTGACTGACTTCCTAAGCGATATTCTTCCTCTTCTTAAAAACTTTCTTTCCTTTTAATAACATGTGTTTTATTTTTATTGTTTCGTTTTATTATATATATGTTATAATTACTATAACTATAATAATACAATTATTATAGTACTATACAGTAGAGTACTATATTGTATATTATACTATAGTTATTATATAGTATAATGATTATATTATTCCACAGTATAATTATTACAGTACTGTAATAATACAATTATTGTTATAGGTTTTATATATAAATATAATACAATGCATATATATAT
>NW_012107019.1:876324-877165 GCF_000951045.1 Mandrillus leucophaeus | reverse complement strand
GGGTTTCACCATGTTGGCCAGGATGGTCTTGATCTCTTGACCTCCTGAACTGCCCGCCTCAGCCTCCCAAAGTGCTGGGATTACAGGTGTGAGCCACCATGTCTGGTCCCATCTATCTTCTTTGGTGAAGTGTCTATTCAAATATTTTGCTTTTTTTTTTTTTTTTTTGAGATGGAGTTTCACTCTTTTTGCCCAGGCTGGAGTGCACTGGAGTGCACTGGCATGATCTCGGCTCACTGCAACCTCCGCCTCCCAGGTTCAAGTGATTCCCCTGCCTCAGCCTCCTGAGTAGCTAGGATTAGAGGCGCCCGCCACCATATCCAATTAATTTTGTATATTTAGTAGAGATGGAGTTTCACCATGTTGGCCAGGCTTGTCTCAAAATCCTGACCTTGTGATCCGCCTGCTTCGGCCTCCCAAAGTGCTGGGATTACAGGCATGAGCCATCAAGCCCGGCCTATTTTGCTTTTTTTTTTGAGACAGAGTCTTGCTCTGTCACCAGGCTGGAGTGCTGTGGCGCGATCTGGGATCACTGCAACCTCTGATTCCCTGGTTCAAGCGATTCTCCTGGCTCAGTCTCCTGAATAGCTGGGATTACAGGCATGCACCACCACGCCCAGCTAATTTTTGTATTTTTAGTAGAGATGGGGTTTCAGCATGTTGGCCAAGATGGTCTCGATCTCCTGACCTTGTGATCCGCCTGCCTCAGCCTCCCAAAGTGCTGGGATTATAGGTGTGTGCCACTGTGCCGGGCCTATTTTGCTCATTTTTTAATTGAGTTATTTGTTTTCTAAAATTTCTTTTTATTTTTTGAATGCAAGTCCTTTGTAGGTATGGGATT
>NW_012107019.1:869461-871609 GCF_000951045.1 Mandrillus leucophaeus | reverse complement strand
CTTCTTAAAAACTTTCTTTCCTTTTAATAACATGTGTTTTATTTTTATTGTTTCGTTTTATTATATATATGTTATAATTACTATAACTATAATAATACAATTATTATAGTACTATACAGTAGAGTACTATATTGTATATTATACTATAGTTATTATATAGTATAATGATTATATTATTCCACAGTATAATTATTACAGTACTGTAATAATACAATTATTGTTATAGGTTTTATATATAAATATAATACAATGCATATATATATTTTTTTGAGATGGAGTCGTGCTGTGTCGCCCAGGCTGGAGTGCAGTGGCTCACTGCAACCTCCGCCTCCTGGTTCAAGCAATTCTCCTGTTTCAGCCTCCTGCGTAGCTGGGACTACAGGCACCTGCCACCAGGGCCCGGCTAATTTTTGTATTTTCAGTAGAGACAGTGATTTATTTATCTTGTTGGTCAGGCTGGTCTCGAACTCCTGACCTCAGGTGATCCACTCAACTTGGCCTCCCAAAGTGCTGGGATTATAGGTGTAAGCCACCATGCCCAGTCAAAATTGCATACAGTTTAAGCACCCAGGTGATGACCTGCTGCAAGTGGGCACACCCTAAAGCCCCTTCCCCGATGAAAACAAAGACATTTTATGTCCCTGATAAGTTCCCGAGCTGCCTTTTCCAACCCCCACCCATCCCAGGCGATCAGTGCTTTCTGTTGCTACAGAAAAATTTTCCCTATTCTTAAATTTAATGGAAAGATCCATAAAACTTTTAAATGAAAATTTATGGAAATGCTATGAAAAATGCCAGCATGCAGAATAGCTACTCTTCTGGATCATGGGCTTCTGCTCGGTATCACGGCTGTGGGATGCCTTCCACTGTAGGGTCCCCAGCAGTTCATTCTCTCTATTGCTGCGTGGTCGTCCATCCCATGAATTTACTCAATTTGGTTACCCATTTGCCTGCTGACCAACACATGGGTTGTTTCCACTTTGGGCTTTTATGACGAAAAGATTTGTGTACAAGTTTTTTTATGAACACATGTTTTCATTTCTTTGGATAAATAGCTAGGAGTGAAATTACTGGCCCACATGGTAAGTGTAAGGTTAACTTTATAAAGAAACTGCAAACCTAACTTCCAAAGTGGTTGCACCATTTTACATTTCAGCATAAACCTGGGAGAGTTCCAATTATTTCACTTCTTCACCTACATATGGAATGGCGAGAACTTTTTACCCTTCGCCATTCATGTGGGTGGGAAACAAAATCTCCTTGTGGTGTTAATTTGTATTTCTATGAAGGCTAACGTTTTTCCACAGGCTGGCAGAACTGGACTGCACGGTTAACTTTCAGTTACTCATGGCAACTGGGACCTTACTGCCCACCTGGGTTACAACTTATCAAGAAAATGTCTGAGCCAGAAAGCACTCAGGAACCGAGTGACAGAGGATGGGGTATGTTCTGGAGTCACCCACACTTCCTCTTCCTCCATTAGTAAGGATCATGGCGTATTACATGTGAGGTTTTGGAAATCAGGAGAATTTCTGTAAATCAGAAGAATCAAAAAGCCCATACCTGTTATTTTCCTCCGCATCCACGGACATACGAAGAGCCACACAAAGAAAGCGAACAGGAGGGCGACACCAAAGGAAATGAGGGCTATGGCCCACATGGGGAGAACCAGGCCGAGCACTGGGAAGGAAAATGAGAAGCAGTGTCATTACGGGAAACTTCTACAAGGTTAGACCTCAGGGCAGTGGACTTCCCACTCCCCAAATCGAGAATGAATCGCCTGGATTTTGTAGTAAATAAAACTCTCAACCAAAAAAACATGCTGTACTTTTTGGAGTAGAAAGCTGTATGTTCAAGACATCCTATATCTTGCGAATATGTGCTTAAACTAGTTAGTAAGCTAATTATTAAAATTTTACCAACTGGGGGCTGGGTGCTGTAATCCCAGCACTTTGGGAGGCCAAAGTGGGAGGATCAGCTGAGGTCAGGAGTTCGAGATCAGCCTGGCCAATATGGTAAAACTCTGTCTCTACAAAAATTCAAAAATTAGCTGGGCACGATGGCGCATGCCTGTAATCCCAGCTACTTGGGAGGCTGAGGCAGAAGAATCGTTTGAACCCAGGAGGGGGAAGTTGCTGTGAGCCAAGA
>NW_012107019.1:864336-868631 GCF_000951045.1 Mandrillus leucophaeus | reverse complement strand
CCTCAGCAGCCAGCAGCCCTACTTTAAACAGACATGTGCCCTAGTCACATACACAGAACTTCTTTGAAATCAGTTGAGAAATAAAAGGATTTTTGCTGTTGTTTGTTTATTTTTATTTTTAAGAGACAAGGTCTTGCGATGTTGCCCAGGCTGGTCTCAAACTCCCAGCCTCATGGGATGTTCCTGCTTTGGCCTCCCAAAGAGCTGGGATTACAGGCGTGAGCCACCTGGCCCAAGGAATAAGAGTTTTTTAAAAGGACATTAACCTCAAATTTAACTCTTCTTTGAAGCATCAACTTATGGAATTACAGTGCAGAAAAACTTCACTCAAATCCCATAATGCACACTTAGCAATAATAACATTAGTCAATCCAAGGGTGGACGTGCACATGGTATGAAAACGTCATCTTTTCATGGCACTGTCATATCTCCAGCACTCATCACCCTGAATTTTGTCCATCTGCTGTCAATGGTGACAATAGGCACATTCACACACATATATGCACAACTTAAACACTCATGCTCGTACATAAACTCACTGGAAGATGTGCAAGAATACTCACCACAGCATTATTTGTAATAGCAAGAATTTGCAGAACAACTAATATATGCACCATTATGCAAATGTGAAATAATTATTGTAGACAGTCTTAAGAATTCGCTAAGTCTATATGTACTGATAAGGAAAGAGGCCCAAGATCCAATGAGTAATGCAGGCTAGTTGTATGATATACACATAGCATCATGCAATTTATGTTTGAAAAATAAAACATCCACCTTTCCACATTCCTGCCATATCTGTGAATTTACAGAAAAAGTTCTGGGAAGATACAGTGGTTTCCAATTTCTTTATGGAGAGATGGGAGACTGCAGTGGAAATTTCACTTTTTATTACATATACTTTTATAGTGGTAACTTAAAAAATATATACAACAAGATAAGGATCTGCGAGAATTTACTAAAAAAAAGTAAAAAACAAAATATGAAAAAGAAAAAGAAATAAAAATATATATACAATAAGAATGTCACTTTTGTAAATTGTTAAAAAATTTAATTCAAAGGGGTTAACTATTTAACACTTTGCTCTTAAATAAATTTGCAGTCTTTGTTATATTGTTAACCATTTTATACACACAAAGCAGCACAAAGTTACTCAACTGAAGTACTATTAGGCTGGGCAGGGTGCCTCATGCCTGTAATCCCAGCACTTTGGGAGGCTGAGGTGAGAGGATCACTTGAAGCCAGGAGTTCAAGACCATCCTGAGCAACATAGTGACACTCTGTCTCTACAAAATAAAAATAAAAAGATTAGCTGGGAGTAGTGGTGCACAACTGTAGTCCCAACTACTTGGGAGGCTGAGGTGGGAGGATTTATTGAGTCCTGGAGTTTGAGGCTGCAGTGAGCTATGATAGCACCATTGAACTCCAGCCTGGGCAACAGAGTGAGATCCTGCCTCAACAAAACAAAACAAAACAAAAGAAAAACACATACACACCCAGAAAAACATACTATTAAACATTTGGGCTGGGCGCGGTGGGTCACACCTGTAATCCCAGCACTTTGGGAGGCCGAGGTGGGTGGATCATGAGGTCAGGAGATCAAGACCATCCTGGCTAACACGGTGAAACCCCGTCTCTACTAAAAATACAAAAAAAATTAACTGGGCATGGTGGCAGGCACCTGTAGTCCCAGCTACTCAGGAGGCTGAGGGAGGAGAACGGCGTGAACCCAGGGGGCGGAGTTGCAGTGAGCCGAGAGCACGCCACTGCACTCCAGCCTGGGCAACAGAGCAAGATACTGTCTCAGAAGAAAAAAAAATTTTTTTTTTTTTTTATAATTGTAAGAGGTTGTATTAATAGAATAGGTAGTTAATACTATATATAGTCAGAATTAATGTATGTAAGTATTAAAAACAAAAATCCAGAATCACCTAGCTCAGTGATAGCGAAGGTCACTGGGGGAGGACAGACACTTAACTGCTCAGCTCCCACCCCCCTGACTACATTGGAGGGCTATGGACTTGGCCCTGCCACGCGGCTGCACTGACACCCAGCAGGCCCCATCCAACGCAGGCTCTGCGCCTGCACCCAAAGCTGAGAGCCACTTGTGTGACCCCTCGGTTGGTTGCACTGGGCTGTGTCTGGGGCCAAGGCTTCCCAGCGTCTGCTGTCCAGCTTCACGTAGGGGTTCATACACGTGGCAAAGGATTGCACCAAAGCTGGTTCCTGCCAACTCGAATGGTACCTGCTCTTTACCAACCTCAAACTAACAACTGACACCAACACCAATCCCCCACACGGCTTCAAAGCATGGTTCCTGAAGAGGTTTTCCTGCTGCTTCTCTGGTTTTGCTGATGATAAAATTGCTAATTGTGCTACTTTGGCTTAGTGCTACCGTGCCAAACTGATCTACGAGAGGCAAACCCTTCAGACCACAGGGAGAGAGAAGCAATCTGAAATACATATTTCAAAAATGAGTGAACACTTTTGCCATCAGGTCCTATTTTTACCATTCATGCTGAGCCGGGCCCGGAACAGAAGTCAAGAAGGGCTACTTGATGGGCTCCTTCTAGGACCACACCAGGCTCCCAGCAGGGTCACATGGGGTCCCAGATAGTGTCAGGACCAACACCAAAAGGGTGAACCTGAGGTCGGGGGCAAGACTTCTCACCCTGTGCTTAGACTTAAGATAATATCACCTGCCCTTTGCACCTTTGCCGTCACACCTGCCTCTACCACTGATGTGGCCTGGGAAATAGCCAGAAAACTCGAAAATCACCTCCCAGTCATGAGAAACTGGCAGAGGAAGCAGGAGAGAAACACATCACCCAGGGGGAGTGGTGGGGAAACAGAGTAACACGTCATGGAGGCGGAAGAAGAGAGAAGGAACTTGGGAAAACAGGGGAAGCTGTTCACAGTAGTGAGAAGGGGAGCAGAATGGGGACAGGATCTTACTGAAGTATTCCAGCAGTTTGGTGATTTAGCAGAGAATCAGATGAGCACAAGGATTTACTTTTAAGGCCTGCATGTGAAAAACGTAAACTGACAATTACCTGCGTTACACAGCTCCAAATTGTACTAAGTATATAAAATCCAGTTTTGTGGATAAAAAACAATTCAATACAAAGATTCAGCACAGGACAGCACCTGAATCAATGCACACCCAAGGCAAACGGTTTTTCTCCTAAAAAGTCAAGACTGGCTTCTACACAACAACGTTTTTGACTAAAATACTTTCTATTAAATTGTCTTTCTGGTACGGATCTCAAATTGTTTCCAAACAATCATGCCTTCAGCAGGCAGTAAGACACGGCTGTCATTTCCCCCTGCGGATGGACATAGCGGGGCACAGCCTCAGTGGCTCATGTTCACTCAGCCAAAAGTGGCTGCCAGGAACCAGCACTGGGAGCTCTGGGTCTCCATTCTTGGCTCTAGCCACTAAATGGCCTTTCATGTCAAGCGCCTTTCATTTGCGGAGCAGCAAAGATACGATGAATAGTGATTTAGCTCTAACCTCAAGCATCTTTACAATTCTATTCCACATTCCCAAAAGATGAGATGAATATTCAAGCCATTTAGGGAGAAGTACATAGAACTTTTTATACAAGCTCAGTCTCCATTGTTATTGCCTTGTACTTCTTGTTTTTCACATCTAACACTCATGACTAAGGATCTATAAACAAATAAAACTTATATGGGACCGATAAGGCTTTAGTGCATATCAGTTTCCTTATACCATGACCCATCATCTCCTCCCTACAACCTTCCTTCTCAGTGACTCAA
The DNA here is from genome assembly GCF_000951045.1 of Mandrillus leucophaeus. Lineage (NCBI taxonomy): Eukaryota > Metazoa > Chordata > Mammalia > Primates > Cercopithecidae > Mandrillus > Mandrillus leucophaeus. The sequence continues at coordinate 864,848 of NW_012107019.1, read as the reverse complement.
TGCACAGATTCTCTGTCTTCATTATATAAATAATCTATGCTTACCGTAAAAATATCAGCAGTACCTACAGAAGTGTATGATGGACAAATATGAACCTTCCTCATCATCCTCCCCTCTTCAACTTATTTCCCAGGGAGACAGTAAGAACTATTTGGTGTGTATCTTTCCAGGCATTTTCTAGGTAGGCACGGACACTGTGTCGAATATTTATTTTTCTCTTTTCCTTTTATTAAACAGAAGCAGAATCCCACTATAAACTATTCTATGCTTTTGTCATATAACAATATACTATGAATATCTTCTCACAGTAAACATTCACACAGAGATTATCTCCTTTGCAGAACTGCTCTAATATCTTGCCTTATAAACTGAGCTTTGTCTTTTGCTCTAGATAGATCAAGATGTTCAAAGCATTAGAGGGGCTACCTATGTAACAGGAATCCTGAAACAACTTAGTTGAGAAAATAAAATTTTAAAAATGTGATTTCCTAATTTGCTCTATAAGAAAAAAA
>NW_012107019.1:860866-864151 GCF_000951045.1 Mandrillus leucophaeus | reverse complement strand
TTGTTTTTGAGACAGAGTCTTACTCTATTGCCCAGGCTGGAGTACAGTGGTGCCATCTTGGCTCACTGCAACCTCCACCTCCCAGGTTCAAGTGATTCTCTTGCCTCAGCCTCCCAAGTAGCTGGGATTACAGGCACATGCCACTATGCCAAGCTAATTTTTGTATTTTTAGTAGAGATGGGGTTTCGCCATGTTGGCCAACCTGGTCTCGAACTCCTGACCTCAGATGATCCACCCACCTCAGCCTCCCAAAAGTGCTGGGATTACAGGTGTGAGCCCCGCGCCCGGCCTCTTTTTTTTTTTTTGAGATGGAGTCTCATTCTGTTGCCCAGGCTGGAATGCAGTGGCTCAATCTCCATTCACTGCAGCCTCCATCTCCCAGGTTCAAGCAATTCTCCTGCCTCAGCCTCCCAAGTAGCTGGGATTACAGGAACTCACCACCACACCCAGCTAATTTTGTATTTTTAGTAGAGACGGGGTTTCTCCATATTGGCTAAGCTGGTCTCTAACTCCTGACTTCAGGTGATCCGCCTGCCTCTGCCTCCCACAAATGCTGGGATTACAGGTGTGAGCCACTGAGCCTGGCTGGTACCAACTTTTTCAAACCAGGGTACATTTGCAATAATTTTGAAAATGAGGTGAATTTAAATGACCTTGTTTTGAATCCAGCTCTTGGTAATAACTGGAGACTCTTCTCACCCCAGGGCTTCCCCAATCCAAGACTAGGAATCACTGTAATGGCAATTTCTGGCTTCTCCACAACCTGCACTTCACAATCACAGCATGGAAGAAAGAGGCCCTCTGAGTGCAGGGCTCCTTCTCACAAAGCCAACTGGGGGCCTGAGAGGTTTCTGATGTCCTGGTTTCCTAGAAACTGGATCAGAAGCAGCTGCAACTGGAGGAGAAACAGGGGGAGGAGGAAGAGATGGAAGAAGAGGAGGAGGAGGAAGATGAGAAGGAAGAGGAGAAACCAGAGGAGGGGGATGAGGAGAAGAAAGAGGGGGCAAAGAGGGAGGAGAAACAGGAAGAAGAGGAGGAGGACAGGGAAGAGAAGAGATGGAGGAGAAGGAAGAAATAAGGAGGAGGAGGAAGAGATGGAGGAGGAGGAAGAGATGGAAGAGGAGGAAGAGATGGAAGAGGACAAGATGAAGAGGAGAAGGAGGAAGAGATAGAGGAGGAGGAAGAGGAAGAGATGAAAAAGGAGGAAGATGGAGGAGGAAGAGGAAGAGATGAAGAGGAGGAGTAAGAGATAGAGGAGGAGGAGGAAGAGATAAAGAGGAGGAGGAGGAAGACATAGGAGAAGGAGGAAGAGATGGAGGAGGAGGAGGAAGAGATGGAGGAGGAAGAGATGGAGATGGAGGAGAAGGAGGAGGAAGAGATGGAAGAGGAGGAAGAAATGAAGTGAAGGAGGAAGAGATAGAGGAGGAGGAAGAGATGAAACAGGAAGAGATGGAGAAGGAGGAGGAAGAAATGGAGGAGGAGGAAGAGATAGGAGAAGGAAGAAATGGAGGAGGAAGAGATAAAGAGGAGAAGGAGGAAGAGATAGAGGAGGAGGAAGAAGAGAGGAAGAGAGAAAGAGGAGGAGGAAGAGATGAAGAGAAGGAGGAAGAGATAGAGGAGGAGGAAGAAGTGATAAAGAGGAAGAGGAGGAGGAAGAGATGAAGAGGAGGAGAAGGAAGAGATGGAGGAGGAGGAAGAGATGAAGAGGAGGAGGAGAGGGAAGAGATAAAGAGGAGGAGACAGAGATGGAAGAGCAGAAGGAGGAAAAGATGGAGGAGGGGGAGGAAGAGATGAAGAGGAAGAAGAGATGAAGAAGAGGAGGGGGAGGAGGAGGGGAAGGAGGAGGGAGAAGAGGAGGGGAAGGAGGAGGAGGGGGAGGAGATGGGGGAGGAAGAGGATGGGGAGGAAGCCGCAGAGGCAGGGGCAGGCATGTCTCAGGTACAGACATGCTCTGGGGAAGTCAGGAACCAGGTCTGGTTAAGTTGGGAATTCCTTTGCTGGTGGAAAAGAGTGAGCCAAGGTTGAGTTAGGGTTAGAACTTTTGGGAGTACCCATTACATTAGAACGGTAATGAGGAAGTCATGTTTCTGCTAAGAGACGTGCCTAGAGCAGCGGTTCTCAAACTGTAACGTGCTTCCAAATCACTGAGGCTCCCCTATGAAACCACAGGGCACTGGGCTGCATTCAGTGGGTTCAGGGCTGGGCCTCAGAATCTGCATTTTGACAAGTTCCTGCATGCTGTTGCTGGCTAGGGACCACACATTGCCTTAGAAGGTGCTTTACCAGAGGCTTAACTGGGTGACCTGCTTTGACTGTTCAAAGGGGCGTGCCATGAACTTTAGCATTCACTGTTTAAACACTGAACAAAACCAGGCCCCACACAACTGAAGACTTTTTCATTAAAAATGAAGCTTAGGCTTGTATCCAACCCAAGTAAGCATTTTATTTCCTAAAGTTATTTTTTAGTCCTTGCAAGTCATTTTTTAAGAACAAAAAGGCAAAGACAATTTTTTAAAAGTGCGAACTTAGTCTCTGAAGTGTAAGAATGACTTTTGAGAAAAGTCATGTCAAATGTAACACAAATCAAACTAAGTAACCCTAAGAAATAATCAACTTCACAATAACTAAGAGTAGAGAAGCAGAGGAAATCAAAACAAAACACCAAAAACACGAACCAGGATACCACGGCTATTGATGACACAGCTGGACTCGCAGAGATACCCCACATGAGGAAACAGTATGTAATGAAAGTCTACATTGAAGGGCAAAAGACCTTCAAGGCTTACATAAAAATAAGATTTTGACTCACTCACTGGACATTCTAGAAACATTCCCCAGGAATCAAAATATTAGCAAAGTCCTTTTTTGACTCATTGGAGGAACAAAATGGTGGGACCTGCAGAGCCATGACCTTCTTCTCCTTTAGGCAAGCCCCTTGAAAAACTTCCAGTAAGAATTTTTCCATACAAAGATGTGTGGAAAAACAGAAAGACAGGATGACTCAGGAATTTCTGGCAAGTTAAGGCCAAAAGACTGGGTTAGGTTAATTATGACTGAGGGTAACAAAATAGCCTCCAACAGCCACGGTTGGCCTTCTCCGTCCGTGGTTCAGCAGATACTGCCGGCCAACTTAAGGGACTTGAATATACATGGATTTTGGTATCTTTATTTATTTTTTTTGAGACGGAGTCTCCCAGGCTGGAGTGCAGTGGTGTGATCTCAGCTCACTGCAAGCTCCGCCTCCTGGGTTCACGCCATTCTCCTGCCTCAGCCTCCCAAGTAGCT
>NW_012107019.1:853421-854656 GCF_000951045.1 Mandrillus leucophaeus | reverse complement strand
TAGAGACAACAGTTGCTAAAGACAGATTCCCAACCAATAACTTCTGCAGGTGGGCAACCCTGAGTCTGTGTTTTCAATTAAATCACCGTATGTTTTCTCAAATATCTTTTTTTTTTTTTTTCTCTTGAGACAGAGTCTCACTCTGTCACCCAGACTGGAGTGCAGTGGTGCGATCTTGGCTCACTGCAACCTCTGCCTCCAGCATTCAAGCGATTCTCGTGTCTCTGCCTCCCAAGTAGCTGGGACGACAGGCATGAGCCACCATGCCGGGCTAACTTTTTGTATTTTTTAGTAGAGATGGGGTTTCGCGATGTCTGCCAGGCCGGTCTCGAACTCCTGACCTCAAGTGATCCACCGCGCCTGGCCTAAAATAACTTATTCTCGAAACTCATTGACAGACTTCTTGTTTGACCTGTCTTCTTTCTTCCCCCTACTTCCTTTCTCTCTCTCCCTCTCTCCTTTCCACCTATCCATCCCTCCATCATCTGCCACTCATCCAAGCATCTGTTATTCCCTCCTCCTAAATATTTACCAAGTATCTTGTAAGTGCTAAGCACAGTGCTGGGCCCTGGAATACAGAAGTGGCCAGGGCGGTCACCGTTTCTGCTCTCAGAGATCTTACAGTCAAATAGTGAACAGGCAACTAAGCAAGAAACGCAGGTGGACTGTGGCCAGAGCTCAAAAGAGAGGAGACCAAGCAAATCTGGGGGAAGGGAGGAGAGGAGCAGCTTCCTGGGAAGTGACACCTAAGGGCTGAGTGGGGCTTGCCAGGTGAGCACGGATTCCAGAGACAGGAGGGGAGGGGTGAAGGCTGGCAGGCTACAGAGGGGTGTGACTTTAAGATGTGAATATGAGTGTGCCTGGTCCCAGGAGAAGCAAGCGTGAGAAACAGTGAGGGCAAGTTCATGCTCTCTGAGAGAATGGACCCTTCAATAGACGGCCAAGCAAGGCTGCGAGAAAAGGGCTGCGCTAGCTTCCAAGCAAGGTACAGCCTGGAGGGTACGTCCCTGTCTGCAGAGCAAGAGCGCACTCGATGGTTATCAAACACTGCAGCAACCTCGTGACCGCCAAACAAAAAAAGATAGCCACATTTGTGTCTAGAACACTGATGTCAGTAAGCACTAATTTTTTTTTAGACAAGATGTACCTAATAGGTGTATTTCCTTCTTTTTATCCTTTCCTCAAATTGAGTCAGTGTTTCAGTCTTGCTCTATCCATTAAAAACAAAAAAAAAA
>NW_012107019.1:852263-853371 GCF_000951045.1 Mandrillus leucophaeus | reverse complement strand
GGAGGCTGAGGCAGGAGAATGGCATGAACCCAGGAGGCGGAGCTTGCAGTGAGCCAAGATTGCACCACTGCACTCCAGCCTGGGTGACAGAGCGACACTCTGTCCCCCCCCCAAAAAAAAAGAATTTGTTAAGGTTGATGCAATTTTTACGGTCATTAACTGCAACATTACATACCAGGTATTATACGTGGTGTTTTGAACTACCTCCTGTATCTGTATAATGTCACATCTAAGACCCCAGGGCTCAGGACTGGAGGTGTGCTTCAAATTCTGGTTCTGCATCCTACTAGTTACAGGACCTTGGGTACTCAGCATTGCCCTGCCTCAGTTTCCCACCTATAAAATGAGGTTATTTGTATTGCCAATCACCAAGAGTAGTTGGGAGGACTAAAAGGATTAATCCACATAAAGCTCAGTTCAATACACTTACATTATTTATTTCTCACAACAACCCTATGAAGTATTTATATTAGTATTTATATTATTTTTAGAGTCTCATTCATCACAGTTTAATTTTCCCTAAGATAATTTACTCTCCCAGTAAGATGATATTTTTAGCGAATGTGCCAACTGCAGCCAAAAGATGGGGAAAAGAAGAGATGAAAAAAAAGGCCATGTATAGAAAAAGTCAGACTTTTATTAAAAATCATAATTGTCTTCTTCTGACAGTTGGAAGAAACAGGAAGCAAGAAGAATAGAGGGTGGAAAAAATAAAACACAGAAATGAAAAAACCCCATCCATATCAATGCCAATTCCCATGTTCAGGACTTGGCACCACAGAAGGTGTCCTCAGCTTTCACTGGCTCAGTCTCTTAAGTCAACAACCTGGGAGGTGTCTGGTGATTGCAGGAGGCTTTGCCTTCTGTTCAGCTAATTTGAGCTCTAAGAGCCCATATAAAATAAGAACAAGGGGCCAGGCGCGGTGGCTCACGTCTGTAATCCACAGACGTGAGGGGGCCGAGGCAGGCGGATCACGAGGTCAGGAGTTCGAGACCAGCCTGGCCAACGTAGTAAAATCCCATCGCTACTAAAAATGCAAAAAATTAGCCAGGTGTGGTGGCAGGTGCCTGTAATCCCAGCTACTCGGGAGGCTGAAGCAAGAGAATC
>NW_012107019.1:847275-849663 GCF_000951045.1 Mandrillus leucophaeus | reverse complement strand
GAAACCCTGTCTCTACTAAAAATACAAAAATTAGCCGGGTGTGGTGGTGGGCGCCTGTAATCCCAGTTACTCAGGAGGCTGAGGCAGGAGAATTGCTTGAACCTGGGAGGCGGAGGTTGCAGTTTGCCGAGATCGCGCCATTGTACTCCAGCCTGGGTGACAGAGCGATACTCCGTCTCGAAACAACAACAACAACAACAACAACAACAAAACCCATGAGAATGACAAGAAAAGGAGTAATTCAGCAAAGAAAAGCATCATTGGCTTTGGTATCTAAAAAAAACAAAGCATGGCTTCTAGTCTCTGGATTAACTGGTCTGATATTTCCAGGGGGCTGTACTCTGTGCTGTGGATGGCTTTAGAGCTCCGCCGGGCATTGCTGTTGTATGGACTGTCCCACTCACTGGGTGCCAGGCGTGGCCCCAGGTGCTCCACACCCTCTCCTGACCCCGGTGCAACCCTGCAGGCATGTGGGATTAGATCAGGTTCTGAGGCTCAGAGGGGCTGAGTAAGCTGTGGGGGCAACACAGCTGCATAAACGGCAGAGTGGGGATTTAATTTTTTTTTCTAACTTGAAAATCTGCTGCCTTTGTACTCTACATATCTCTTGGGTATTTAACTAAGACAAGTAAATGCATTTACCACTCTTTTTACTATTCTATAATGACCATGAGTAATGTATTTTACTATCAGCCAACACCTCCAGCACCTATTCCATAATGACCATGAGTAATGCTTTTTACTGTCAGCCAACAATGCCAGCACCAAATAAACTGATACTGTTAGAATACAATGCCCTTTGCCTCTGGAGTGTGCTTCCAATGATCCTTACCTGGTGCTCCTGTGTACATGATGGAAAAGACATTGATTGCTATGGTAGCAGCATAGAATACTGGGAGTGCCCGGAGACCGTTGGGAACAGGGTCTTCCTGTGGGACAAGGAGATAGAGTGGGAGGTCAGGATCCCAGCAGCATTTGGAGCCAACACAGACACAATGATACAAAACACTGTTACAAGAAACTCTTCCCAAACCCGTGTGGCCAAAAGGATGGGCGTTGTTACTGCCTATGATCTGCTCCACTTCTACAGAAATGGCATTGGCTGGGGCCATCTCTCCCACACAAATGCAATGTCAAAGAGCCCACTGTTGTGGCCAGTAGACACATTAAAGCACTGGAATCACATGAGCTGATGTCACACTTGGAAACAGAAAAGAACTGTTGGGTTAAGCCGGTTCCGGAGGACCAAAGCCCAGAGCTCAGCATCTCCTTCCTCAAAACCCGTTGTGCTCACTACAGCCAAATCCAGGTTTGGCCCTAACTGGCTACATTCAACAAATAATTTGAGATTCCAACCTCCAAGCATCCTCTAAGAGAGTCAGATTACTTCATGAGATTTTACAACACTCTATTACACAACGCATCTTAGCTATGTTACCATGTGCTATGAATTTCCGAATCTTTTCACAAGGTATAGTATTTAACCTTCAACTATTAGAAGTTAAAAAGAACTGCGGTTCCTTGTCAAATAACTTATTTGCCATTCGACATTTATTTACTACTTTAGGCTTCTGCTACAACATTCCCTAAATGTAGTAAGTTCCACAAGAATGGTACTGTGCATGTTTTCAGTTAAATAACATTTAAGAGAATATGAGACATTTAGAGTTTTTAGCAGATCTACAGAGAATTTTGAAGTAAAAATATGGGCCAGGAACTCCCATCAATGTAGCACTGGCACACAGATGTGGCTCAAATAATTCAAAAAGTGACTAACTTCTAATAACCACGAAGGCCACATTTACATGAACATGCTACCTGCCATGCTAAAAGAAAAATTAGGTCTAAAAATTGATGACAGCTGCAGAAGTATGGATAAGCATCTCAAAGACTGCTACTGCCAAATGCAAACATACCTGGAAGTCAAGTATGTTTGCAGAACAGCACAGCCCATCAAGGAGCTGTTCTGGAATGTCTCAAGGAGCCAAGAGCACTTGTCAAGAGGCTCAAGTTGAATGCAGTGAGGCATGATGCAGCAAGAGCAGGGCAGAATGAGACTCAAGTGTGGGAGTGTCACACCAGACCAGGCAGGGGAGGCAGCCATGTGGCAAACACCGAGATTAATGTGCTGGAGCCTGGCATGAGTGACACAGCCAGTTATGATCATCTGTGACATATCACGTGAAAAGAACCCAGGAGGAACTGAAAACAAACTGCTGGGAGGCTCAATTCCTGTAGCCTCTGGTTTCCACAGCATTGTTTTCTTAGAGACAACAGTTGCTAAAGACAGATTCCCAACCAATAACTTCTGCAGGTGGGCAACCCTGAGTCTGTGTTTTCAATTAAATCACCGTATGTTTTCTCAAATATCTTTTTTTTTTTTTTTCT
>NW_012107019.1:843471-845223 GCF_000951045.1 Mandrillus leucophaeus | reverse complement strand
GTAGCCGGGACTCCAGGCGCCCGCCACCATGCCCAGCTAATTTTTGTATTTTTACTAGAGACGGGGTTTCACCATGTTGGCCACATTGCTTTAGAAATCTTGACCTTGTTCAAGTGGTCCACCTTTCTCAGCCTCCCAAACAGCAGGGATTACAGGCACAAGTCACTGCGCCCGGCCTCCTCACTTACAAGTTGATGGGTGCAGCACACCAACATGGCACAAGTATACATATGTAACAAACCTGCACGTTGTGCACATGTACCCTAGAACTTAAAGTACAATAAAAAAAAATTTTTTTTTAAAATTTATCCTGGGGCCCACGCTTCAAAAAGCTGTGACACACTTCCCAGTCCATGAATTATCAAACCTAAAGGGGCAACAGGTTGCTGTTACCTGTGACTGGGATTTCACCTTCCTCCTGCTCTCCTCATCCCTCCAACCTTTGCTTCCTGCTTTCCTAGAACCTAAAGCAGCTCTGGCGCTCCCCTTTCCCTCATCCTCAAATCACCCAAAGTCTGGAAGCCCCACAGAGAGTATTTAAACCTTTTTTTTTTGAGACAGAGTCTCGCTCTGTCACCCAGGCTGGAGTGCAGTGGTGCAATCTTGGCTCACTGCAGCCTCCGCCTCCCGGGTTCAAGCAATTCTCCTGCCTCAGCCTCTCAAGTAGCTGGGACTACAGGTGCGCACCATCACGCCCAGCTAGTTTTTGTATTTTTAGTAGGGATGGGGTTTCACCATGTTGGCCAGGATGGTCTTGATCTCTTGACCTTGTGATCCACACACCTCGGCCTCCCAAAGTGTTGAGATTACAGGTGTGAGCCACTATGCCCAGTTGAGTATTTAAGCCTTTACAATCAATGTTCTGAATGCTGCACAGATGCCACAGTAAAAGGTTATATAATGTTAGAATCATTTAGAAATAATTTATTTGCAGTACTGAAATATACAAAATATAATTAGATATGTGTAATAAAATCTGAGGAACATTACATTGAGAAGTCCTAGTTTGAGAAAGTAATAAGGATTTCCACTATTTTGGAAGAGGCCACTTTTCAATTACGATAAGACATGTCAGTTAGCAGAAATTTCATCTTTAAAACACAGAGAGGGAGGCTTTTCTGTCAAATATGGCCAATAACCGAATCTTCATCCATAAAGGACATTAACAAGATAAAAACTAGCACAAATTAACCCATCTATTGTCACCACAGATCCCACAATCTGGCTGTAGGAGGCGCATCTCACAAATAGAAGAGGAATATTCTCTAGCAAACACGTACAGAAATACTTAACAGAATGCTAGCAGCTCATCAGTGCTGAAATGGGTGCAAATAAGAATACCATACATAAGTTTATTCCTTTTCCTATTCAAGGTCTAAAAGAAAAGAACTAGGCCAGGTGCAGTATGGCTCACATCTGTAATCCCAGCACTTTGGGAAGCTGAGGCAGGAGGATTACTTGAGGCCAGGAGTTCGATGCCAGCCTGGGCAATATAGAGTCCCCATCTCTACAAAAAATACAAAATTAGCTGGGCGTGGTGGTGCGCACCTGTGGTCCCGGCTACTCAGGGAGCTGAGGTGGGAGGATTGCTTCAGCCCATGAGGTCGAAGCTGCCGTGGGCTATGATTGCACCACTGCACTCCAGCCTGAACAATACAGAAAAAAAAAAAAAAAAATCCGGGCACAGTGGCTCATGTCTGAAATCCCAGCACTTTGGGAGGCCAAGGTGGGTGGATCACGAGGTCAGGAGAT
>NW_012107019.1:835726-838088 GCF_000951045.1 Mandrillus leucophaeus | reverse complement strand
TTAGACAAGATGTACCTAATAGGTGTATTTCCTTCTTTTTATCCTTTCCTCAAATTGAGTCAGTGTTTCAGTCTTGCTCTATCCATTAAAAACAAAAAAAAAACAAAAAAAAAAAGGAAAACACCTTCACATTTGGGTAAGGAAATTCTCCAGCTGTTTTTTAATGACAGTTTCAAAATCTTAACACTATCTCATTCTATTCTGCTTAACATTCAGGAAATAATTACCTTTCCTTTTTGAGGTCTCAGCACAATTTCTGGGAGTGTTGATTAATGAATTAAAGTACAGAGCCAAGAAACACTATTTACAGTGCTTGTTTCTGGGGGAATCTCTGGGTAATTTACCTTGGCTCTTTCTGGCTATTTATAATAACATCTGACGCTAACTGCAGGGTGCTGTTCCTTAACAACGTATGAATACAATTATTCCTCTCACCCCTCTCATTATTAATTTCTACTGAGCAGAGCCAAAATTAGTTCCTAGGATTTAATTAAACGTAGCAGCCCCACTTACCTTTTTTAAGATGAAAATTCTGATGAGTACAAACAGCAGGCCAGACATGAAACCAGACAACAGTGGAGATATAAACCAAGAAGCAACTGAATAATTAAAAAAAAAAATCTAATGAATGTTCAAATTCATCCATAATCATGATCCTATTCATAGAACACAATGATAAACAAAATGTATTACATACAATCATAAATATTTCCAGAATTATTTACCTTTAATTCAGAACCTAACGAGCCTTGTGACTTGGCAGAGCTGACCTTCACGCATTTATGGCCACACTCAGACACCAATACACAGTCACACACCACTGACCACACTACCAGTGCAGGGTCAAGAAACCCCTGCCCCGAGTTCAGGCCTCAGAAGACAGCATCCTGAGTCCTGCCTCCCATGGAGTCTTTCTGCCTGCCCTTCTTATCAGTACATACGGAGACTCGGTCGCTGTTCTAACAGTAAGGGTTATTTAAAAGCTGGGTCAACTTCCATTTCCTGTGCCAAGGCCAGCCGGGTACTTTCATTCCTGCCATCTAACTGCTAGAACTCTGAAACTTTTAGCCTCTAGCCAAGTAGTTCCCGCCTCTGGCTGCACAGTGAAACCATCTGTGGCATTTTCAAAAACTAGTTTGGCTCTGGCTGGACCCCCAGAATTCTGATTTAAAAGGCTGGGAATGGGGTATGGGCATTAGCATTTTTAAATCACTTCCTAGGTCATTCTAAAGTGTAGCCAGAGTTGAGAACCACTGTTCTAGAATCCTGGGATGGAAGGTGGGTTTCCTTGTGGTCTGTGCCCCTGCCTGGCAGCTCAGGGATCCCCTTTGACCCAGGACTCCTAAGGCCATCATGATTCTTCTAAAAAACTGAGTAAGCCAGAATATGGAAATGGAGTGAAAGAGCACCGTTCACGATGGGTGGGTTGGTATTTGTGGAGCTGAATGGATTTACCTCTTGCTAAAAGCCGAGCCAGGCACTAACTTGTTAGACACCTGAGAATGGGTGCAGGTTTATGTCTTGGTCCCTGCCGGGCAGGCTTACAAGGTAGAGAGGACACTTGGCAGAGTGTTTCTTCCCAAAGGGCAGGCTGGATGACCTCTTTTTTTTTTTCTTTTTTTGAGACAGGGTCTTGCTCTGTCACCCAGGGGCTGGAGTGCAGTGGCATAATCATGGCTCACTGCAGCCTCAACCTCCAAGGCACAAGTGATCCTCCCACCTCAGCCTCCTGAGTAGCTGGGCTACAAGTGTGCACCATCACACCAGGCTAATTTTCCTTTTTTATTTTTACTTTTTGGAAAGATGGGGTCTTGCTATGTTGCTCAGGCTGGTCTTGAACTCGTGGGTTAAAGCAATCCTCCTGCCTTGGTCTCCCAAAGTGTTGGAATTATAGGCCTGAGCCACTGCGCCTGGCCTGGATGATCTGTTGAATGCAGGGACATATCATGGGGCTCACTTTGAGGCTTCCCCAAGACTATGAACTCCTGGATTCCAGGCATCTCCCTCACCTGTGCCCAGTCTTTCTCTGACCTACAGATTGACTTAAGTCTAATACATTTCTTACCTGCCTGGGAAGAACAGCGGGTGATTTCCAAAGCTGGATGACAAGGTAACATTTCAAAAGAGTAGAGTTAAACAACTCTCTAGCACATAATAGTTCACTATCTCTATTAACAGGAATTTTGGCCAGGCGCGGTGGCTCACGCCTGTAATCCTAGCACTTTTGGAGGCCGAGGCAGGTGGATTGCCTGAGCTCAGGAGTTCAAGACCAGCCTGGGCAACATGATGAAACCCCGTCTGTACTAAAATGCAAAAGAAATTAGCTAGGCGTGGCAGCATGTGCCTGTAATCCTAGCTACTC
>NW_012107019.1:822622-834793 GCF_000951045.1 Mandrillus leucophaeus | reverse complement strand
GCGGAACCTACAGATTGAAGGACAAAAACCCATCAGATACAGAGTACAAGGGTGCAGACACCAAGGGAAGAAATCGAAATGTTCTCAATAACAACATCTTTCAGAGTTTAATTTTCTGTGAATTGTTTCTTTACAAAGTGCTACAGCCTGGACAAAAATCAATCAATTAACCTCAGTTAAAGGAATGCTTCTCCCTTCCTCAACACAGAGGGGACAGGGATGTTGGTTATTTATTTATTTACTTATTTTTTGAAGCCAGTCCTGCTCTGTTGCCCAGGCTGGAGTGCAGTGGCCTGATCTCAGCTCACAGCAACCTCTGTCTCCTGGGTTCAAGCAAGCCTATCTGGCTAATTTTTGTATTTTTAGTAAAGATGGGGTTTCACTATGTTAGCCAGACTGGTCTCGAACTCCTAACCTCAAGTAATCTACCCACCTTGGCCTCCCAAAGTGCTGGGATTACAGGCGTAAGGCATCATGTCCGGCCAGATTATGCATTTAAAGGCACGTCTCCTGGTGCTACACACTGGCTGCCCTTGTCATTTTTCAGTGAGGGTGCTGTGGATGAACTAGTTCTGGGGTGAAGTTTGGCCAAAACCAAGCAAGAGATTAAAGTCTCAAATGAACACAGAAAGACAAGAAAGGCAATATATTGGGAAAAGATTTTGTTGTAGTTATGCCTTACAGTCAGTCATATAATGAAAAGGACTAGATATTGGCTAGGTTATATTATCTATAAAAGAGAGTATAATACCATGTTGCTTTTTTCTTTTCTTTTTTTCTTTTGTAGAGACAGGGTCTCACTCTTGCCCAGGCTGGAGTACAGTGGCACAATCATGGCTCACTGCAGCCTTAAACTCCTGGACTCAAATGATCCTACTGTCTCAACCTCCCAAGTAGCTGAGATTACAAGTGTGCACCACCACACCTGGTTAATTTTTAAATTTTTTTGCAGAGACAGGATCTTGCTATGTTACCCAGGCTGGTTTTGAACTCCTGGCCTTAAGCAATCCTCTTGCTTCAGCCTCCCAAAGCCCTGGGATTACAGGCATGAGCTGCCACACTCAGCTAATTTTTAAAATTGTTTGCAGAGACAGGGGTCTTGCTATGTTGCCCTGGCTGGTCTTGAACTCCTGGGCTCAAGCCATTCTCCCGCCATGGCCTCCCAAAGTGCTGGGATGACAGGCTCTGCATAGCCCACACTGCTTTTTGATGGTGCCTCTCGTATGAGAAGTAACTATGATATTTAACCCAAATTTGGGCATCTGCTCTCAGATCCTGCCCAGAATGTTGGACCTTTTATTTGTATGTCTGATTCCTCATTGTTAAGAGGTTCTCATTAGTGTTGGCTTTGTGTCCTTTTACCTCAATTTCACCAACTCTTTTCTAGGTTTAATGTTTTTCTAGGTTACAGTTCACTTCAGATATTTTCATAAGCAGATCAGATTTTGTAGTGAGTATTAAAAGCATCAACTGGGAGAGATCACTTTCAGAAGCAGTTGTTGAAAAGCTCCCATGGAACTGTAGGGGAACAAAGGGCCTGGCTGATAAGCTGGGCACGTTATTAATCCCGAATGTTAATTCTGGAAACCTGGTTGCCTGGCAGCAGCAGCACTTTTCAGGGAACCCCTGGTATTTCCTTCAAAGGCATCTGAGTTGCAGAAGGATCATTTATGGCTGTGCAGGACCCAGTTTATGAAGCAACACACACAGCTGCTCCCATGAGTGCTAGGCGTGCTGACCTTTGAGCTGAGGCTGGCTGTGACCCTGTGTCAATCCCTAAGGCGTGCTTTGGGAGGAGAAGGGGCTAGCCTGGTGCTGCCAAACCCATATTAGGCTCCATGGCAGCGCCAGGCCTACCCGCAGACACGTCCTTAAGCCTCCACATCTGAGCCCTGGGCTCCTCGGGGACTAGTGGTTTTAAAAAGAGAGCCAGGGTTTGGAGCATGTTTCATAGCACAGATTCATAGCTTAGAAAATACATGATACGGTTTATATTCTTTTTTTTTTTTTCTTTGATTCGGAGTCCCACTCTGTCACCCAGGCTGGAGTGCAGTGGTGCAATCTTGGCTCACTGCAAGCTCTGCCTCCTGGGTTCACGCCATTCTCCTGCCTCAGCCTCCCGAGTAGCTGGGACTACAGGCACCCGCCACCATGCCCAGCTAGTAGAGATGGGGTTTCACCGTGTTAGCCAAGATGGTCTGGATCTCCGGACCTCGTGATCCACCCACCTTGGCCTCCCAAAGTGCTGGCATTACAGGTGTAAGCCACCGCGCCTGGCCTATATTCTTACAATTGAAATAATCTCATGATGTGAAACAATGATATCAACCTACCCAGTTGAATTCAGACCATAAGATTTGTCCTTCCTGAAAGCTGTTCTATTTTCTGTGGCTGACTTTACAAAATATATCCTGGAGCAGGAGAGTTTGTAAAGAAAGGTAGGGAGTAATGGGACCACCTGTGAGGCTAGCAGGGAGGGGAGGAGAGAGGGGGCAGCTGAGGGAGGGCCTGGCGGGGCCAGGAAATACCTGCAAGAGGGCCTGGGAGTAGGTGATAGCACTTTAGCCTCAGGGATGTCTGAAGATAAATGGGATCACGTTAGTGTCAGGAAGAACAGAGGGGAAAAGATACTTTAATGTAAGATAATGGCATCTGACAGAGGAAAGAGATGAAGCATGGGATAAGAGTGCAAGACACAACCTAGGGAAAGTGGGGAGATGGGCATCTCAGAGGCCACCATTCCCGTGCAGAGGAAAGAAACGGCAGAGCAAAGGCTCAGGCTCCAGGGAGGTTGCCGGGCAGGTGTGAGGTGGCAGAGTGTGGCTGGGCAGAGGGAGCTGGAAGAGGGCTGTGTGCTTCTTAAGGGGTTCGAGGAGCTGGCTCGTTTGTGCTAGTGTGGGTCTTTCCACAAAAAGATGCAGAGTTTTGAATTCTCAGACTTTTGGAACCATTGCTGGTTTCCTACAAAATGGACAGACTACTGCTTTAGGGCTGAGCTAGTCCCACATGATGACTTGTTCAGGACGTTTTGCTGGCAGCAATAATTTCTACCCAACCACCTTAACTCTTAACACAACTCTGTCAGGAAGCACAGATGCTCAGGGGCTTGGGGAGAAGTGACTAAAGGAGAAAACAAAAGAATCAAACAGAATAGAATTAAGGACAGGGGGAGAGAGGGAGAAGAAAAAAGGACTGTTGGATTTAGAAGCAGAAGACTGGAGAATTCAGGCATCTGGACAGAATCAGCTGTGGTTTTGGCCAATGGTAATTACACCACCACCTTAAATTTATAGCTCCCAGGGCAAAGACCCCAATTTTACAAATCTAGGTAACTCACACAAATTCCCAACAAAATAAGCTTTGAGATTCATTTAACCACATAACAAAAAAAAAAAAGTTTAAAAACCAAAGCAAACAAAATCAAGTTATTCAAGCAAAACCCCAAATTGCTTTGGTAAACCCAAATTCTAGTTGAGGTAAGTATCCTTCATTCTTTCAGTAAAGAGCCAAACGGCAGGGGTGGGGAACGGAGAAGTGAAAAAAGTTATCCTGTCCGCAGGAAGAGTCAGCAGATGAGGCCCTGTTCATGAACCCTCCAGTCACACGGAGGTCTTCAGCGTGGCCTCCCTAACAAATTTCTTTAATAAGCAGCACCATGCCTCTAAGGTTTATTCATCAAAAGGAAAAAAACTTAGTTAAGATTTAACTTTGTGGCCAGGCATGGTGGCTCACGCCTGTAATCCCAGCACCCTGGGAGGCTGAGGTGGGAAGATCACGAGATTAGGAGTTCGAGACCAGCCTGACCAACATGGTGAAACCCCGTCTCTACCAAAAATATAAAAATTAGCTGGTTGTGATGGTGGGTGCCTGTAATCCCAGCTACTCAGGAGGCTGAGGCAGGAGAATCGCTTGAACCAGGGAGGCGGAGGTTGCAGGTCAGCCGAGATCACGCCATTGCGTTCTAGCCTGGGCAACAGAGTGAGATTCCATCTCAAAAAAAAAAAAAAAAGAAAGAAAAAGATTTAATTTTGTCAGTGTTTTTCTTGATTTGTCCCATACTTTCAACACATCTAGTCAGATTTTCCTGACTAGAAAAATCTTAATTTCCGCTTGATGGAATTAAATCTTAGATCTCTATCACAACTAAAAAGGTGAATTTTACAAATAATGGTTATTTTTCTAAGGTAAATTTCCATTATATCTGACTATGCTGAGATATACATACGTTCCGTGAAGGTAAGTAAAATTCAATAATGACTATAGTTGCTGGAATAAAGGTGATCTTGAACCTGATTTTTTTTTTTTTTCTTTTGAGACAGGGTCTGACTGTGTCGCCCACGCTGGAGTGCAGCGGCACAATCACAGCTCACTGCAGCCTCAATCTCCTGGGCTCAAGCAATCCTCCCACCTCAGCCTCCCAAACAGCTAGGACTATAGGCATGTGCCACCACGCCCAGCTAATTTTTTAATTTTTTTTGTAGAGACAGGGTCTCCCTATGTTGCCCAGGCTGGTCTCAAACTCCTGGGATCAAGAGGCCCCCGTCTTGGGGGGCCTCCCAAAGTTGAACCTGACATCTTTACAACACAAAGCGTCAAGCTGAGAAGTAGGAGCTCCTTGGCATGTGTTACCGGCCTACAGTGCTTGGGAAATATGGAATTTCTTAGTACACCAGGCTGCTTCTGATCAAACGCCTTTGGAACAAAATGAGATTGGGCCATTGTAAACTTGGTCAATAATCTCTAAATTCTGGGTGTTTAAGAAATGCAAGTGACAGGCCAGGCGTGGTGGCTCATGCCTATAATCCTAGCACTTTGGGAGGCGAAGGTGGGTAGATTGCTTGAGTTCAGGAGTTCAGCGCTAGCCTGGCCAACATGGTGAAACCCTGTCTCTACTAAAAATACAAAAATTAGCCAGGTGTGGTGGCACATGCCTGTAGTCTCAGCTACTCCGGAGGCTGAGGTGAAAAAATAGCTTGAACCCGGGAGGCAGAGGTTGTAGTGAGCGGAGATCATGCCATTGCACTCTAGCCTAGGCCACAGAGCAAGACTCTGTCTCAAAAAAAAAGAAAAAGAAAAAGAAAAAAAAAGATAAAATGTAAGTGACAAAATAAAGAACTCGGGAATCGTGGAATGTGGCTGTATTCTCAGTATACCAGCATCTTACCTCCTGCTGCAGGACTCTTCCTACAAGAGGATATGTCCTGTTGAAAGCAGAAGGTGGCAGAATTCCTCTCTAACCCTCTTCTCCCTAACCAAATTACCCGTATACATCAGCTGTCTGTTGTGCCGTCATCTCTACCTAGAGGCAAGCAGAGAAAGAATCCTGTCAGCTGCACTTAACACACGCCCGCCCGGAAGGTTCTTTTCCGTCGTAGCGAGGGCGGTGATGGGAGGACCCACAGGGCTGGGATCTGTGTCTGCCTAGGCCATGGGGAAATCACTCTGTCCAACCAGCCACTCTGCTTATTCACACAGTTCACACACCTCCACACTTCATCTAGACAACTTGAAACTGCAATAAAAGGTCATGCTATCACCAGGCAACACGTACATTATTTTTTGGCCAGAAAACAAAACAAACATACCAAATGGAGCTCCCAGAGGTAGAATCAGAAAATCAAAACAAAAGTCGACAAAAGGATGACAAATAATGTAAGAGACCAGAATTTCTTGAAACACACGCACTTAAGATTTATTTGGTAACTTCTTTAGAACTTAAACTGTGAATATAAAAGTTAGACTAATAAATATTATTTTTGACATCCAAGTTTTCAAAACATTGCCTCCTAATTGATGAAAAACCTTAAGAAAAAAATCTAAATCAACCTTCCTGGAAACTTAGACAACTTTCAAAGAACTCTAAAATAATAAAGCGCTGTTCTACAAAGATCTTTTTCTGTTCTTTCTGAAAATTATTCACTTAGCTGAAATCTATTTTAGCAACCAAATTTGCTCAAAACTTGAGAAAATAAATGGTTGCCTGATATTTAAACACTTTAAAAATAATAAATTAATATGCAGAAAGCAAAAATAAGAAAGTAAATATGAAACATCCAACCAGTTTTTGAAAAGCCAAAGCAAAAATCACATTTATGGATATGGGCAAAGTACTGTAGGGAAGCGGGTCAGTGGGCGGATGTCCCATCGGCGTAGAGAAGAGGCTACTCACCAACCATGGCACTAACTTCCCCAGCCATGAGCGTCTCCACCGTCTCGTTGTACAGGTTCACGTCAATGATACCTTTGCGAATGGTTTCTCCTACTTTGGCTCCTAGTAATACGGAGCCGGTGGTTTCAAATATTGAAGCTAAAATGCACGCCTGCCTCAAGGTCACCACACCAGAGCCCACGGCCGTACCAAAGGAGTTGGCAACGTCGTTTGCACCAACAGAAAAGGCCAAGATGAAAGCTATGATGAAACCCAAAATGACCATCCACAAATACTCATCCATGGCCATTTTGGAAAGTGGGTGCCAGGTACTTTTCTTTTGCAGGAATATTTTAAATAAACAAAGCTTGAGGTTATAAACTTCGTAAGGCCAAGAGTTCTTGTAAACAGTGAGTTTGCTCTGGAAAGTGCTGGACAATGTTAGAGGCTGGACAAACTGCTAGCTGCTGGTTTGCAAACTACTGTCAGGACAGTTCATTTGGTTGTGTTCAGTCAGCGGTAAAACACATTCCATATTTTTCCTCCCGATCTGGGAAAGCTGTGATGTCTCCTCCTGTAGCAGAAAGGAAACAAAAGAAATCAATTATACTCAGCAACCTGTAACAGTTTGTTCTTTCAGAAATAAATGTTTTAAGCCTGCTAATGGGATCTAACTTTGGCATGTGACGGACCTAACCATAAAGCAATTCAAGGAAGATTATAATTAGGATAACCACCCCCAACCAAAAACAACAAAAAAACCTGGTTTCTAGAACTGTCAGGAGTTGAAGCATGCTTAATAACTACAGACTAATAGTAATCCTTACTAGGTTACATTGTTTTATGCAATTGGAAAAACATATTTGATCATTATTTTCAGCAAGGAACAATTGCCTCAAATGAGCAAAAGATTAAGAAATGAGAAATTTAGTTGCATGGTTTTTCAAATATGTGGAATGTGCCCAGTTTCCTGGAACAGCAATAACCAAATCTGAGTCTGTGATACCACTGGGTGTGGCCAACGACCCACCTCCACATTTATGCATACGCAGTGAACACAGTATGTTATCATGCATGGGTCTGGTAGAGTTTACAGGCCTGGCGAGAGGTCACTTATCTGGAGGGTGACCAAGGCAGGAACTGATGGGCCCCAGAGAGGAACACAGAAGCTGGGAGAATGAGGCAATCCTATCACGATGCCACTATCCCATCTCACTAGGAGGAAAAGTTAGAGGCCCCACCAGGGTCAGGAAGACCCTTCAGGCCTCCCTGCAGCTCACTGGCCTCAGCTCCTCTCCCCTCCCTCATGATGCCCTGGTGTCACTGTCCCCTTGCAATCCCTTGGGAAGACCAGGCACATTCTCACCTCAGGGCTTTTGTACCTGAGGATCCCTCTGCAGGAAGAATCTTCCCCCACAGCTGCACGGCTCCCTCCTCCCTGCATTCAGGTGCCTGCTCAAATGTCAAATGTAAGAGAGGCCTCCCCTGACCCCAGAAGGAGCAGCCCTTCCCCCACGCCACTGTTTCTGCTTCTGAGAGGGAAAGGAGATGCCACAAGATACATCCATGAAGTAAAAATGTCACTGCAAGCTTCGTAATTATGGTATTCTATTATTGGACAGCCAAGGCACTGTATATTTTCTTTGAATGGTATCAAGCATATAAACGCTTGAGTTGAACTGAATAAATACCACACCATATACAATATAATAATCTGACCCATCAATAACGTTATTTAAAGGGAAAAATCAGGACACACAATTTTATGTACACTGTGATTATGGCAATGTTGAAAATGCATATAAAAGGCTGGGTGCAACGGCTCACGCCTGTAATCTCAGAACTTTGGGAGGCCGAGGTGGTTGAATCACTTGAGGTCAGGAGTTCGAGACCAGCCTGGCCAATATGTGAAACCCCATCTTTACTAAAACTACAAAAATTAGCTGGGCCTGGTGGCAGATGCTTGTAATCCCAGCCACTCGGGAGGCTGAGGCAGAAGAATTGCTTGAACTTGGGAGGCAGGGGTTGCAGTGAGCCAAGATCATGCCACTGCACTCCAGCCTGGGTGACAGAGCGAGACTCCATCTCAAAAATAAAAAATAAAAATAAAAAATAATAATGCATATAAAAATACCAAAGAATATATACTAAAATTATAACAGAGGTTGAACAGCAAGGTTATAGACAATTTTTTCCCTTTCCTCCCCAAACTATATACTGTGGTTACATGTTTTTCAAATGAAAATAATAAACAAATATACAAATATATTGAGCATCATCAATGTGCAATGCTATAAGCACACAATGAAACAGAAAATATACACTGATAGTTGTTATCATTTCTAAGATTTTTCAGCCTATGCAATTTTGGAGATTCAGATCCCAAGTGAGACAAATGAAAAGACCACTCTAAGGGCAAAAGACAACATTCCACTGAAAGAGTATTTTATTAATATAACAGGCACACTAAATCTATACATGAAAATCAAAACTTTAAAAATTGGGGGCCAGTATGATCTATCTCAAGATATAAACAAATTCTTGATAAAATCTTGTTTGCCGGGCTACCTTGCCAATAGGGCAAACATGAACAATATTCAATTACTGACTGTGAAATATGGCAATGAACAAAAATGGATGTGGTCCTGGCACATCTGGGAAGTCCAGTGAAGGAAACAGACACTAATCATATCAACACATAAATGTCTATAAACTGGTGACAAGAACTATGCAGGTAGGAGATGGTGCCACACAGTGTTGTGAGAGCACAGCCGGTGGGACGTGGTGTAGCAGGCAGCAAAGGCTCACCTGAGACCTTAGACGGCCAGAGTCATGCTGGGCCTGGTGTGGGAGGTGCGGGGGGAACACTCATTCCAGATGGTTCTCATGGTGGGAAGGAGGGGCCTGGAGGCAGGCCAGGGTGAGAGGAACCAGGATGAAGGTCGGGTGGGTCTGGTTAAAGACTGGCCACCATGTGGACAGTGGGGTGCCACTGAAGGGTTTTAATCAGAGAGGGGTACTGGCGTGACCAGACTTGGCTTTTCTTTTTTTCGCTCTGTCACCCAGGCTGGAATGCAGTGGCACAAGCATGGCTCACTGCAGCCTTAACCTTCCAGGCTCAAGCGATCCTCCTGCCTCAGCCTTCTCAGCAGTTGGGACTACAGGCATGCGCCACCATACCCTGCTAATTTTTAAATCTTTTGTAGAGATGGGGGTTGCCCTATGCTGCCACGGCTGGTCTCAAACTCCTATCCTCAAGTGATCCTCCTACCTTGGCCTCCCAAAGTGCTGGGATCACAGGTGTGAGACACCATGCCCGGCCCAGACTTAGGAATTTTTCTGTTGTTTTTGAGACAAAACAAAGTCTCACTCTGTCGCCCAGGCCGGAGTGCAGTGGCGCAATCCTGGCTCACTACAACCTCTGCCTCCCGGGTTCAAGAGATTCTCCTGCCTCAGCCTCCCGAGTAGCTGGGACTACAGGCACCCGCCATCATGCTTGGCTAATTTTTTTGTATTTTTGTAGAGATGGCATTTCACCACGTTGGCCAGGCTGTTCTTGAACTTCTGACCTCAGGTGATCCACCCCACTTGGCCTCCCAAAGTGCTGGGATTACAGGCGTGAGCCACCACACCAGGGCCCAGAAGATCCTTCTGGCTGCAGTGTGGTGACCACGTTGGATAGAAGGCAAGCAAAAACATGGAGGATGAGTCAGGAGCCCGTTGCATGGCTTAGGCATGAGACGAAGCATCTGGGACCAGGGTATGGATGGTGGTGGGTGGGAAGGAATACCATGATTTAAGAGAACTGCAGCGGCAAAATCCAACAGGACCAGATGGTGGATTAAACATGGGGGTGGAGAGAGGATAGATGGTTTATGGAACTGAACTGAAAAATACCAAGTAGATTTTTCTTCTCTTTCGCATTGTTTTCATTTTTGCTTTTCGGGGCTAGGATAGGGTCTGACCACAGGTGGGCTTTTCAATGGGTGAACCAGGCGGGTTTACTGTGTGTGTGGTTTTTTTTTTTTTTTTGAGATGAAGTTTTACTCTGTTGCCCACGCTGGAGTGCAGTGGCGTGATCTCTGCTCACTGCAAGCTCCGCCTCCCGGGTTCACACCATTCTCCTGACTCAGCCTCCCAAGTAGCTGGGACTATAGGTGCCCGCCACCATGCCCGGCTAATTTTTTTGTTTTTTCAGTAGAGACGGGGGTTTCACCATGTTAGCCAGGATAGTCTTGATCTCCTGACCTCATGATTCGCCCGCCTCAGCCTCCCAAAGTGCTGGGATTATAGGCTTGAGCCACCGTGCCCGGCCGGTTTACTGTGTCTTAATGGACGATTCCCTTGCTGTGCACCTTGAATATGGCAGTGGCTGTACTACTGTACATGTTGTCAAAACTCGTGAAACTCACACAGGTGAACCACAGGAGCGCCGTGGGTGGGAAGAGTGGCGGGCACAAGCCCCCGAGCAGCTTCGCCCTGGCCTGGTTTTGCTTGGGGAGGTTGTGAATCACTTTGATGTTCCCCTTGGCACTGTGTCAGCCCGGAGATCCCCTCTCCTACTTAAACAGTCTTAGACAACTCATTTCCACAACTGTGCCTATGCTCTTTAACGCGGCTTTTCTCCTTCACACTCACACCCTCAGCCCACCAGCTTAAGTCCAGCAAGCACCTGCCTAAGGAGAAAGGCTTGCCACCTTCTTTCCTCTCTGTGGTTACAAAAGGAACATTTGTTTCTCCTGTGTGGAGAAGGGCAATGAGCACAGGACCTGCAATCAGGGACTCTAGGTCCATTCCCGTCCGGCCAGCTCCTGGCTATGCAACCCTGGGTAAGTCACCTCAATGACTCACCTGAACCGTGGAGACTGTGGCAGATGCCTCGCCACCGGTTACATGCAAAGAAGGCCCAAGCTCAATTCCAGCAATCAATACGTGGTGACTATTACCATTCTTAGCAGATAAAGCCCTGGGGCGAAGGTCAGGAAGCATAAGGTCCTGTCGCAGTTCTGTTCCTCTCTAGTGGCTGACCCTGGGTACCTCACACACACTTTTTGAATTGCGGCATCTATAAAATGGGGATAGTGACAGCGCATGCACTTTACAGAATTATTGTGAGGATCAAACTTAATTGCGCAGAAGTGTTTCGCCTCAAGCAACTTGAAGTTACTGGCATCACTGTTGTCACAGGAAGAATAACAAACAAGAGGTTCCCAAATCCTTCTGAAAGGATCTTTCTCAGGCAGCCCTGTGCCCCACTCTCTTCCCAGTCCTGTGGGTTTCTCCAGCCTCCTCCCTTAGACCTGCTCTTCTTCCTCAACATGCAGACTCTGACCTTGTTTTTGGTTAAAGACTGACACACGTTGTGAGGGATAGGGACTTTCTTTTTTTTTGAGATGGAGTCTTGCTCTGTGGCCCAGGCTGGAGTGCAGTGGCGCAATCTCGGCTCACTGCAACCTCCATCTCCCGGGTTCAAACAATTCTCCTGTCTCAGCTTCCCAAGTAGCTGGGATTACAGGCACGCCCCACCATGCCCAGCTAATTTTTGTATTTTTAGTAGAGACAAGGCTTCACCATATGGGTTGGTCAGGTTGGTCTTGAACTCCTGACCTTGTGAACTGCCTGCCTCGGTCAGCCTCCCAAACTGCTGGGATTACAGGCACGAGCCACTGCACCCAGCCTGGACAGGGACTTTTTAAGGGAAGAAGGGAGACAAAGAGAAACACTAAAAGGGTGCTAAGAAAAAAACCACTCAACATGGTAAAGACACTTTGGAAAACTATTGGCAATTTGTTTTTCTTTTTTTTCTTTTTTTCTTTTTGAGATGGAGCCTTGCCCTGTCACAGGCTAAAGTACAGTGGCATGATCTCGGCTCACTGCAATCTCGACCTCCTGGGTTCAAGCAATTCTCCTGCCTCAGCCTCCCGAGTAGCTGGGACTATAGGTGTGCACCACCACGCCCAGCTAATTTTTGTATTTTTAGTAGAGACGGGGTTTCACCATGTTGGCCAGGATGGTCTCGATCT
>NW_012107019.1:819932-822572 GCF_000951045.1 Mandrillus leucophaeus | reverse complement strand
GCTAATTTTTGTATTTTTAGTAGAGACGGGGTTTCACCATGTTGGCCAGGATGGTCTCGATCTCTTGACCTTGTGATCCACCCGCCTTGGCCCCCCAAAGGGCTGAGATTACAGGTATGAGCCACCGTCCCCAGCCAATTGGCAATTTCTTTTCTTTCTTTTTTTTGAGATGTAGTCTCACTCTGTTGCCCAGGCTGGAGTGCAATGGTGCGATCTCTGCTCACTACAACCTTTGCCTCCCAGGTTCAAGTGATTCTCCTGTCTCAGCCTCCCCAGTAGCCAGGCCTGCACTACCTCCTCTGGCTAATTTTTGTACTTTTAGTAGAGACAGGGTTTCACCATGTTGGCCAGGCTGGTCTTGAACTCCTGACCTCAAGTGATCCACCCACCTTGGCCTCCCAGAGTGCTGGGATTACAGGCGTGAGCCACTGCGCCTGGCCAACTATTGGCAATTTCTTAAAAGTGCAGTGTACACTCACCACATGACCCAGCAGCCCCAATCTGGTGTGTAGTTACCCAAGAGAAACAACCACCCATGTCTACACAGGGAGTGCTCTGCTGTGCACCTTGAGTATGGTGGTAGCTGTGTTACTGCACGTGTTGTCAAAACTCACAAAACTGTTCACTCACAACTGCTGAGCTTTATTTATTGAGGTATATACAGTCTACCTCAAAAAAAGTGATCAGAAAAAATACTGGTCATAAAAGGTAATGTTCACTTTTGATATTTTCCCTTATCTATATTGCAAGCATTGCCCCCCACCTCCACCAAGTCCCCTAGGATGGTATATAGATTACACAGTGGAAAAAAGAAAGAAAAAAAATGGTTCTCTTTTCAATGAGAAAAGGAATCTTCCACTGAGACACAGAAAACCCAGCCAGTTCACTCAGTCAAGTAAGGACTCAGGGAGGGGTGATGTACGTCACAGCACATTTGAAACAATGGCAGCGAGGAGACCGATCGAGGGGGCGCTGACTTAGCGCTGCAGACATGAAGCCCACAGAGAGGGGCTCGGGACGTGATTCTTCCGGGACCAGGGAAGAGAGGAAAGGCCTGCTCCAGAGCCAGCCTACAGACCTCTCTTCAAATCCACAAGGAAAAGAAAAGCCGGCTTTCCACAGACAAGCCTTCCAGATGGCTTCTAGAGGATCTCACGGTAGAAACCCATTTGTTAGTATTAAGTTTATGCAAATATAAACATTTCAGCTGAAAATCATTCCCATGGGGAACCACAGACTGAAGATCCTTTAAATCTGAAGTTCTGGGCACTTCATAGACCAAGACCTGCAAGGACGTCACTCAGAGAAAGTCTGAGTGTGGGCAAGCTACAATCACAGGGTCACTCTGAATCTGTGACCCCAAAGTCAACTCTGAAATCAGTTCTGCAAGGGTAACTGTCATGAATCTGTGATGAAAGGTTCTGTAATGGTATCTACCTAAGTACAGTTAGAAATGGTTTATACAGTTCTTTAAAATAATAATAATTTTAAAAGTAGCTATCTTCCTACTGAAATGGCTCTTAGCTGGGTGCAGTGGCTCATGCCTGTAATCTCAACACTTTGGGAGGCCCGAGGCGGGCCCATCACTTGAGGTCAGGAGTTTAAGACCAGCCTGGCCAACACAGCAAAACCCTGCCTCTACTAAAAATACAAAAATTAGCCAGCATGGCAGTGTGCATCTGTAATCCCAGCCACTCGGGAGGCTGAGGCAGGAGCATCACTTGAACCCGGGAGGCAGAGGTTGCAGCGACCTGAGATTGAATCACTGTACTCCAGCCTGGGTGACAGAGTGAGACCTTGTCTGGAAAAAAAAAAAAAAAAAAGAAAAGAAAAGAAAATGGTTCTTGTCCACTGACCAGGTCAGATGTACGGCAACTCCAGGGCCCTACTGTGAATGAGGAGCACTCAGGAGGGTATGGGTGCTCTTTATGACATCAGCCTCAACTGCTCAAGAAAGTAGGCAAAGACTTTGAAATGTGGGCAAATAATGCAGACGTGGAATATAGTGTCATTTATTATGATCATAAAAAAGAAGAAACATCTAAATGTTCCCAGTCAGCGGTGTGGCTAAGGCAACTTCTTCTAAAAGATGAAATATTAGGTAGCCACTGCAATGATATAAATTGAGAGATTTTCATGACACTGGAACACAGTGATCCTAGGGGAAACATGGGAACACACAATGACATTAGCCACATGGCCTCCACTGTGTTTAAGAGAGTGCGGGCTAAGACTTTCAGGAAATAAGCCCACAGGTTAATTGCACTTCTCTCTAGGTCTCTTTTTATTTTTTTGACGTTATCCAAAATTTTCTACGATGTGCAATGACCACTTTATCACTGGAAGACCCTTCAAAACACTACATTTTTTTTAAAAAAAGTTAGGAACATCACGCCTGTAATCCCAGCACTTTGGGAGACCGAGGCGGGTGGATCACGAGGTCAGGAAATCGAGACCATCCTGGCAAACACGGTGAAACCCCATTTCTACTAAAAATACAAAAAATTAGCCGGGCGTGGTGGCAGGCATCTGTAGTCCCAGGTACTCGGGAGGCTGAGGCAGGAGAATGGCGTGAACCCAGGAGGCGGAGCTTGCAGTGAGCCGAGATCGCGCCACTGCACTCCAGCCTGGGTGACAGAG
>NW_012107019.1:814700-819882 GCF_000951045.1 Mandrillus leucophaeus | reverse complement strand
GAGGCGGAGCTTGCAGTGAGCCGAGATCGCGCCACTGCACTCCAGCCTGGGTGACAGAGCAAGACTCTGTCTCAAAAAAAAAAAAAAAAAAAAAAGTTAGGAACATATCACGAAAATAGGCTTAGTTTTCTTAAATAAACAAAATGAATTCACCATTAATCTATTTATGTTTTCAGCCGGGGCCTCAATTTTTCTCCAGGCTTACTACCTACGATGTAAAACGTAAAACACATTTTGTATTCTCTTTATTTATCTTTTTCACCATCAAGAATATCCTTTTGTCTAGTATTGGAGCGCTTAGTAAAAAGGTCTCTGCATGGTGTGGAGTCTTCTACTATATTCCAATTATTTATTTATTCGTTTGTTTTTATTTTTGAGGCAGAGTCTCAGTCTATTGTCTAGGCTGGAGTGCAGTGGCACGATCATGGCTCACTGCAGCCTTAAGCTGTTGGGCTCAAGTAATCCTCCTGTCTCAGCCTCCTGAGTAGCTGGGACTAGAGGCAAGCGCCACCACACCCAATAATTTTTATTTTATTTTTTTACAGGTTGGAGGGGTCTCCCTATGTTGCCCAGGCTGGTCTCAAACTCCTGGGTTCAAGCAATCCTTCTACCTCAGCCTCTCTAGTAGCTGGGACTATGGGCACACGCCATCATGCTTGGATAATTTTGTTTTCTTTTTGGTAGAGACAAGGTCTCACTATGTTGCCCAGGCTGGTCTCAAACTCCTGGGCTCAACTGATTCTCCCGCCTCAGCCTCCCAAAGTGCTGGGATTAC
Organism: Mandrillus leucophaeus; assembly: GCF_000951045.1. NCBI lineage: Eukaryota > Metazoa > Chordata > Mammalia > Primates > Cercopithecidae > Mandrillus > Mandrillus leucophaeus. Next base: position 819,107 of record NW_012107019.1, on the reverse strand, counting down.
AGAAGTGAGCCACTGTGCCCAGCCCTGTATTCAATTTATATTCCAAAGGGCCCACGATCAGTCACAAAGAGTCTTTCTCAGTTCTTCCCTCATCTTCCTTATGCTTCTCTTGAGGTTTGGCCCTCAGGACTGAACTGAATAGAAAATATCTCCATGGTGCCAAGGACTCTGCTGGCCTCTTTTCTCCTGAAACTGTTTGAAGCTAATGCTTACAAGAAGCAACCTATAATTACGCTTTTATTCCTGTTTTGGTTTACAGAGTTAGAAGATCATAGAACATTAGGGTATGAAGGGACTTTAGCAGTAATCGAGTCCAATTTTGGTCATTTTAAAGATGTGGCTGCATCACTGAAAGTAGATTTAAACAGTGAGTCCCTAAATGCACTATCTCCTTCCCATGAGTCCACACCACACCACACCACAGTAGGAGGCACTGAAATGAAAGCAATGCTGAGAAACTAGGAAGTGATGCTCCTGGCTGACACTTGCCAGGCCCTGATGATACGAGGTTCAACTCTGGGTGCTGAGGCTCCCTGGGTTCCTGGCCTAAGCTAGGGGTGGGCAGGGAGAGACATGGGAAGGAGGGAGGCTAGTAAAGAGAATGGACTCACAAGAATGCTGCCGGGCCCTCACCCTTCAAAATTGTCAATATCAGATGACATCTTCTGGTCCTGTCCAAGTCTATTATTCTACATCAACCAGAGACCACAGGGCCAGGAAGAGGCCGTTTAGCCTGAAACTGTGAGCCACAGGATTGTCCTGTGGGGAGGGGTGGAAAATTCTGACCCTGTCTTGAGCAGTGCAGTCAACGGCCTTCGTGGACTTATGAAAGATGAACAGACTTACTTTGCCATTTGGTTCTCTAGCTAAGATTCCTGCTTCGGACCCTGAGGGTTCAGCCTTCCCTGCCCTTCTTCCTTCCAGGTCTCATTCCTGCTCCATCCACGCTCCCTCTGCATTCTTCTCATTCCTACAGGGAAGTTTCTTCCCAGCCCTAAAGCTTCTGTGATATTTAGATGTTTTCCACACAGCCTCTTACTCTCTGGGAAGGCATTGCATAAATCTACAATAAATAAATCTAAGTGCCTATATTTTTAAAGGAAAAGGAAATAAACAGCAAAAAATAATTAAAATGAGATAAAGTCAGAGGAGTTAGGATGATTTGGCCTGAAGAGGAAAAGATTTCCAAGGTCCGACATGACTTACATGGAAAATATTTTCTTTTTTAGTGGAAAGGCTGCCTCAGGATATCTAAGTGCCATCCTTGGTGACGTTCAAATGGAATCTGAATGACTGTATGACAGGTAATTATAAGATTTTATTTGTCATTTTCCTTTTACATTTATAATTCAATGAGTCAATGAAAAAGTTATTATTAGGAAATATATCAGCCACTCTTTATCTAATTTGAGGACACAGTACAAGGAAACAGTCTTTTATGTAAGAAAAAAGACTATTATTTAGGCTGGGCGAGGTGGTTCATGCCTGCAATCCCAGTAGTTTGGGAGGTCAAGGTGGGCGGATCACTTGAGCCCAGGAGTTTTAGACCAGCCTGGACATCATGGCGAAACCCCATCCCTACTAAAAATACAAAAATTACCTACCTACCCAGGAGGCTGAGATGGGAAGATCACCTGAGCCTGGGAGGTCGAGGTTACAGTGAGACTGGAGTGTTGTCACTGCACTCAGCCTGGATGACACAGTAGGACCCTGTCTTAAAAAAAAAAAAACTGTATTTGGCCGGGCACAGTGGCTCATGCCTGTAATCCCAGCACTTTGGGAGGCCAAAGCAAGTGGATCACCTGAGGTCAGGGGTTCGAGACCAGCCTGGCCAACACAGTGAAAATCTCTCTACATGGTGAAAATTCATCTCTACTGAAAATACAAAAAATTAGCCAGGCGTGGTGGTGGGCCCCTGTAATCCCAGCTACTCAGGGACTGAGGCAGGAGAATCACTTGAACCTGGGAGGCAGAGGTTGCAGTGAGCTGAGATTGTGCCATTGCACTCCAGCCTGGGCAACAAGAGTGAAACTCAGTCTCTTAAAAAAAAAAAAAAAAAAATTGGGTCGGGCACGGTGGCTCACGCCTGTAATCCCAGCACTTTGGGAGGCCAAGGTGGGTGGATCACTTCAGGTCAGGAGTTTGAGACCACTCTGGCCAAGATGGTGAGACTCCGTCTCTACTAAAAATACAAAAATTAGCCGGGCAGCGTGGCGGGTGCCTATAATCTCAGCTACCAGGGAGGCTGAGGTGGAGGAATTGGTTGAACCCAGGAGGCAGAGGTTGCAGTGAGGCGAGATCATCCCACTGCACTCCAGCCTGTGTGACAAGAGCAAAACTCCATCTTAAAAACAAACAAACAAACTGTATTTGGATAGGAGAAACACATTTATAACAGAATAGGTTGCAGCCCACCGAAGTGAGCTCCCACTGGAAATGTGGACTCCCCAGCAGTAGAGACTTTTAAAGTAGATCATCGCCTTGCTGGAGAGTCTGAGGCACGCTACTGTCTGGAAGCAAGGGACAAGAACAGCCAAGCTTTATGAATTTATTCCCACTCTCTAACATAGAAAAGGCTCTTCAACATTTTCTCCTTTCTTCCTTTCCATATGTACCATAGATGGATTCCTCGCCCTCCCAGATATTCTAGATATTTTCTTCACTCATAACCAAAAATAGGGAGATATTCGTGAGCAAATTGCTTAACATACGAAACTTCTATCAAATGACAAACCTAGGATCACTGGTTCCAATTCTGTGCCCTGAAATGTTGGACTGTTTGGCTAAGTTCCAAGAGCTATATTAGGGAAATACTTTCCCTTCAGCGACAGTTTAAAATGGAACCATGTATGAAAATAGATATGGCTCTTACATGTTTATTTGCTAACTTTGTTTTGATTCTATTAGAGGTTCAATAAAAATATGGATGGTACTTATAAAACTTTTTGTTCCTGGTAAGACCGCATATTCTTTCCATTAATGCAACATTAATATAAACAGAGGAGCTGACAAATGAAATTATCTTAACTCCTTTCCATGCTCAACTTACAGCCCCATATTTCTTGTTATCATTCCAGAGATTCTTAAGCAATTGTTCTTAGCCAGCAGAAAAAGCAACAGAGGACAAATGATTAAGTTGATCTAGGCAGCCTCTTCCTCTTTGCCATTCTCCCAACAGATTTGGAAGAATCTGTTCAAGTCTCTGAAGTGCTTCATCAGAAATCTGAAAACCTGATTCCACTCCACTAATAACTTGCTAAATTGGCGTATAAACAGGCTAAACAAGGCAATATAGTCCCAAGAACGTTCATTTGATTGGTAAGTCAGGTAGAAATTTAGCAGTTCCTCTCATCTTCTGTGGAGACTACTAAGAGTGAAATCTTTTTACTAAATTAAGAAACCATGAGCACTGGTTTGATATTATTAATACATTCACAAAACCGTGGGATGACAGTTAAAAAACACAATACAGAAAAGACATTTTATAAGATTTCTTTGAAAACTATTTCCTCACTCTGAGAATGCTCATGGCTCTTAATTCCTTATGCACGATAAAGATCATCTCTCTTGCACTCTGTGCTTTCCAAGCTATCTTCGAGCTTTGCAGGAGAGGCCATGGGGGCAGAATGGGGTGTAGTCCCACGGTGTCCCCTGACAGATACAGTGTGCAGTCTGATGAAGTGTGGGTGGGTGTGGTCTATGGCTGGCAGCCACCATGATCCAAGAGAGCCTGACTTGGGAGGGCAGCCAGGCAGCTAAAGGCTGCTCCCAGATCATGCAGGAGCGCTTGGGTCTGGCCTTCCAGACCCCCAGGGCATTCAGTCAGCCGGGTGTTCTGATTGCTGGTCTACATGCAGCCACTAAGCATCTCGGCCACACAGCTGGCCCTGAGACAGCAGCAGTACAAAAATGCCTCCAGGCCAAGAGTGAAACAGGGCACAGGACTAAGCACAAGGCCTGCATTTGGACCAAAGGGCACCCTGGCAAACCTAGGCCCGGAGTGAGCCCTCGAAACTGTGGGCGGGAGGTGCTAACAGCCCAGCCTCCAGCCTACCTTTCCTCCTTCCCCAGAGGTCAGGACAATCACAGCCCTTCCCTTCTCCCACCCACTGTGCCTGTAAAGGGGGGCTGAGATGACCAGGCATCAGAGTCACTCATTTATTTCCTCACCGCTTCTCTCACTGCATGGAATGTTCAGGGAGGTCAGCTGATTTCCCTAGGTACACTCATCGGGTGATGGACCCAATGCATACAAATAAAAGACCCAGAAAGCACCCCCCTCCAAAAAAGGGGAACTTGTCAAGCTCCCTGTGCCTGCATTTTTCCTTCAGAAAACTTGGGGCTAGGCCGAACGCAGCAGCTCACGCCTGTAATTCCAGCACTTTGGGAAGTCAAGGCGGGTGACTC
>NW_012107019.1:808425-813565 GCF_000951045.1 Mandrillus leucophaeus | reverse complement strand
TCTGCCTTCCTCTAGTGAGGTAGGTCTGCTAGTTATTTATGTGGCAGTGTTTTTATTTTGTCTTACTTTTGAAAGACAGTTTTGCTGGATGTAGGATTCTTTTGGCACTTTAATATGTCATCCACTGCCTCCCAGTCTCACTGCCTCTGATGGAAGTCAGCTGTCCATCTTACTTGAGTTACACTGGACTTGACAGTCACTTCTCTCTTGCGGGTTCCAAGAGTTTTTCTTTGTCTCTTAAATTTCTGACTGAAGTATATCTGTGTCTATCCTAACTGAATTTGGCTAAGCTGTCTGGATGTGTACACTAGTGTTCCTCATCAAATTTGGGAAGTTAAATTACTACAGAACATTTTTATTTTTTATCTTTTTGAGACAGAGTCTTGCTCTGTCGCCCAGGCTGGAGTGCAATGGTATGATCTCAGCCCACTACAACCTCCACCTCCTGGGTTCAAGCGATTCTCCTGCCTCAGCCTCCTGGGCAGCTGGGATTACAGACATGTGCCACGTCGGGCTAATTTTTGTATTTTTGTAGAAACAGGGTTTCACTATGTTAGCCAAGCTGGTCTGGAACTCCTGACCTCAAGTGATCCACCCACCTTGGCCTCCAAAAGTGTTGGGATTATAGGCGTGAGCCACCGCGCCTGGCCATGATTATTTTTAAGTGTTGAAATATTGTTTTCTGCACCTTCTCTGTTGGTTCTCCCGCTGATGCACTGAATGGTGGCCCACATTTCTCTGGCTCTGTTCATTTTTCTTCATTCCTTACAGCAACATCTCTTTCTTCTGACAGCTCTAATTTACTGCAGAACCTCTCTAGCGAATTTTTTATCTTGGTTATCATACTTTTCAACTGCAGAGTTTCTTTTAAAAAAATGTTTTTAAATTGTGGTAAAATATACATTGCATAACATTTACCATCTTAACCATTTGAAAGTGTATGGTTCAGTGGCATTAGGTATATTCACATTGCTGTGCAACCACTGCCACCATCCAGCCACAGAACTCCTTTCATTTTCAAAACTGAAACTCTGTACCCATTAAACAATAAGTTGCCATTCTCGCCTTTCCCCAACCCCTAGCCACCAACATTCCAACCTCGGCCTCTATGAATCTCACTGCCTAAGGACCTCAGATGAGTGGAACGACACAGCATTTGTCCTTTTGTGACTAGTTTATTTCCCTTAGGGTTCATCCACGTTGCAGTATGTATGAGGATTTCCTTCCTTTTTGAGACCGAGCAATATTTCCTTGTAGATGTAGACCACACTGTGTTTATCTATTCATCCATCAGCGGGCATTTGTGCTGCGACTTTTGGCGACCGTGAATAACACTGCTTTTTTTTTTTTTTTTTGAGACAGAGTCTCCCTCTGTCGCCCAGGCTGGAGTACAGTGGGTTGATCTTGGCTCACTGCAACCTCCACCTCCTGGGTTCAAGCAATTCTGAGTAGCTAGGAGTACAGGTGCACGCCACCACGCCCGGCCATTTTTTTTTTTTTTTTTTGTATTTTTAGTAGAGATGGGGTGTCAGCACGTTGGTCAGGCTGGTCTTGAACTCCTGACCTCGTGATCCGCCTGTCTCAGCCTCCTAAAGTGCTGGGATTACAGACGAACACTGCTATTAAAATGGGTATACAAATATCTCTCCGAGACCAGACTTTCAGTCCTTTTGGATACATACCCAGAAGTGGAATTGCTGGATGTGGTAATTCTAATTTTAAGTTTTTGAGGAACTGTCATACTGTTTTTGACAGCAGCCTCACCATTTAGTATTCTCACCAATAGTGCACAAGGGTTCCAATTTCTCATTACCCTCATCAACACCTGTTATCTTCTGTAGGTTTTATCTTTTTATATGATAGCCATCCTAATGGGTGGAGGTGGTATCTCACTGCGGTTTGATTTTCATTTCCCAAATAATTTGTGATACTGGGCATCTTTTCACATGCTTATTGGCCGTCTGTATTGTCTTCTTTGGGGAAATGTCTATTAAAGTCCTGTGCCCATTTAAAAAATCAGGTCATTTGCTTTTTGTTTTTGACTTATAGTTCTTTTTTTTTTTTTTTTTTTGAGACGGAGTCTTGCTCTGTCTCCCAGGTTGGAATGCAATGGTGCAATCTCGGCTCACAACAACCTCCGCCTCCTAGGTTCAAGGGATTCTCCTGCCTCAGCCTCCCAAGTAGGTGGGATTACAGGCATCTGCTACCACGGCCAGCTAATTTTGCATTTTTAGTAGAGACAGAGTTTTGCCATGTTGGCCAAGCTGGTCTCAAACTCCTGACTTCAGGTGATACACCCACTTCAGCCTCCCAAAGTGCTGGGACTACAAGCGTGAGCCACCACGCCTGGCTGAGTTGTAGGAGTTCTTTATGTATTCTGGGTCCTTATTAGGTATCAATTTATAAATATTTTCTCCCATTTGAAAGGTTGCCTTTTCACTCCGTGGTATCGTTTGATATACATAAGCTTTTAATTTTGATATAGTCCAATATTCCTACTTTTGTTGCCTTGTGCTTTTGGTGTCTCCAAATGGTTTTTGTTGTTGTTGTGTTTTGAGACAGAGTCTCGCTTTGTTTCCCAGGCTGGAGTGCAGTGGCACAATCTCAGCTCACTGCAACCTCCACCTCCCGAGTTCAAGTGATTCTCTTGCCTCAGCCTCTCAAGTAGCTGGGATTAAGGTGCGTGCCACCACACCTGGCTCATTTTTGTATTTTCAGTACAGACAGGGTTTCACCATGTTGCTCAGGCTGGTCTCGAACTCCTGACCTCAGGATCCGCCTGTCTCGGCCTCCCAAAGTGCTGGGATTACAGGCATGAGCCACCACGCCCGGCCAGGTTCTTTTTTTATTTTATAATTTCTATCTCTTCATGAATATTCTCTATTTGATGAGTCTGCCAGCATACCTTCTTTTCATTATTTAAACATGGTTTCCTTTAGTCTGTGAACGTATGTGTAATGGCTGCTCTGAAGACTGTCTGTTAAGTTCAGTATCTGGGCCCCCTCAAAAGCCGTCTCCACTGTCTGCTCCCCACCCCGCCCTGTGTGTGTTTCACACGAGCTAGTTTCTTTACATGTCTTATAATTTTTCATTGAAAACTGGATCTTTTAAATAATAAACTATAACAATTCTGCTCACTCATACTTCCACTTCCCAGAGGCCTGCAGCTGTCACTTAATTGTGTGGGTACTTGGTTGAACTATTAATGATTCTCTGAAGTCTATTCCCCTACAGTGTGCAGCTGCCAGCCCCGCTCAGATTTTCCCCTTGTTTTTATATTTTAGTGCAACTTGCTAGGGATTACTTGTGGGACAGCACAAGCCACTTAGTGCCAGAGGTTGCGCTTAAGCCCCCGTAGCCTGCAAAGTTTCACCCTTGACCACGGCTGTGTGTGGCTCGAAGACTCCTTCCACAGTTGAGGGAGTAAGGGTTGAAGGCAGGGTCTGAATAAAGGGGCAGCTCAAGAGGGGTCTTCAGGGAGCTGAAGTTATTGTGTATCCTGTTTGTGGTGGTGGTCACAAAAATCTGTGCATGTGTACAAACTCACAAAACTGTATACCAGAAAAAGCAAATTCTACCATGTGCAAATAAAAAAAAAAACAGGATTTGCTGTTAGAAAAATATACTTTTATATCTGTATTGGTCTTACAAAGCTGGATTCAATTTGATTGCTTGAGTTCTTAGAAGTTCACTGCTTACTAGTTAGTGGGGACATAGAAAACAGAAGCTTTCTTATACCACTGCTCGCTGAGGATAACTTCTTCTCAGAATACAATACAAATATAAACTTAAAAAAATTATCATTATAATAGTTAATAGTATGATACTGTCAGGCTTTTATATCTGACCAGGAGACATTTCTTCTGGATGAGGCTTTTTGAGTCTTTTCTCTTCAAGTAAAAACTCTGGATTTTGGCTGGGTGTGGTAGCTCATGTCTGCAATCCCAACACTTTGAGAGGCCCAGGTGGGTGGGTCACTTGAGGTCAGGAGTTCAAGACCAGCCTGGCCAAAATGGTGAAACCCTGTCTGTACTGAAAATACAAAAATTAGCCGGGCATGGTGGCATCCACCTGTAATCTCAGCTTCTCAGGAGGCTGAGGCAGGAGAATTGTTTGAATCCGGGAGGCGGAGGTTGCAGTGAGCCAAGATCCTGCCACTGTACTCCAGCCTGAGAGACAGAGTGAGACTCCGTTTCAAAAACAAAAACAAAAAACCCCAAAACTCTGGATTTACTTAATTGTTGCTGACATGCCTCACAGGCCTGAAGACACTATGCTTAAAGATTAGGGGGAAACCAAACAAATGTAAACAAAGGCAGAGATGGCAAAAATCAGGCCCAAGAGAAGGAGGTGCGTTGCCAGGTGCTCTGCCCTCTAAGTCCCTAGGGACACTTAACCACACAGCAGTCAAGGCAGAAAGTGACAGAACATTCCAGTGATTCCCTCTTCCTCTGACAGCTGCCACTTTAATTTCAAGTCAGGTCTCAGGCAATCACTCTTTTAAAAACCTTTATAACAGATGAGCTCTTTCATAACTCCTAACACCTATGTTAACTACATTCATCTCTCTTACTTTTGCTTTTAGTCTTCAGAGTAAAGATAAAAACAAATAAGCAAAAAACAAGTAAACAAAAAAAAGATAAAAAAGAGGGAAATAAATGCAATTCAAGTTTTTAAGTTGAGATCCACTCTCTTCTTCCTCTTATAAAAGTCACCCTCTTTCAGGCTAGTGTGGTGGCTCACGCCTATAATCCCAGCACTTTGGGAGGCCAAGGCGGGCAGATCACCTGAAGTCAGGGGTTAGAGATCAGCCTGGCCAACATGGCGAAACCCCGTCTCTATCAAAAATACAAAAATTGGCCGGGCACGGTGACCCACGCCTGTAATCCCAGAACTTTGGGAGGCTGAGGCGGGCGACTCACGAGGTTAGGAGTTCAAGACCAGCCTGGCCAACAGTGACACCCCGTCTCTACTAAAATAAAATTAGCCAGGCATGGTGGCACATGCCTGTAGTCTCAGCTACTCAGGAGGCTAAGGCGGGAGAATCGCTTAAACCAGGGAGGTGTAGGTTGCAGTGAGCCGAGATCACACCACTGCACTGCAGCTTGGGCAACAGAGTGAGACTTCGTCTCAAAAAAAA
>NW_012107019.1:804907-807204 GCF_000951045.1 Mandrillus leucophaeus | reverse complement strand
GTTCTCCTGCCTCAGCCTCCCAAGTAGCGGGACTACAGGCGCCTGCCACCATGCGCCCTGCTAATTTTTTGTATTTTTAGTAGAGACGGGGTTTCACCGTATTAGCCAGGATAGTCTCGATCTCCTGACCTCATGATCTGCCCGCCTCGGCCTCCCAAAATGCTGGGATTACAGGCGTGAGCCACCGCGCCTGGCCTTGGTTTTCAATTAAGTTTAAGGTCTTAGTCCTGTTAAAAGCAGATTCAATTCAGTCTGAATTTCAGCCTCAATGCCCAAAGGAAACCTAGTGACAAATGCCATTTTGCTCCAGGCCCAGGCTTAGGAGAGCCTCTCTCAATGACCATCAAAAGTACTTACTCTCATGCGGCACTGTGTAAAGCAGGTGGAAAGGGGGCCTGCTTTGGTGGGAAGCCCCACTTTGTTCAAGATTTTCTACAATCTTTGTTCCAGATTTTCTTAAATCAAGTGCCACAAGCACCAAAACGGTTACCCAAAATAACCTTCTGATTAAGGCCATGAGGACATCCTGGCAGCGTCTGGCAGAAGTGACTGAGGGAGCCAGGACTTTCTTAAAGTGTTCTCACATGTAGTGAACACTGGTGAGATACACCGCGATACTACACAGATAAGTGCCCTGGAAACACTGGCTAGGGGATGCGTTCTTTCCATCATCCCTCATCACTGTCACTCAAAATTTTATTACCTGAGGCCTACTGCACATGGTTCCACCGTTCACTGCTTTGAATTTAACATTCTGAACTCTGGGCCCGTCTGAAATTTTAATGGATAATCATAACACCAGAAGTGTTATTTTAATTGACTTAAAAATATCCTACAGTCCCCAGCTTGCTGCCATTGCTCTCCAAATAATACTGAGTCTGAGATCCTGGCCAATTTGAGATGAGATTATAGAGTTTGTTAAGATCCAGTGTGGTAATGAAAGCAGACACTTGCTGGATACCTCTAATACTCCAGAATTAACAGAATTTAACCTTTTTCAGTGACCACTACACATCAGTTTATGTGGGTGTCTTTCCAAAAGCCATGATCCCAAGTCTCTGCCTTAGAAATGAATCAGACTTTTCCAGTGTAAAAATAATATTGGCTGGGCATGGTGGCTCACCTCTGTAACCACAGCACTTTGGGAGAGTAAGGCAGGAGGATTGTTTCAGTTCAGGAGTTCAAGACCAGTCTGGGCAACATAGTGAGACCCCATCTCTATAAAACATTAAAAAAATTAGCCAGGTGTGGTGGTGTGTGCCGGTAGTTCCAGCTACTTGGCAGGCTGAGGTGGGAGGATCACTCGAGTTGGGGAAGTCAAGGCTGCCGTGAGCCCTGATGGCACCTCTCACTCCAGCCTGGATGACAGAATGAGACCCTGTCTCAAAACTACTAATAATAATATTATGTGCTCACAAAAAATTTGATAAATATAGAAAATGGGAAAGTAAAACAAGGAAAAATGCTACTGGTCCATTACTGCAAAATAACCACAATTAATGTATTGGTGTACTAGCTTTATCGGCTGGACTAGGCACTACTTATATGAGCCAACTGAGAGGCCACTGCCGAATTAAATAAAATATAAAAGTCAAAATAAAAATGAATTAAAATAGTTTTTTAAAAAGAAAGTTTTCTATTATTACATAAGTAATCTATGCTCACTGAAGAAAAAAATTAACATACAGGTAACCAAAAAGAAGGGGTGAAAATCACATATAAGCTCACCTCCTAGAGATAGTTATTGCTCATAATAAATGCAACATTCTTTTCTCAGGTACATACATATATGTGCCTTGCTTTTATAAAAATGGGGTCATAAACACATAATGTTTTGTAACCTGCTGGTTTTTACTTGATATACATCTAACGCCATCATTTCGAATGGCTGCATAGTGTTCTATGCTATAGAAATACCATAAATTATTTAATCAGTAACTCACTAGGTTGTTTCTGGGGATATTGTATTCAATTATTAGGTCCATAAATCTTGTACAGTCTAATAATAAGTAAAATATATTTTTTTACCTTTTTCTTCAAGTTTAATTTTTTTTGACTGGACAGCTATAATGAGACAAAGTTTATCCCAAACCACTTAACCACTCTTATTTATTTATTTTTTTTGAGATGGAGTCTCGCTCTGTCACCCAGGCTGGAGTGCAATGGTGCAATCTCGGCTCCCTGCAACCTCTGTTTCACGGGTTCAAGCGATTCTCCTGCCCTAGCCTCCCGACTAGCTGGGACTACAGGCACGTGCCACCACACTTGGCTAATTTTTTTTTTTTTTTTAGTAGAGA
>NW_012107019.1:800856-802035 GCF_000951045.1 Mandrillus leucophaeus | reverse complement strand
AAAAAAAAAAAAAAAAAATTAGCTGGGCATGGTGGCAGGCACCTGTAATCCCACCTACTTGGGAGGCTGAGGCAGGAGAATCGCTTGAACGTGGAAGGCAGAGGTCGCAGTGAGCCGAGATCGTGCCACTGCACTCCAGCCTGGGTGACAGAGTGAGACTCTATCTCAAAAAAAAAAAAAAAAAAGTCACTCTCTTTCTCTTGATGACCACCAGTTTTCCTGCCTTGTCCAACATTGTCTACAGTCTCAGAAAATCCTTTTTATCTGGCTCTATCCCTTCTAAGGAAGTAAGAAGACTCCTTCTTCTTTTAAGGCGTTCAACTTGCCAAGTAACCAAATTTTAACACCTACTATTCCATCGTGATGTGGCGTTGTGCACGTCTACACTCACATGGTGTGCAGGAGAGCTTTGGGACTCAACTCAGTTGGAACTACTTGGCAGCCAGGACATGCTGATGTCCTGGGAACTGTCCCCCCACAATCTCACTGGGAACAGTACTCGATTCATTGAATATCTGACTGATGAGTGAAGGTGTTCACCCACACCTCTTTCTTCCCCCCAGAGAAAATGAAGATGCGCCTGGCCGGGCGCAGTGGCTCAGGACTATAATCCCAGCACGTGGGAGGCCGAGGCGGGCGGATCACGAGGTCAGGAGTTCAAGACCAGCCTAGCCAGCATGGTGAGACCCTGTCTCTTCTAAAGGTACAAAAAATTAGGTGGGCGTGGTAGTGGGTGCCTGTAATCCCAGCTACTCAGGAGGCTGAGGCAAGAGAACTGCTTGAACCCAGGAGGCAAAGGTTGCAGTGAGCTGAGATCGTGCCATTGCACTCCAGCCTGGGTGACAGAGCAGGACTCTGCCTCAGAAAAAAAAAAAAAAAAAAGAAAAAAGAAAACGAAGATGCGCCCATGCAAGGCGTGTCTTCACTTCCTAAGGAAGTAATACGGCAGAGAGGAATGTCATGACTACTCCTCTCGTATACTTGCAGTAGAAAGACACAGGACGATGAAGAAAGGAAGGTGAGCATAAAAAGAAGAGCATTCCTTATATGGATGACAAATGTAAAGATGAAACTTGAAAAACCAGCTTTCTCAGTTCCGAGCATTCCAGGAAACACTCTTCTATGAGTAACAAAGGCTCTAAACTAAAGGCTAGGCCAAAACATGGTAGCACATGATTC
>NW_012107019.1:785345-798266 GCF_000951045.1 Mandrillus leucophaeus | reverse complement strand
TTTTTAGTAGAGATGGGGTTTCACTGTGTTAACCAGAATGATCTCGATCTCCTGACTCGTGATCCGCCCACCTTGGCCTCCCAAAGTGCTGGGATTACAGCTGTGAGCCACCGCGCCCAGCCACCTCTCTTATTTTTAATGACACATTTGTGAACTAGCTACAGATTGATTTTAGAAACGTGATTTTTCCAAGGAAGAAATACCAAGAAAAGAATGACTATTTGTAATTCCTCTTTGTACAGAAATGAAAATAGCTTTTTGGCTGCCATTATTAAGAACCAAATTAAACAGACACATGGAATGTTACCTACTGGCTATATAGTTATTGGAAGTTCATGGGTTTCACAGACTCTACTTATATTGCAAGGCTCATTCAGGGTTAAGATCAGCTCCCTGTGCTCTCTGGAGTGAGGAGACACGTCGATCTTATCTCTGTACAGCCACCATGTTCACTGGGCCTCATATGTTCTGAAAACAGACACAGATGTAGAAAATAACAGTGCATGCAGCCTCATGTCTGAGAGGTCAGTTGTTTGAAACATAATGAGGTTGAAAGATTGAAAGACTGAATAGTAACATCAATATCTTATGACCAGGCAAACTAGAGTTTGGCTCAAACTGTCCTCACCAGTCTTTTCTCACCTGAGGCAATTTTCAATACTCTGCAAACATGTAATTAACTATGCTATAAAAGCCAAGGATTCTACAGATCCCTCCGTTTTTGTTTTTTTTTTTTTTCCAGACAGAGTCTTGTTCTGTTGCCCAGGCTGGCGTGTAGTGACGCGATCTTGGCTCACTGCAACCTCCACCTCCCAGGTTCAAGCTATTCTCCTGCCTCAGCCTCCCGAGTAGCTGGGATTACAGGTGTGCACCACCACGCCTGGCTAATTTTTGTATTTTTGGTAGAGAGGGGGTTTCACCACGTTGGTCTGGCTGGTGTCGAACTCCTGACCCCAAGTAATCTGCCTGCCGTGGCTTCCCAAAGTGCTGGGAATACAGGCGTGAGCCTCCGCACCTGGTCAGATCCCATTTTCAAGTGCTGAAATATTAGGGCCAAAATTCCCTGGCTAAGGTAAGGCGGGTCTTTTTCAGACATGGCAGTGCGTTACTTGTGTGACAGTTTTTATTTTTATCTTTATTATTTTTAAAAACCTAGCTCCTGCAGGAAGTGTAACACTTTTTAAACAGCACTGGCAAAACGTCCTCAGAGAGCCCTTTCTTCATTATGATCACAAAAAGGTTTTATTGTCCTAAATGCTATACAAAGTATAACGAATAGACACTCTCAGCGGCCTGTGTTTTCAACCGGAGACACTTCTGTCAAGCGAAAGCACAAAGGAAAATAAATATACAAAAGGGCACAGGCGTAACTAAATTCAGATGCATTTCTATTATGTGCAAATAAAGGTGGGTGGAAGAGAGAGCAGAGAGATGAATAGGGGACTCCTAGGAGTAACAGTTTTGATCGGGAAAGGTGAGAATGGCCACCTTCCTGACTCTAGAGAACTGATTACAGATGAGAAGGCAGAGCACTTACTTGTGGCCTTAGCCATTCCAATGGAATTAGAATTTATTTGTATTAAGTCCATCCTACGTGTGCCACTGGGCTATTTGTTGTAGATACAAAATGTTGAGATAAAATGTGTCCCTCTCCTCTATCTCTAGTGGAGAGCTGACACACAGATAATACATTGCACTGTGCTTGGATTTGTTAGGCCCTTCTATGTTGCTTCCTGCTCCTAGGGTGTAGTGGGTAGGGTCCAACTTTCCCTGCAGCTCCCCCTCTTCTGAAATGGGCTCTGTGAAGACAGGGACCAACCTGGCCGCAGTCTGTGATATAAAGTGCTCATGAGCCAACATTAAGCTCCCCACCCCTCATATGGGCTACTCACTAACACTGCCCAGATCCCCTTCAGGTGGCTGTGAGGTCAGATGGGGAGGAGAGAGTCTGTCTGGTAACACTGATGATAAAATACAGTAGATCCATATGCTAACACAATATTATTCTCACATTATCTCAGGTGAGCCTCATTTGAGAGGAACACTGTCTTAGCTCAGAAAAGTAATTGCAAAATTTTCCTGGTTAATTATTAATCTTCTCTAAGTGACAAAAGGAAATCCAGAGCAAAGTCAGGGCTGGAAGGGACTCTGAGAGGTCATTTATCTCCTGGCTTTAGAGAGTACATTGAAAATACTGCAAACAAATATAATACCATGTTTAGATGACTTCAGGAAAACGGGTTACATTTTTTGGCATCCAGATTCCCCATTTTATAATACCCTCCATCTTTGCATCTCATCCAGCAGAATCACTTGGGAGACTTTTTTAACACAGGCTGCCGGCCCCACCCCGTGGTTTCTGATTCAGCAGGGCCTGGGTGGGGCCTGAGATTCTGCATTTCTCACATGTTTCCAGGCTGTGCTGATGCTGAAGGAACAGGGTCCCCACTGTCAGCACCTCTGTTCCAGCCTAACCTTTGCTGGACCTGACCCTTTCATTCTCGATGGAAATAGATACCAGTGGGTCACCATATTCTTTGGCACTGAGACACACATATACTTGAAGAACAATCTAAGAGTCTCCCGGTCATTCATTTCCTCTTCCAGGCTACATAACACTAAATAACAGAAGTTCCCTACCCTCTTATCATAGGTAGCATTTTCCAACCCTCAATTGGTTTTTGGTTTTGTGTTGTTTTGTTTTGTTTTTTGGGGGGTTCTTTGTGGAGCCCTCTCCCAGTCTCTTTTCATTGTGGAGCCATGAACTAGACCCAGAACCTTAGAGATTGGCTGAGGTTGGGCACGGGGAGGGGAAGGACTCACAGACTCACAGAACCACGCAGGCCGCTCACGTTATTACTCTCCAGTAAGTACCCAAGTCTGCCTATCAGCCCTTCTTCTGATTCATGTGCTTCTAACTCCTTTACGAGCTGCAGTAATGCTCAGTAGACCTTCATAATGCCTTTCTTCTGAGAAGCTGAAGGCATTTCCCTAGCTAATATTACAGTTGACTCAATATCCTAAACCAGTGCAGGGTTAAGTAACTTGTTGAAGTGCAAACCAGTTCAGGAAGGGAGAATCCGGAACTCCAGATTTCTACCTAAATATCATTTTATGGAGAAAGATGCTTTGATATTTATTGGACTTTATAACAAGTCTATCCCCTCCACATAATAATAATAGTTTCAGGTGCAAATGAAACTGTGAAGCTTCTCCTCTTTGCAGGAGGATTGCAACAGAGGACTGAGAGTGGGGGGCAAGGCTTCTGCGGTCAGTCTTGTCACTTGTCCCCATCACTTCCCAGCTATGGAAGAGAAAGGGAAGGCACAGCCCAGGTGGCACAGCTGGCACAGCCCAGGTGGCAAAAGTCCAGAGGAGCTGAATGCTGAAGTACCCTCAACCCACCCCACTCATTTTGTTTCCCTTTTCATCATTTTCACATTTTTTTCTGCCAGTGTAGTTACTGAATGTCAGCGGCCCAGTTTCTGTGTCCTGCCTTGTTGTAGCATGTGGGTTGGAACTATGCTTTCCTTGTGCACTGCGTGTGCTGTGGGGTGCTTAATACATGCTAAATTATGACAGCAGTCCTCTGTATGCCTGAGAAGTCAGTCTTCCTCCTGAGGGCCATATCCCATTATGTTACACTTGTGTTTAAGACGGTCGGAAGCTGAAGGCATCCCTCCTGCTCCTTCCACTTTAGGAGCCAGTGCTCCTTCCACTTTAGATGAACAGCTGGAACTCACATAACATAGCCTCTTCCGACAAGATTTCTTTTAGAGAAAGAACATTCTAGGGATGTGATCACTGAGCATCCCAGCTCCAAGCCAAAAGGCAACCTGTTACATAGCGCAGTTCCCATTTAGCCATGCAGGCAAGGGACCCATTAAAACCTCATGTGCGTCAAGGGGTCCCAGAGAAAACGTTCCTCTCTGCGTTCCTGAGAAACCCCTCAAAACTTCCCAGCAGACGGCTATCCCTCTAGGCAGAAAGTAACAGTGAAATAAATCTCCTGCAACCGGCAGCGGTTCTGTCAGAGCCTCTGGGTCTGTAACTATTTTAAGACCTGGAGGAGTAGGATAAGAGCACGGGCAGCTGGAGAGAGTGGCTCCAACAGGGCTGCAGGGGAGACGTGTGGTCACCTGCCGCGTGGGGACAGCAGGGCAAGGGCAGGCGGGCTCGGCTCCTGGACTCCTCCTGAGGCCACAAGGCTGACCTGTTTCTCGGCACCTGGGCCCCCCGTGTGTGACTCTGCATAGAGCTCATCATGATTTGTCGCCCAAGGTCATAACCAGTCACGGCCAGCATCATTTCACCAGGCACACGGGGTAGAAGCAGCAAAGAGAATCGCAGCACCGGCAAACACTTACATAATGAAAACTATCTTCGCTCTCACTCACCGCTGCCGCTCTCACTCACCGCTGCCACTCTCAGCACGTAAATCATTAAAACAAACACTCCGCAAGTGTTTATGTGCATTTTAGCAACTCGTCATAAAGCACACGCTTCCTAGTAGTAGAAAAACCTACAGAAATGTCTGTGAAATTAAACAATGGATAAATTCGAATCAGCTTTTCTCTTTTTGCAGGACTAAAAACTACAATAAGTCAAGTGAATACTGGCTTGAAAACTAATACCCAACTACAGTGTACCTTTAAAAATGCTCCACTGAGATTCTGATAGTGCCTTATTAACAATGAAAACTAAGAAGTAACAGCAATAAGTCAGAATTTTTTGGATAAACGTATACATTATGAAGGATTACTGGAACGAAACCCTTTTTACTGCTGAAGATGACATTAGAGGCTTCTGTTATCATTATAATTCATCTGGACAGCAAATTTCTCTTCAGCTCAGTAAAAACTAAGTATGAAGTAAGTTTCTTTCTAAAAATAGCCCAAGAACTCAGTACTGCTTTTCTTTCTTTTGTTCTTTTCCTATTAAATGGAACACTGAAATATTTCCTTTCATTGTTGACACTTTATGTCATTTGCATTTAAAATCAGACAATACATAGTAACAAAGAAGTCTTTAACTACATCTTTTCAAAATAGGAAAACGGCACTCACAATACTAACCGAGGACCTGCCTCCTTCCTCGCTCTAGAGTTGACAGGCACAGATAGCTGGTAAGCACCTATCCTACTGCCTAGGAGAATTGTTTCATTAACATCTATATTCCTAAAGCTGATACATGTACTTGCTAATGGATGAAGAAATTCCTGCCTGGTTCCCTGCTGTAAGCAGACTGTTTGGCATGAAGTCAGTCCACACCGCAAACACACTTCTAAATAAGCAAGGTGATTCAAATGTAGTTTAAAATATTCAATATCAAAATTTTTTGTGTTCTTCAGTACAAATTTAAGTTGGCAATAACGTGTTAGATGAACTGCAGTTAAGGTTACAGAATCCCATGGTCTTTGGTTACTTTTGATAACTAACTCAGTCTAAAAGAGGATGCTTTAAATTATTCTCCAAAACCTTCCTCCTAAATTAATTTTTAAAAGTGCTTCTCTTTAGGCGTATATGGGTTTATTTTGTAGCACAAAATTCCCCTTAAAAAGATAAAAAACTGTCCATCTGTACATTAAAGAAAATTACATTTGACACTCCATTATTTCTACAAAATAAACTTGTAGCACAGAGTATGACAGGAATGAACTTTTAACATTTTTTTTCTCAAGAGTTAGGTTACCATAGTAGAAAATAAGCTCAATGACACAATACAATGTTTCTGTATTTACAGAAACCATATCCATTAGTCAAATATTTTAACATAAAATAATAATCTACAGATTGCCTTTGCAAAAATAAGAAAGAATCGAAAACTTTTTCTTGGGAAAATTGAATGAGGCAGATTTATTGCACTAGGAGATATTTAAAGAAAAACCTTTTGCCACCTTTCTTAGCTTTCTCTAACGTACCAACCTTAAAGCTTCCAGTTTTCCCAAGAGATAAACATTACTATGACGGTAACATTAGGAAGATTTAAGGAGAAAAGAACAAAGAGAAGTCTTAAAATTCCACCCAGTACTTACAAGTAGTTTCCAAGAAAACGGAGCCACAATTCTTCAGAAGACTGCTCTCCTGATCATAAACACAATCTGAAGTCTAAAATAGATATCCTATCACCTTAGGCCGAGAAGTCACATTTCAGCTTGCTAACTTCTACTTTTACAACTCATAGAACTAACCCCGGCTAAAATTAACCGCAGCCAAGCGGCAGGCAGGAACACGCTGATTTGCATCATGTGTGCCGGGATTTATTCACTAGGACAACATCGGTGTCCTCTTAATGGGAAATGCGGCCAAGGGGCGTGCCCTGGTGAACAATACATAGCATCATGATTATGCTAATTACTGAATTCAGTCCAATAATGCTAACTTCTTTTAAGTTGTTTTTGCAAGTACTGACAAAGAGAAGGAGTAAGCTTTTTCCTAACAGGCATTCACTTGATTTTTAAGCACATTCAAATCAGACCAAACTTTGGCAACAAGGTGGCAGTGCTGTGTGCTCTTTACAAGCAAAAGCAAAGCAAAAGGACATTCTATTCGATTAAACAGCGTGATTAGATGCAGCACTACATGAAATAAAATAGACACAGAACATACATATCGGAAAGTCTATCCACCAGAACCCTGAAATAACAGCTTTTTCTTTCTCTATAATGAACTGATTGCAGGGACTTGCTTTCTGGCTCTGCCTCCTTCTGCACCTCCCAAGGAGTAGCTATGAAGACACAGATTCAGTAATAAATCACAACTGAGAATAAACATCTCAAATATTTGCAAAGGCATTGTCCTTGGCAAGAAGCATTTTAAGGTGGATTTACTGCTTGGCTAGAAAAATTGTCCTCTGTAGGTGACTGACCATCTACAGAGCATGTTGGAACTCAAGCTAACAGATAAAGACACCAAGCATACAGCTGATACTTAAAAGAAAATCAGAACATGAAAAACTTTCTCTCAAAAATATAAGTACAACTTATAACGAAGACATTAACTGCTTAGTATCTACTCAAGATGGTTTAGAATAGTTTGCTTTAGACTAAGTTCTGATGACACATTTTGCTCTTATTGGACACTCTATGAAAGATATCAAAGCACTTTACAAACGTCAATCAAATCTCCAAGCATCTTTGGGAGATGTCGTTTTCCTCTTTTTTTCCACAGATGGGTAAAAGACAGGGTAATTCAATGTCAATGACTTCAACCAACCCTGGATCACCCCATCACCTCTTGAGCCCTTTATAACATCTTCCATATTAACCACTTATCTATAATCCTATAGACCTTTTCAGAGCTGTTTGTTTTCCTCATTTTAAAATGTCATGTTAGTTTGGACTTCAGAAGGTTCACTCTACTTGACACCCAGACGCCAGGCCTGAACTCCAGGGGCTTAAAAAGCATTCCTAGACTCTCTCTTGCAGGCAGGCATCCTACAACATGGATCCCTAAAACATGGCGATGCCCTCAGGAGGCACTGTCTATCTGCAGCCTGCTGCCCAAAGTGCAAACGGTTGATCTTCATTGGTGTGAGTTGGACATCACCAGCACAATCTCCCTCCTGTTGTTTACAAACACTGCCGGCTGCTGGCCTGAGACTGCATCCCCTCGGCCTAACCTGAGGCTCTATGCCAGCACCTGCCCCACCTCTGCAAGAGGGTGGCTGGTATGCATTCCCCTTCACTCCAACCCAGAGTCATGGGAGGCAGCCATTTCCCACTCTGTGCTGAAAGGAGAGAAGTCAGCACTCATCAAAGATGGCTAGCTGCTAATGAACAGAATTGTTCTCAATAATCTACCGCAAACTCACTCTAGAAGTCTTAATGCCAAAAAGGACCTTGTAAGGCTATTTTTGACACAATATTCTTATCCTATTATGTCATAGTTCAGGAGAAAAGTCTCTAAGCCAAAATACTATTTCTGCCCTAAACCACAAAGTAAGGAAAAGCAACTACACCAAGTGCATTTCTGCATCAGAGTTTGTATTGGAGAGGAGCAGTCTGATGTATGATGGATCCTACATCCATTCATCGGAAGGCAGGGGACCCTGAGCAATGCTCCGGTTCCTCACACATCAGATATGCCTAGTATGACTCTGCTGTTTCAACTGCAGCCACACTTGTTCCACAGTGGAAGAACCAAAGCATTCCAAATAAAACAGTGCCTCCTCCAATTTACATTAGTCATTCTGCTGCTTCCTTTTCATTAGTGAAACTACTTGAGTCAACAGTGCTTTTGTTCTAGGTATACTTATGACAGTAGAGAAAAATCTGTATCAGAGTACCTTTAAAAGCAGAGTAAATTCTTCCCGTTTGTTCTCATTAATTTTTGGTGGTAGAGGAGGGACAGGGAAGGCGGTGACCTATGGGATCTTTAGTTCAACGAATCCATGAAATTAAAGAAAATTACTGTGTTTATGAATCTACACTAATGAATTAACCCGGATACCAACCTTCTATGAGCAACTACATGTATAATTTAAAATTTTCTAGTAGCTGCTTTTACAAAAGTAACAATAAAGAGGTAAAATTTAATAATATATTTTATTTAACTCAATATATCCAAGATATGATTATTTCAATGTGTAATAATCATAAAAACTATTAATGAGATATCTTCATTCTTTTGTTTGTACTGCCCCAAGCCTGTGCAATCCAGTGCATATTTTACAATTAGTACATTCCAATCTGGACAATCCACATTTCCAATGCTCAGTACCCACATGTGCCTGGTGACTATAATAGTGGAAAGCCTGAGTGTACAAATATCTTCTGACAACAGCTTTTCTACAACATATACTAATATTTACGTGTTTGTGGGCAAGTGCACACTTACATACACTCGATAAACATCAACTAAGATACTAGGCATATAGGATGAAAAAAACCTAGTTTTTGTCCTCAAGGAGCTCAAAGTTTAGACACTTGGCATTCTTTGTGTTTTAGAGCTAGGGTCTCATTCTGTCACCCAGGCTGGAGTGCAGTGGCACAGTCACGGCTTACTGGAGCCTCAACCTCCTGAGCTCAAGCAATCCACCCACCTCAGCCTCCTGAGTAGCTGGGACTACAGGCATGTGCCAGCACACCTGGCTAATTTTTAAATTTTTTTGTAGAGACGAGGTC
The DNA here is from genome assembly GCF_000951045.1 of Mandrillus leucophaeus. Taxonomy (NCBI): domain Eukaryota; kingdom Metazoa; phylum Chordata; class Mammalia; order Primates; family Cercopithecidae; genus Mandrillus; species Mandrillus leucophaeus. The sequence continues at coordinate 789,142 of NW_012107019.1, read as the reverse complement.
TCACCATGTTGCCCAGGCCAGCCTCGAACTCCTGGGCTCAAGTGATTCTTCCACCCCAGCCTCCCAAAGTGCTGGGATCACAGGAATGAACTACTGCCCCTGGCTTCTTGGCATTCTTTACCTTTGAAATAATAGCAAAATATTCTGTGTTCTCTGTGTGTCTTCTTCTGGAAAGAGAAATTTCTTCATCACTTCATTAAAAGAGTCTGTGTCTCAAAAAGGTTAAGAGCCAGGAGACTAGACTAGCACCAGATGCTGGGAGAAATGGAGAGCTATGGAAAACGAAGGAACTGAGATAGATAGAAGGGGAAAGATCCGAGGAGAAAGAAAGGACTAAAAGGAAGATAAATAAACAAAGAAGACAGAAGAATTTCACTGCTAGACATGAAATTTTAGTTATAAAATCATACAATAAAAATTGGCGGCGAGGCATGGTGGCTCACGCCTGTAATCCCAGCACTCTGGGAGGCCGAGGTGGGTGGATCACGAGGTCAGGAGTTCGCGACCAGCCTGACCAACATGGTGAAACCTCGTCTCTACTAAAAATACAAAAAAAATTAGCCAGGCATGGTGTTGCACGCCTGTAGTTCCAGCTACTCAGGAGACTGAGGCAGGAGAATCCTCTTGAACCCGGGAGGCAGAGGCTGCAGTGAGCCAAGATCACGCCACTGCCAAGATCACACCAGCCTACGCAACAAAGTGAGACTCCGTCTCAAAAAAAAAAAAAAAATTGGCATGTTCCAGTTACTATGACAGGTGCTGGGGACAGATACAGAGATGAAAGACAAGGTCTCTATGTCCAAGGAGTTCACCTTTTAGCGACAGGAACAGACTCACCCAGGCAGATACAATACTTGGGTCAAGTATAAGACGCAGTTTATGTGTGATGTGCTATGGCTGCAGCAGGGAGAGGAGGGAGGGTGCCACACAAGAGGGACACAGTACCCTTTCTTTTCTTCTTTTTTTAATTGAGAAGATGTCTCACTCTGTTGTCCAGGCAGGAGTGCGGTGGCACAATCTTGGCTCACTGCAACCTCCACCTCCCAGGCTCAAGCGATCCTCCCACCTTAGCCTCCCAAGTAGCCGGAACTACAGGTGTACACCACCACACCTGGCTAATTTTTATATTTTTTGTAGAGATGGAGGAGTTTTGCTATGTTGCCCCGGCTGGTCTCAAGCCTATGATAGGACAGTAAATAAATAGGCTGGGCTCGGGTGATCCACCTAACTTGGCCTCCCAAAGTGCTGGGATTACAGGCGTTAGCCACCATGCCCGGCCCCTCATTTCTTAAATGAAGGTTATTTTCTGATTAAATTTTAAATTTATGTTCTGGAATGACTCAAGATTCTGCATTTTACTTTGGAACCTTAGAAAAGCATGGATAGGTCATGGAGAAATCAGGTATTCTAAAATATTTTAAAATGACATTTGGAAATAGCAGTGAAGTTTCTATTCTGAGCTATTTATCATCAAATTGAACCTGGTTATTTGATCCAACTATTTAAGGTTGAGGCAGGAGGATCACTTGAGGTCAAGAGTTCGAGACCAGCCTGGCTAATGTAGCGAAACCCCATCTCTACAAAAAACTTAGCCGGGCATGGTGGCACACACCTGTAGTCCCAGCTACTTGGGAGGCTGAGGCATGAGAATCAATTGAACCTGGGAGGCAGGGGTTGCAGTGAGCCGAGATCACGCCACCACTCCAGCCTGGATGACAGAGTGAGACTCTATCTCAAAGGGAAAAAAAGCCACCAAAAAATGAACATTGAAGAAAAAACTCAACTTGTTAGGAATTCTCTGTATTTATTTATTTTGAGACAAAGTCTCGCTCTGCCACAGTAGTGCAATCTTGGCTCACTGCAACCTCCGCCTCCTGTGTTCAAGGATTCTCCTGCCTCAGCCTCCTGAGTAGCTGAGATTATAGGTGTGTGCCACCATGACCGGCTGATTTTTGTATTTTTAGTAGAGACAGGGTTTCGCCATGTTGGCCAGGCTGGTCTCAAACTCCTGACTTCAAGCAATCCACCCACCTCGGCCTCCCAAAGTGCTGGGGTAACAGGCGTGAACCAGATGTGCCTGGCCTACGTTAGGAATTCTTTGGATTGTAGCTGTGGACTCACAAAGACCTGGGTTCAAAATGTACCCCACCACCTACTAGCTGTTTGACCTTGAGTAACTGAGCTCACCTCCGTGACTCGGCTTCCTCGCCTGTAAAATGGGGATAATTATGCTGACATCAAGGGTCGGTGTTGGAAGGAAGTGAGATGTATATAGCACAGGCACACAAAGAGTCTCAATAAATGGCCGGAGCCATTATGCTCACAGCAGGTCTAGCAGCAGTGTGGTACTTGCTGAAGGGCAATTTGGGATATTGACTGAGTGTGGATTAAAGGCTCCCTGTTTTTATAGCATGAAGCTTCTTCAAAAAATAAAATGTTGAAAGGAACTTCAAATGGTTGTTAAGTATTTCAGGAAAACCAAGGTCTGTTAACTCCTTTGGAAAACTCTGTAGCTGCGCCAGCCTGTTTCATTTTCTCCATGATATGGCCTCATGTCCCCAACCAGAGGTTAGCACAGGATTCAGGGACACTGACTGAAGAACACAGGCGAATCACGTGTCTGGGCAGACAGCTGCTGTAAAGTCCCCCTATTCCTTCCTTACCCTAGGGAGTCCCTTCCCGCACTGACTCTGGGCTTGGCCAGTAGGACAAGAGCAAACATAACGCTGGGCCCTGGGAAGTGCTGGCGCGTGGGGGCTCACCCTCTCTTGCGACTCCAAAATGCCCTGCCCTGGCTTCCCTACTGCATATGAGAAGGCCACATGGAGTGGGGACACGCCATCACTGCTAAGTCCCTGCTGCCGGTCAGCCCGCTGAGTGCTGATGGGTGGGTCAGGCCATCCTAAACCACACAGCCAACCAGCCGCCAGCTAACTGCAAAGTCCAGCCAGGCTCGCTCAAGCCAGAATCACTCCGGTGCCGTACAGAACTGTGAGGTACAGAAATAAATGTTTGTTTTTTTGAGCCACTAGTAGCAGGTAGTTTGTTATGCAGCAAAAGCTGACTCATACACACTCTCCAAAAAGGCTGCATGCTCAGGAGGGCTACACCAGTGTGATCCACAGCGATGCAGTCTTCACACTTCAGAAATGGACTCTATTCACATACATACGAACAGAGAGCTCTAACTCTACACAGAAGAAATTGTTATCTTCTTCAGCTAAAAAAAAAAAAGACGTAAACTCTTCAAGACAGTGCTTTTAAAAACCCTGATAAATAGCTAATTCAGCATAATTTTATGACAGTTTTGATCAGGATTGTGAAAGTAAAGGCAGCATTATGACTGCTGTTGTTTGAATACTCATTTTAACATAGTTGATTTTAAAAATTATATTAGAATTCTCTTGGGGTTTTCATACTGCTCTACATTCAGAACAGCCATTGATTTAACAAACATTTGTTAAAGCACCATCAGGAAACTCCCAAGCATTTGCAAGATTTGTGTAAGTGGCAGGATGCCCATGACCACAACAGAAAGTGGTGTCAACGACAGTTCTGCCTTTAAGAGGCTCATAATATGATAAGAGTCATGACACTGGCCATAAACTTATCATATAAGGGAGCAATTATTAAGCATCCCAAAAGTTAAAAGTTCATTCCAATAGGAACATAAGTAACGAAGAGGCTTCCAGTTGTGTTAATCAAGAAAGGTTGGCCGGGCGCAGTGGCTAACGCCTGTCATCCCAGCACTTTGGGAGGCCGAGGCGGGTGGATCACCTGAGGTCAGGAGTTCGAGA
>NW_012107019.1:770286-784255 GCF_000951045.1 Mandrillus leucophaeus | reverse complement strand
GGGTTATTATGAAGACTAAATGAGTTTTCTATTTGTAAAGTATGTAGAATAGTGCCTGGTATAAACGTTTTGTTAAATAAACTTATACGTTTATGCACATACAGCAAACAGATAGATATATATAGAAAGGCATGCATAAGTGTAGATATATAGATACAGCTTTATCACCAAGAACAGTACCTGGTATGTAGAAAATGCTAAACATATTTAAATGTTTCCCTTCCTCCTCCTTTGTCTGGAGTCCATAGAGATCTAGAGCACCAAGTCAGACACATTTCATGCACCCCAACATCATCCTCCACTCAGTTAAAAGAACACAGGCTGTCCTTCCTCTACTTTCACACTGGAAGCTTTCTCCTTTCTCTTGGGGGCAATAATTCTGCACTTGCTGATACAAGATGCTAGGCTTAGCCAGGCACAATGTCATGCCTATAATCCCAGCACTTTGGGAGGCCAAGGGCATAGGATTGCTTGAACCCAGGAATTTGAAAACAGTCTGGGCAACATAGTGAGATTTTTTGTCTCTAAAAATTAAAAAAAAAAAAAATTTAAAAAAATTAGCAGGTGCAGTGGTACCTGCCTGCAGTCCCAGGTACTTGGGAGGCTGAGGTGGTAGGATCTCTTGAGTCCAGGAGTTTGAGGCTGCAGTGAGCTATGATTGTGCCAATGCATTCCAGCCTGGGCAACAGAGCGAGAACTTGTCTCAACAAAACAAAATAAAACAAAACAAAAAGATGCTAGGCTTGAAACCACTAGAGACAGATACAACACAGCCACTAGCTTCAAAACAAAAGAGCACTAATACCTTATGTGATAAATGCACCTCAAATGGAAAAACAAGCACAGGCTTATTAAGTGCAACCTTCACTTCTATAATTTATTACTATGCAAGCTAATCTAAAACAAGAAACCCTGAATGCAGTAAGATTTTGGAGAAAAAGTCAAACATTAGATTTACAGCCACAGTAATTTGAAAGTTAGGTTAACAAAAACCTTACTAATCCCAGACTAATTTGGCTTGAACTAGATATACATCTAAACTGAAAATACTTCTAAATGCAGTTTTATTACTTGAATCAACACAATGTTAAACTGAGTTTCCTCTGTTTTTAAAAGGAAAGTACTAAGGATAGTTACTGGATTATACCAAAAACAAAACCAAAAAAAAAAAAAACCCACCAAAAGTGCTTGAAAATATTCTACTATGTTGAAATAAGTAACATTTTCCTGCAATTTTATAGTATTTACTTCTTTAGAAACCACTTTTTCATAGGTGTCACCAAGGTAAACTTTACCCATCACAAACAAAACCTTATTGCCAATTTTGTATTGGGTAGAATGTGAAATAATGAGTTGTGCTAAACTGCTAATCATAAACATCCACTTCTCAGTTTATTCCCTCCAATAACAGGAAAACTATTAAGTATCAGGCAACAAGCTACTGATTGCCTAAATCTTTTGATACATGGTATAAAATAAGAATTTTTGTGATTTAAACCTATACTGTTTCACAATCATTCAAGTCTGTTTCAAGAGCACTTAGAGTCTTTAGGTAAGGATTACCCTACTTTTAACTTGAAATTTAAGACTTTCTGAGGAACAGAGGGCTGTAGGAGTCTTTTAATAGAGCCATATTCCTGGGTTCAGTCAAACTGAACCAACCGCTAGCTTTGAGACAGTAGGCAAATTATTTAACAGAGTTCTCCCTGCCCATCTGTAAAATGAGGATAAGGATTCATCCACCTTCTAGGACTGTTGCAAAAATGACTTAATGCACATAAAGCACTTACATCAGAGCTTGGCATGGATTTTTGAAAAAAAATATATATATTTTATACATGGATTTTTTTTAAAAAAAGAAAATATACATATAATATATATATTTTATATGTAAGCTATAAAATATATGTATTTTATATGTAAGCCCTATTTCAAGTAGACAGGGAACTTGCAGGGTATGCCTGAAAGGACCCTCATAATGACAGCCAAGAGCCTCCAGCTTCACTGTGAATAATTTCAAGTCTATTCTCAAGGCTCCTGCTCAAGTCTCTGAGCATCTGTGAGAGGCGCTTGAAGGGCAGATACCCACGTGTGTGGTGGAAGACAACACTTGATACCAATTTTCCAAGAGACATGGAAATCAAGAATTTGTTTTCTAATTTGTAATAGTTTTGCTGTAAATGGGTATGATCTGTTTTCAAACAGATAAACTAAGAAGTGGTCACTTTTGGCCAGGTGCAGTGGCTCACACCTGTAATCCCAGCACTTGCGAGGCCAAGGCAGGTGGATCACAAGGTCAGAAGTTCAAGACCAGCTTGGCCAACATAGTGAAATCCCATCTCTACTAAAAATACAAAAATTAGCTGGGCATGATAGTGGACACCTGTAATCCCCGCTACTCGGGAGGCTGAGGCAGGAGAATCGCTTGAACCTGGGAGGCAAAGGCTGCAGTGAGCCGAGATAGCGCCACTGCACTCCAGCCTAGGGGACAGAGCAAGACTCCATCTCAAAAAAAAAAAAAAAAAAAAAGTGGTCACTTTTAGGGTAAGCAGTTCAAAGTCAAGCTCAAATTAAGAAACAAAATATTCATAAGAGGATCTAGTTGCACTTGGCTATAAGAACACAGCAGGTGGCTACTTCCACAGGTCTCCTGACAAACGTACGTGATTGTATCCTTAGGTACTAAGTCTTTCATTTAAAAAGTACTAAAAACATGAGTGTTTGTTTTCAAAGTAGCTGAGATAAGCAAAAAACAAAGAAAAAAAAACCACCAAAAAACCATAAAACTAAACCCAGAAGGATCAACAACTCGGCTCTCAGAACTATAATAGCCCAATAATTATAATAATCCAAGAGACCATTCTGAGAAATGCCAGAGACCAGTTCCTTTATCATACAGGGGGATGGTTCACAAAAGAGGAGTGGACAAACAGTACTGGGATAGTCATGGTTGATTGTAGACCACAAAATAAAAGCCAATTACCCATTTTAGACATTAATGCTTTCATTGTAAGAGTTGGTTTCTTCTTTTTGACATTATATTCTTGCCTCTCCAATTGCCAGGACAGGATGCATTTCCCACTTCTTTGACTCAGATCTGTTTTTTAAAAATGCTCTTTAAAAACAACTGAAAATTCTCCTTTTTTGTTTCCCAAACTAAGAACCTTTTATATAAACCATAAGGAACAGCTCTGGATAGATCCAGATTTCTTTACTATTTAAAAAAAAAAAAAAAAAAAAAAAAAAAAAAACCTCAAAAAACTCTTTTTCTTTTCTTTTCTTTTCTTTTTTTTTGGAGATGGAGTCTCACTGCTATGCTCAGGCTGGAGTGCAGCGGCACGATCTCAACTTACTGTACCTCCGCTTCCCGGGTTCAAGCGATTCTCCTGTCTCAGCCTCTCGACTAGGTGGGACTACAGGTGTGCACTATCACACCCAGCTAATATTTGCATTTTTAGTACAGATGGGGTTTCACCATATTGGCCAGGCTGGTCTCGAACTCCTGATCTCAAGTAATCTGCCCGCCTCGGCCTCCCAAAGTGCGGGGAATACAGGCCTGAGCCACCACACCCAGCCCAAAAATATTTTTCAATAAGATGGATAGAAATGTAAAAGCGCAGCATATTTATAAGGTCCAACCAACACTGTGGCTTTGAAAAAGAAAACTCTTGCCCTTCTTATTTAAAATTATTAAAGTAATAAGCAGCTAGTTAGACAAAGAGCATTCAGGTTGCTCATACACAGCAGATCAGAACTATGCATGCCCAAATCACAACATCAGATTAGTAGTCACCGTTCTTTGTATCAGCTTTAAATACACCATCTCTTCTCATAAGAGTGTTGTGGTAGTCAGTGCTCAGGAAAAATAATTAAGATAAGGAACGAATAACACAAAACACCCCTCAAACAATATCCAACAGAGTATCTCTGAGATCATTTACTAAAGTAATCTCTCTCAAAACCACTTTTATGCTTAAACTAATCCTAGGCACTGAAAAAACAGGAAGAATAAATTACATTTAACTTGCCATTCTTTAGAATGCTGGACAATTCTGAGATGCATGGAGGAAAAAAAGTATTAAAAATAGCCAAGAGAAGGATTAGACAGCAGCTAAAACACAAAGGCCAGGGGTGAGATCAAAATTAGAAACATATAATGTCTGGAGAACTGTCCATATAAGGGCATCTTCATATCAGTAACTCAGTTGGAATAATCCACCGGGCAGAATTAACAGCTGCCACTATCACAGTGGCTGCCTCTCCACCTCTCATTCAGAAACCGCTGGAGTCTTGGGAGACACATATGACATGACTTTATGCTGTTATATTCAGACAGTCAATGTTTGGGGGTATTTTAAAAGCTGGTCTGAACTTTCCTCATCCTAGATGATAAACTTCATATATTTAGATCTTTCCTTTTCACACAAGTATGAAAAAGCAATAGAAGAGGATAAAACTTTGCTGAGCACTTTTAACCACTCCTATACCACATTGACTTGCATTCCCTAACCCCATAGATTTCCTGACTCCCCTAAGTAGGCGGCTGGTTGTACATTCTCATGTGTTCATTTATCCATCAGGCTCTCAGGGAGCTTCCCAACCTGGTGACAAGTGCTTGAGAAAAGAAATGAATAGGATCTTATCTTCCAGGAGTTCAGTGTACCCTGGAAGACAGGTACATAAATAATAATGCAGGTAAATCCTGTAACAGAAGTAAGGGATGCAATTCTCTCTGGGGCTTGGGGAGATTGTGCGATGGAAATACCCAGGCAGAAAAACAGTGAAAGGCATTCTAGGAAGAGCAATCAGTACAGGCAAAGGTTCAGGGGTAGGAAACAATGTAGCAGGTTCTGGGAATAGCAAGAAGTATGTGTTTTGAATACAAGTGATGGGATATGAATGGGAGAAGAGGTAGAAGATTAGGTTGCAAAAATAGATTGGTGCTAGATTGCTGGGGCCTATAAGCACCATGCTAAGGAGTGGGTCCATTATCCTGTAGCTCTGAGGCTCTCAACTCTGGATACAAATTAAAATCTCCTGAGAAGCTTTAGAACAAAATGCTGATGGCCTGTTATTTGTTAGCAATAATAATTGGGTCCAGGCATCAGCAGTTTTTAAAAACTCCCATGTAGCAATTCTAACCTGTGGGCAAGAACCACTCCGGTGGGCAACAGGGAGTCAACACCACTGCATCAGCTTAGGATAGCAATAGAAAAACATTAAAACAATAGTTAATTGGGTAACAGTGTGAAGAGCAGATTAGAAACAGAGATTAGGGGAGAAATGTCCGTTAGTTTATACGCTACTGGAAACAGGCAAGAGATAAGAGTAATTATTAGCCTTTTTTGGGTTACTGACTTGCATGAATGCCAACAATAAAAGTTAAAAAGCCCTTCCCCGGCTGGGCACCGTGGCTCATGCCTGTAATCCCAGCACTTGGGGAGGCCGAGCCAGGTGGATCATTTGAGGTCAGGAGTTAGAGACCAGCCTGGCTAACATGGTGAAACCCCATCTCTACTAAAAATACAAAAATTACCTGGGCATGGTGGTACGCGCCTGTAGTCCCAGCTACTTGGGAGGCTGAGGCAGAAGCATTGCTTGAACTCAGGAGGTAGAGGTTGCAGTGAGCTGAGATCACACCACTGCACTCCAGCCTGGGCAATGGAGTAATACTCTGTTAAAAAAGAAAAGAAAGGCCCTTTTTCTAAGAAACATGCACATATGTCAAAAAACATACATGTAATTTCTGGGGCTGATAAAGCTCTGTGAGTGATGGATTCAGCTTAGGGAAGCCTGGTGTAAAGGCAGTGATGGAAAAAGAGAGACTGGAGGTAGAATCATAGCATTGATGACTTCAGTCATCAGGGAAAAGAGGAGGAATTCAGGATGACACTATCACTTCCAGTGTGAGAATTATAAATAATAAACATGTACTGTGCACCTAAGTGTCAAGAACTGTACGAAGCACTTAACGTGTATTGATCTCACTGATTTTTCCCAATTCTTTAAGACAGACTGATATCACATCTGTTTCATAGCTGAAGAATCTGAGATTCACAGACGTTAAATTGGCTTGTCCAAGGTCACATGGAGATAAGTAGTGGGGCAGAATTGAATCCCAGACAGTTTTGACTCCGGAGCTTGTGGTATTAACCTCTCCCCATGCTACCTCTGATGAATGGTACCTGTGTATTAAACAGGGGTGACAGGAGAGTATGGCAGGAGTAGGTTTAGGATGAGCAAGGTGGAGTAGGGATATAAATAATCAGTTTTAGACATGCTGTGTTCAAGATAATACAAGATATACAGATGACAGTATCTGTTAAATCAGAAAAAATCGGAAAGAGATCAAGAGGTGAGAGAAGAAAGTATGGTAACAGAATATAGTATTTCTGAGTTCTCTCCGGTGCCAGCGCTGTGCTGAGTGCTTACTCACAATGGCAAAAGTCTATCACTATCTTTCTTCTGCAAGTGAGAGAACAGACCTGGGAAACCAGGGTCACATAGCCACTAAGTGCTTAAGTCAGATTTGAATCCACGAGGCTACCTTCCTAACCTCTAACCCACCCCCTGGCACTCTAAAAAGTAGAAATCCTGGGGTCATAAGTGGCTGTAGCCTCCCAACTATTCTAAGACTACTAGTGTGTCTTAGAACAGGGGTCTAAGATACAGGGTTTTTTAAAAAAAGTTTTACATAAAAATGTTTGACAATATTTATGTATTTCCACAACCTCAAGGATTTTTATATTGTTTCAATTATCAAAGGGTCATAAGGGATAGCTTAGTCTCAACCAACTTCAACAAATATTGGCGGTGTACTTCCACAGGTCGGTATGCAAGCTTGGGTGCAAACCCATGGGCATGACACAGCATGACACCAGTTTTATATAAAACACAGAGCTGCTACGCAAGTCAGAAGCCAGGACAACTGGTCTAGTGGAGACTGTGCTTCCTGAAGCCATAGCAAGGGCAGGAAGTGATGAAATTTCCTTTTTTAGTCATTTTTGTAATTTGGAAAATTGTGATTCTTCTCCTCTCTAAAGTAACCAAAATGAAATCTTAAACACTATCCTACAAGTCCAGACTAGTTACTTCAGGTAGAACAGCGGAGTAACTTATGCACTGCAGTTTCAGATAAAAATCGGTTATATTTCAATTCTCAGCACCTCTGAAAAACCTGTACTGACAATCACATAGCCTTTGAGTCAAAAACACTCCTTCCATAAAAGTACTTTTAAAGGGAACACAGTATTATCCTAGAATCTTTTCCTGTTTTAGAATTAAAGTACCTAAGAGAAGAAATGTAAAACTCCAGTTAAGAACTTCTGAAGTCCTGTTGTACAACCCTTCACTTAGAGCAGGAATCTGGTCTGGAGCTTGGACTAGTCCATGGCTGGGCTTGAAGGGTTCCCCGACCTGGGAGGTCATTGCTGTCCAGGGCAGCACATCCCATTGCTGGAGAGCTCTTACCACCGCAAGAATCTGTCTTAGACCAAGTCAAAATCCTTTGCCTTATAATCTTCACTCATTCATTCAGTTACTGAGCACAGAAGAGCTACACACCACCCTCTGGTCTTCCTATTCCCTAGTCTATAAGGGCTGCTACAACTCTCCTTTTATACCATCCTTCATATCCAACTACCAAACTCCTTTAGCAGCAGTTCCTGATATGACTTCCTTTCTCCATCCACCACTAGTCCTGCCTCCCTCGTTTGCCAATGTCTCATCTAAACTGTGGTTCAGAGACTAAAACACAATTCATCAAGGGTGCTCTAACTAGCCCACAAAACAGGACAACAGACTCGATGTAATCTAGGCACGCATCAGTGCAACCTGAGCTTGCTGTTTTTAGCAGCCACATCACAGAGATGCCTCACATAAGTCTGTGCCCCAATAAACTCTGAGCTATTTTTCATCTCGTGCACTTGAGACAGTCCACCACCCCCAAGCATTTCTCAACTCCTGGAGATGATTTATCCTTAGTATCTCATGTTGCTGATTTTAGAACATTATTACAACCTATTCAGATTATTCTGAAACTAGAATCTGCTATCTATAGTATTAGTCATCTCTCCTAATTTTATGTGACCTGCAAATTAGATAAACTTATTTTGATCCAGGTCTTTACAGAAAGAGGATACTGTGATTCAAAATGTGCTACTGAGGCTGGGCGAGGTGGCTCACGCCTGTAATCCCAGCACTTTGGGAGGGCGAGGTGGGAGGATCACCTGAACCTGGGAAGTTGAGGCTGCAGTGGGCCGTGTTCATGCCACTGCACTCCAGCCTGGGCAACTGCAGTGAGAGCCTGTCTCAAAAAATAATAATAATAAAATAAATAAATAAATAAATAATAAAATAAAAATGTGCTATTGATGGGAACTTAAGAGTACCTTACAGGTTTTTTAGGCTTAGTAATATTAATTGACAATATAAATATATTATCAATTTTAACCATATCTGCGGCAAAAGCCCCTTTGAAAATCTAATGAAAGCCATAAAATGTCCAAGTGCACACCATTTTACAATCAATACCATGTGGCTGACAGACCTCCACGAAGACCACCATGGGCCTTCTGTTAAGGAGCCCCATCCTAGGGATTGTAGGGCCTCTGGAGAACATCTTGGTTGCCAGGATTCATCAGTATCCAAATATTCCTAACATAGTTGATTTTCCTATTAAAGCCCAACTTAATACCCAGAAAGAGTCAATTAACTGGAAATCAACTGACACTAATTCATTTATTCTAATAGAGAAGACATCCAGAAACTAAGAAATCTGACCAAAACAAAATCATGGATTGTAAGAATACTTTAGGAAAAAAAGCACAAGTCCCTAAGGTTGTATGTACAAAAACATTGTTTGTAGTGGCAAATTTTTTTAAAGAATTATTTATTTATTTATTTTTGAGACGGAGTCTCATTCTGTCGCCCGGCTAGAGTGCAGTGGTGCAATCTCGGCTCACTGCAACCTCCGCGTCCCGGGTTCAAGGGATTCTCCTGCCTCAGCCTCCACAGTAGCTGGGACTATAGATGCGTGCCACCACGCCCAGCTAATTTTTGGTATTTTTAGTAGAGATGGGGTTTTGCCGTGTTAGCCAGGATGGTCTCGATCTCTTGACCTCATGATCTACCCACCTCGGCCTCCCAAAGTGCTGGGATTACAGGCGTGAGCCACTGCAACCGGCCAACCTTTTTTTTTTTTTTTTAAGAAAGGAAACATCCTAAATGTCCATTCAATGTCCATTCACAGGGAAATGGTTGACTATATTATTTTACATAAAGTCATACCAAATGGCTATTCATATTTTATTCATAATGGCTATCAAATTTTATTCACATTTTTTAAACAAGAGTTAAATCTGTTTCTATTGACCTGGAGGCATATCTATGATATACTGAGGAGGAAAATCCGGCTTCAAAATCATGTTCAGAGTTTGAGCCTATTTGAAAAACAAAAATCTCACAAACCCTATGTCATTATACACACTTTTGAGTACAGAAACAAATGGGGAGGAATTCCCATCAGGCTATGAACATGGGTGGGACATTAACTCTTGTATTTTATTCATCTGTGTATACTTTCTCTTGTTACAAGTAAATATTGTTTTACAAAGTAAAAAAATTGAGCTAGAAAAAGAGAAGAATGTGGCCCACAATAGGCTCTGTCAGTACTCAGATGGCTCAATCCCACACTCCACACAGGTTTTCTAAATGCTCTATTTCCCAAAAAGTTTCCCACCCATAGTGTATCCTAGATGAAGCCCACTCTCCTTTTTGACTACTCAATGATTCTGAATTGCTCACTGTTTTGGGTATTTGATTCCACTTCATAAGCACTATTCTGCTGTACATATTAAAGCTGTGATCTGAAGTTTAAATGTGTCCACCATTCACAAATGTGATTTTCCCCACCCTCAGGAAAATACTAATCTCAGCAGAGCCATAAATAAAAGCTATGTGAAACGCACAGTAGTCCAATGTGCAGAGGACAGATGCAGGCAGTGTACTCAAACTGTAAGGCACTGAAATTTGAGCATAGATGCTGTTCCTGTTAGTTCAATGGTTCTCGATCTTGGCTCAACAGAAGTATCACCTTGGAAGCATTTTTTAAAAATACTGGCCGGGCGCAGTAGCTCACGCCTGTAATCCCAGCACTTTGGGAGGCCGAGGCAGGTGGATCACAAGGTCAAGGGATCTAGGCCATCCTGGCCAACATGGTGAAAGCCCGTCTCTACTAAAAATACAAAAATTAGCTGGCCATGGTGGCGTGCACCTGTAGTCCCAGCTACTCAAGAAGCTGAGGCAGGAGAATCGCTTGAACCCGGGAGGCAGAGGTTGCAGTAAGCCGAGATTGCACCACTGCACTCCAGACTGGCAACAGAGCGAGACTCCAACTTAAAAAACAAAACAAAACAAAAACAAAACAAAACAAAAAAACCAACACCTGGGCGCCACTTTCAGAGATTTTAATTGAACTGGCCCAGCATAGACACTTGCTTTGTTTTTAAAGCTACATTCTGAATATTTTGAATATGCAGTTGGGGTCAAGAACTACTGCTTTTTATATTTCACTCTTTTCCTTCTCTTTTTCTAACTTCTTACAAAGAGCACTTCCTTTATCAGTTATGTAAAGGCTAGTCAGATACATCTGGGAAAGCCAAAACCTATGGACCAGCCCCTGCCTGTCTCCCATCCATAACCTGGACTGTCCTTACGTTGGCTTTTGATGCCCAACTTAAAGTGACTTAAATTTATGGCTGTCATAGTTAGGAGCCCCTCACATTCAAAAGAATATTTGTAGCCTCACTCTAATAATTTATCATGTATTAGCCTGGGACACAATGATTTTATAAAACATATTAGGACCCCAAACATTTTAGAAAACAAAAGTGCCAGTGCTACTCTACCAATAAGTTGAAATGCTGTTGGACATTAGTCAATTAACGAGCTTCCCAATTTCCCACCTCTTTATGCTAATCTTTTTTTTTTTAAGACAGAGCCTCACTCTGTTGCCCAGGCTGTAGTGCAGTGACATGATCTTGGCTCACTACAACCTCCATCTCCTGGGTTCAAGCAATTCTCCTGCCTCAGCCTCCCAAGCAGCTGGGATTACAGGCACCCACCAGCACACTTGGCTAATTTTTATAATTTTAGTAGAAAAGGGGTTTCACCATGTTGGCCAGGCTGGTTTCAAACTCCTGACTTCAAGTGATCTGCCCGCCTCAGCCTCCCAAAGTGCTGGGATTACAGGCATGAGCCATCGCGCCCAGCCTCTTTATGCTAATCGTCGTATTTTAAAAATTCTTCACGTCCACCCAGGAACACCAAAAAAATAAATAAATAAATAAAAATTAACCTCTACCACATTACAAGTAATTGATTTTTTTAAAACTCATGACTTGAAATATTTTTCCCATCCAAATGTACTATCTGAGAACGGTTATTATTCCCCACAAGAAAAAGCTCAATAAAACATTAAAAGGGATTCATTAACAAAAGGAAATAATACTTGAGTACGTGTTGTCTTACAGTATACATAAGACAGGATTCTATATTTTGGACTCAGCTGCAAATTATACAGAAAAATATTTTAAAACAAGGGGCCATGTATATTATTTATAATGGCTGCCATTAAGAAATGACTGTTTATACGTGCTGACTGCACTAGCATGTATATTCAAAAAAGCCTAATGTTCCATTTTTTAAAAATTTGATCTAGCAATCACACTCTTCAGCATTTCTCCCACAGAAATGAAAACTCAGGTCCACAGAAAAACCTGTACACAAATGTTCATAGCAACACTATTTGTAAAAACTGAAAATAACCCAAATGTCCTTCAATGGACAAATGGCTAGGCTGTAGTATATCTGCATCATGGAATACTACTCAGCAATAAAAAGTAACAAACTGTTGATACTCAGGAGTCAATGCGTACTCAATACTCAATGGATCTCAAGTGTATTATGCTGAGTGAAAAAAGCCAATCTCAAAAGGTTGCATTTTGCATGATTCCAGTTATATAGTATTCTAAAAATGATAAAATTACAGAGATAAGAACAGATTAGTGGTTACCAGAGGTTAGGGGCTTGCTATGAAGGGGTAGCAAAGGGAAAGCCTTGGGGTGATGAATCGATTCTGTATTTTTCTTCTTGAGACAGGGTCTCCCTCTGTTGCTCAGGCTAGAGTACAATGGCATCGTCATTGCTCACTGCAGCCTCAACCTCCTGGGTTCAAGTGATGCTCCCACCTCAGCCTCCTGAGTAGCTGGGACTACAGGTGCACCACCACCACACCTGGCTAATTTTTGTACTTTTTGTAGAGATGAGGTTTTGCCATGTTGCCCAGGCTGGTCTCAAACTCCTGGGCTCAAGTGATCCTCCTGCATCAGCCTCCCAAAGGGCTGGGGTTACAAGTACGAACCACTATGTCCAACCAATTCTGTATCTTGATCGTGGTAGTGGTGACACAAATCTACACATGATCAAACTGTACAAAACTATGCAAACACTTCACCAATGAGTGCATGTAAAACAGGGAAATCTGAATAACCTCTGTGGGTTATCCAGATTTATGGCAATTTTCTGGGTTTTTGGGGAAAACTGAGTAGAAGGTAAACAGGACCTCTCCGTACTACTTTTGTAACTTCCTGTGAGTGTGTAATCATTTAAAAACAAAAGTTTTTAAAAGTTTGTGAAGAGGGTCACCTATTTAGGAGACATAAACCATTTTCCCTAACCTAAGTGAAGGTACAAACATGTAAGGGGGGAAAGATACAAATGGATGGCTAGAGAAGAAAAGACTGCCAGAATAATAGTGAGCAAGCAGCTGTCATGTGCCAGGTACTAGAGCCTATCTCATTTAACTCAACAGGCAATCCAATGAGGTGGTGGCTGATAAATATCCTTACTTTTCAGAGGAGGACACTGAAGGATGGAGAAGATAAGAAAGTCATTCAACCTCCGCTGGCAAGTAGCCAAGGTGTCAAAGTTAAGAAAGTAATACAATTTCAAAGCAAAAAGGATTAAGACAAAGCACTACTGGCTGGGCATGGTGGCTCACGCCTGTAATCCCACCACTTTGGGAGACTGAGGTGGGCGGATTACCTTAGGTCAGCAGTTCGAGACCAGCCTGGCCAACACGGTGAAACCCTGTCTCCACTAAAAATACAAAAACCAGCCGGGTGTGGTGGCAGGTGCCTGTAATCCCAGCTACTTGGGAGGCTGAGACAGGAGAATCACTTGAACCTGGGAGGCAGAGGTTGCAGTGAGCCGAGATCGTGTCACTGCACTCCAGCCTGGGCGACAGAGTGGGACTCCATCTCAAAAAAAAAAAAGGTATTATTGTGGCAAAAAGGGTTCTTCTCTTCTTTTCTCTTTAGAGACTTGTTCTGTCACCCAGGCTGAAGTGTGGTGGTGCGAGCATAGCTCACTACACCTTTGAATTCCTGGGCCCAGGCGAGCCTCCTGCCTCAACCTCCTAAGTAGCTATGACTGTAGGTATGCACCACCTGGCTAATAAAAAAAAAAATTTGTAGTGATAGGAGTCTCGCTATGTTGCCCAGGTTAGTCTTGAACTCCTGGCCTCAAGCAATTCTCCCACTTTGGCCTCCGAAAGTGCTGGGACTGTGGGCATGCACCACTGCACCCAGCAAAAAGGGGGTTTAAAAGTAGCTTATAGGCTAGGCGCAGTGGCTAATGCCTGTAATCCCAGCACTTTGAGAGGCCAAGGCTGGCGGATCATGAGGTCAGGAGTTCGAGACCAGTCTGGCCAATATGGTGAAACCTAGTTTCTACTAAAAATACAAAAATTAGCTGGGCGTGGTGGCGCATGCCTGTAGTCCCAGCTGTGCATAGGCTGAAACAGGAGAATCGCTTCAACCCGGGAGGCAGAGGTTGATTGAGCCGAGATCGCGCCACTGCACTCTAGCCTGGCCCACAGAGCAAGACTCTGTCTCAAAAAAAAAAAAAA
>NW_012107019.1:750536-770236 GCF_000951045.1 Mandrillus leucophaeus | reverse complement strand
TACTACTTTTGTAACTTCCTGTGAGTGTGTAATCATTTAAAAACAAAAGTTTTTAAAAGTTTGTGAAGAGGGTCACCTATTTAGGAGACATAAACCATTTTCCCTAACCTAAGTGAAGGTACAAACATGTAAGGGGGGAAAGATACAAATGGATGGCTAGAGAAGAAAAGACTGCCAGAATAATAGTGAGCAAGCAGCTGTCATGTGCCAGGTACTAGAGCCTATCTCATTTAACTCAACAGGCAATCCAATGAGGTGGTGGCTGATAAATATCCTTACTTTTCAGAGGAGGACACTGAAGGATGGAGAAGATAAGAAAGTCATTCAACCTCCGCTGGCAAGTAGCCAAGGTGTCAAAGTTAAGAAAGTAATACAATTTCAAAGCAAAAAGGATTAAGACAAAGCACTACTGGCTGGGCATGGTGGCTCACGCCTGTAATCCCACCACTTTGGGAGACTGAGGTGGGCGGATTACCTTAGGTCAGCAGTTCGAGACCAGCCTGGCCAACACGGTGAAACCCTGTCTCCACTAAAAATACAAAAACCAGCCGGGTGTGGTGGCAGGTGCCTGTAATCCCAGCTACTTGGGAGGCTGAGACAGGAGAATCACTTGAACCTGGGAGGCAGAGGTTGCAGTGAGCCGAGATCGTGTCACTGCACTCCAGCCTGGGCGACAGAGTGGGACTCCATCTCAAAAAAAAAAAAGGTATTATTGTGGCAAAAAGGGTTCTTCTCTTCTTTTCTCTTTAGAGACTTGTTCTGTCACCCAGGCTGAAGTGTGGTGGTGCGAGCATAGCTCACTACACCTTTGAATTCCTGGGCCCAGGCGAGCCTCCTGCCTCAACCTCCTAAGTAGCTATGACTGTAGGTATGCACCACCTGGCTAATAAAAAAAAAAATTTGTAGTGATAGGAGTCTCGCTATGTTGCCCAGGTTAGTCTTGAACTCCTGGCCTCAAGCAATTCTCCCACTTTGGCCTCCGAAAGTGCTGGGACTGTGGGCATGCACCACTGCACCCAGCAAAAAGGGGGTTTAAAAGTAGCTTATAGGCTAGGCGCAGTGGCTAATGCCTGTAATCCCAGCACTTTGAGAGGCCAAGGCTGGCGGATCATGAGGTCAGGAGTTCGAGACCAGTCTGGCCAATATGGTGAAACCTAGTTTCTACTAAAAATACAAAAATTAGCTGGGCGTGGTGGCGCATGCCTGTAGTCCCAGCTGTGCATAGGCTGAAACAGGAGAATCGCTTCAACCCGGGAGGCAGAGGTTGATTGAGCCGAGATCGCGCCACTGCACTCTAGCCTGGCCCACAGAGCAAGACTCTGTCTCAAAAAAAAAAAAAAAGGTAGCTTAGAATAGATAGAGTAGGTAAAAATGCTATAGAACTGAATCTTAAATATGCCCATAATTCACATACAGCATGCAGGCTGAACACTGTCTCCCAAGAACCTCAAATCCATATTATACTTCAGCCTATAATAACTGAATACACTTGACCAGGGATATATTTGAAACTGTGGCTATTTTTATTAATTTTTCAAATTTTACTCAGAAACAAAAAGAAAACTAGCATTGATTTCTCCTTTTCAAAAGGTATCCACTGAATGGAAATAAATAGATAAAAGCTAAAATTCATAAATAATACAAAGAGGGTGCTCAAAATGGGAGGGAAAAAGCTAATCAAGTATAACAAAGCCTGTTCAAGAAAGAAAACAGGGAAAAGGAAAGTCAGCGATGTTGTCAAAAGCAAAAGGTTTCGACATTTGAAAGGTTGGACTTTTCCAACCTTAGGTTAGAGTAAAACACAAATCTGTGTATAATGAACAATACTAGCTAGCAAATGAATATTTCCAATAAAAGCTTTAAATAAAATCATGCAGTTAAGATTGTTTTCATCTTTCTTAGAAAAAGCAAGAGGAAAATTTCTGCCTTTTTCACCTAATCTCCAATTTAGACATTTAAATTGCATATTTTAACAGTATGTGAACAGACAGAGGCAATTATAGCATACATTCAATGCAAGTAAATGGGTATTTAAAAGGAAATTTGCTGTTCTGGTTGTAAAGCTTTTGAGACAGGACTAGTAGCTCACTTAATTTTAAAGATCAAGTGAAACCCCAGGAAAAGACAATATTTAAAACATCGAGAGTAGTAATCATCCTTTTAAGTCATAAACAGTCAAGTAATCCAATTAATGTGCTGATTGAAGAAAACAGAATAATCACTGTCCATTCTGCCTTTGGGTTCATCTCTGACATCAAGGGTATTCTTTCCTCTGAAGTCATCTTCTTAAAAACAAATGCAAAATCAACATGTTGGTTTTCTTAGAAGATCTGTAAAGTCCCAATGCAGGAAATTACACGTAAGAATCTTACTTGACCTTCAGAAATCCCTCACAGAAGATCAGAGTGGAACAGCTCCACTGCCACATTCCCATCCGTGGCTTTGGCTAGTGGCGAAATCTGAAAAATAATTCTTCTTGTGATATATCCTTGGAATTTCTTCCTCACGGACAAAGCTTAAGAGTTAATTAAGGTAAAAAAGCAACAATATATAGTCAGGAGAGATGGGCCACACAGTCATTATCAATCTTTCGGCCTCGGAAGAACTCAAATAGGAGATTAATTTATTTATTCCAACAAGACCCTCAGACAGCAGATTTTGATAAAAGCTGTAACCCAGGCCATTCTGCTGGTGGACAGAATCTCTCCCTAATTGCTGGGAGGGTATACCAAGGAACTGTATTTTCACTAAAGCCACATTTTAATTCATGATAAACACAACTTCTGGAAATTTTTACAACTAAATATTCTTAAGTAGAAATGCTTTTAAGGTATGAAAATGGTATTATGGTTATGCTTTGAAAAAAGTTTTTTCCTTTTGAATATACTGAAATATTTATAGTGATTTAATATGTGGGATTTACTTCAAAGTAACATGGTAATGGGGGGAGTAGGTAGAAGTTTTAACATGACTGGCCACAAATTGATAAAGCTGGGGGGTGGGGACATGATTAATTACACTATTTTGTCTTCTTTATGTTTAAAAATTTCCAACATAAAAAATTGTGTATATCCTTGCATGAGATATAAAATATATCCATGCAGGCTGGGCGCTGTGGCTCACTCCTGTAATCCCAGCACTTTGGGAGGCCAAGGCGGGCAGAAAACAAGGTCAGGAGTTTGAGACCAGCCTGGCCAACATGGTGAAACCCTGTCTCTACTAAAAATACAAAAATGAGCCAGCTGTGGTGGCGAGCACCTGTAATCCCAGCCACTTGGGAGGCTGAGGCAGGAGAATCGCCTGAACCCGGGAGGTTGCAGTGAGCCGAGATTGCGCCATTGCACTCCAGCCTGGGCAACAAGAGCAAAACTCCATCTCAAATAAATAAATAAATAAATAAAAATAAAATAAAATAAAATATACCCATGTAACAAGAAATTCTGAGACTTAGGCAGAAATCCAGATTCTTAAATGTTTTTGCTAATGCATAATTCCAGGCAAACCATCTCACCTAATAAAAAGTTCCCTGTTTCTAAAACCCATGGTTGAGGCATGATGATTTCTAAGGTTGCTCCCAGGTCTAATATTTTTACTCTGAGAATGCTGTTTGTTTTTTCCTGAATTGAGTTTTAATTCATCTTTTGTTAGCTGTCTACAGTAGCTGACTCTATAGTGAGAAGGCACAGGTGTCTCAGAAAAGTGTGATCTCAAAGCAGCTCTTTAGGACTGTTGGTGCCACACCCACCATCACCCCCTCACTAAAGAAAACACAGAAAAAGGAAGAAAGGCAACTCTGGTGACAGATACGCCTCTATTTTTCGTGAGAATGCTCACGCCTCTGAAATCTGTTTAGGTATTGTTAAGAGTCACATATCACATAAAATGTAAAATGGCTGGGCATGGTGGCTCACCCCTATCATCCCAGCACTTTGGGAGACCGAGGTGGGTGGATCGCTTGAGGTCGGAAGTTTGAGACCAGTCTGACCAACATGGTGAAACCCCGTCTCTAACACAAATATAAAAATTAGCTGGGCGTGGTGGAGAGCACCTGTAATCCCAACTACTCAAGAGGCTGAGGCAGGAGAATTGCTTACACCTGGGAGGTGGAGGTTGCAGTGAGCCAAGATCGCACCACTGCACTCCAGCCTAGGCAACAGAGCAAGACTCCGTCTCAAAAAAAAAAAAAAGTAAAATGGGCAGACCTTTCTGAATACATGAACATTTTCATAAATGTCTTCTGAAGACTGCTTATCACAGTATTGTTTACAACTGATCTGATACCTAAATTGCCATCAATAAGGGATTGGTTAAATTATAGTAGAGTACATTCTTACAATGGAGTACCATGCAGATATTTAAAAAATGAAGACATAAACCCACGATGATAGGATATGGCAAGGGGGCACAGGAACCAACTGAAATAGCTCCCAATAACAAAAGGTAGAACAATATGAGCAATAAATAAAGCAGCATTGGATTCTAACCCAGGGTATATTCACTAGTATATACAGATATAAATGCTGAATAAAGAAATGGGGGAGACAGATACAGCTCCTGTACAGAACTCCAAATCATCTACATAGATATTCTGCCCTCAACGAGGTAGGCATAACTTCCCACTCCTGATGCGTGGGCTGCGTTCCCAAAAGGGAAGCACAGAAACACATAAGGAGGAGAAACAGGTAAACTCTGCAGTGGAGAAACCGGGCAAACACAACCCCAGCAGACTGACTAAGGTCAACATCAACACTGATGAGTCATGTTGACTGTATATATCTCTGAAATGATGTGATGAAAACGGTCTGCTGCCTCTCCCTCCCTGAAACTCCTAACCCCAGCATAACCATGAGAAAAACAACAAACGAATCTCAACTGAGCAACATTCTACAAAATATCTGACTGAAAACTGTCAAGGTCATTAAAAAAAAGAAGCCTCAGAAACTGTCACAGTCAATGACTGAAATCTGAATAAAGTATGACATTTTGATAATAATAATGTATTGATATTGGTTCATTAATTTTAGCATATGTATGACATGAATGTAAAATCTTAACAACAGGAGAAACTGACAACAGGCGCACTGGCTTCCACCTGGAGTCTCAGCACTTTGGGGGGTCACAGTGGGTGGATCACGTAAGTCCCAGAGTTTGAGAACTGACTGAGCAACATAGCAGGACCACGCCTTTACAAAAAAATAGAAAAATTTGCCATGCATGGTGGTGTCCGCCTGTAGTACCAGCTACTTGGGAAGCTGAGGTGGAAGGACTGGTTGAGCCTGAGAATCGAGGCTGCAGTTAGCTGAGTTCCTACCACTGCACTCCAGTCTAAGTGACAGAGCAAGAGCCTGTCTCACAAAAAAAAAAAAAAAAAAAAAGGCGGGCCGGGAGTGGTGGCTTACGCCTGTAATCCCAGCACTTTGGGAGGCAGAGGCTGGTGGATCACGAGGTCGGGAGTGCGAGACCAGGCTGGCCAACATGGTGAAACCCCGTGGCTACTAAAAATATAAAAACTAGCCAGGTGTGCTGGGGCGTGCCTGTAATCTCAGTTACTGGGGAGGCTAAGGTTGCGGTGAGCCAAGATCGTGCCATGGCACTCCAGCCTGAGGGACAGAGCAAGATTCCATTTCAAAAAAACAAAAGAAAAAAGAAACTAGATGTGCAGTATACAGGAGCTCTCTCTATTAATCTTTGCAACTTTTCTGTAAATTTAAAACTTTTCTTAAAAACAGTTTATTTTTAAAAATGGGAAAAAGGCCAGGTGCCCAGTGGCTCACACCTGTAATCCCAGCACTTTGGGGGGCCGAGGCAGGCGGATCACCTGAGGTCGGGAGTTCAAGGCCAGCCTGACCAACATGGAGAAACCCCATCTCTACTAAAAATACAAAATTAGCCAGGCGTTGTGGCGCATACCTGTAATCCTAGCTACTCAGGAGCTAAAACAGGAGAATCGCTTAAACCCAGGAGGTGGAGGTTGCGGTGAGCCGAGATCATGCCATTGCACTCCAGCTTGGGCAACAAGAGCGAAACTCCATCTCGAAAAAAAAAAAAAAAAAAAAAGGAGGAAAAAAATTTAAATGAAGATATAAATGTATAATGACATAGAATAATGGCCAAAATATAATAAATGAAATTAGAATTATAAACAACATGCCTGTTATAAATCTATTTGTATTTTTAAAACATTATGTGTATGTGTTTATACACCAAAAAGTCAGCGAGACCATACATCAAAATGTTAACCTCTGGGTGGTAGAATTACGAGTCATTTTCACCACTCTCTTCTTTATAGCTTTCTGTATTACCTGATTTTCTATTACCACTAAGCACTGATTACTCTTAACAATGAACCTCATTACTTCTACAACTGGGAACAAAGATATGTTATTTTGGGGAAAAAAACAGGAGTATACCACAGGGTTGATAGAGTACTCCTTAGCTCAAAAGAATGTGCATTTACATGGCAGGGCGCAGAGGCTCATGCCTGTAATCCCAGCACTTTGTGAGGCCGAGGCAAGTGGATTATGAGGTCAGGAGATCGAGACCATCCTGGCTAACACGGCGAAACCCCGTCTCTACTAAAAATACAAAAATATTAGCCGCGTGTGGTGGCGGGCGCCTTTAGTCCCAGCTACTTGGGAGGCTGAGGCAGGAGAATGGCGTTGAGGCAGGAGAATGGTGTGAACCCAGGAGACGGAGGTTGCAGTGAGCAGAGACTGTGCCACTGCACTCCAGCCTGGGTGACAGAGCGAGACTCCGTCTCAAAAACAAAAACAAAAACACAAAAAGAAAAAAATATGCATTTAAAAAACAGCCAAATTTTACTTTTTCAAGGGGAAATATTTGAAAAGGCAGTACAGAAAACTGGTTGAAAGCACAGGATTTAATCAGACTTAGATTAAAACTCTGGTTTAATCATTTACTTTCTGCACAATCTTGGGCAATTCCATCATATCCTCCCTCAAAGTCCCCTTTATTTATTTTTTGTTAATTTTTGTTGAGATGGAGTTTCGCTCGTCACCCAGGCTGGAGTGTGGTGGTGCGATCTCGGCTCACCACGACCTCGGCTCACCGTGACCTCTGCCTCCCAGGTTCAAGCGATTCTCCTGCCTCAGCCTCCTGAGTAGCTGGGATTACAGGCATGCACCACCATGCCCGACTAATTTTTGTATTTTTAGTAGAGACGGGGTTTCTCCATGTCGGTCAGGCTGGTCTCGAACTCCTGATCTCAGGTGATCCCCCGCCCTTGGCCTCCCAAAGTGCTGGGATTACAGGTGTGAGCCACTGAGCCCGGCCTATTATTATTATTATTATTATTATTATTTTGAGACAGGATCTTACCCCTGTCACACAGGCTGGAGTGCAGTGGCATGATCATACCTCACCATAACCACAAACTCTTTGGCTCAAGCAATCCTTCCACTTCACCTTCCCAAGCAGATGGGACTACAGGCACATGCCACCATACCCAGCTACATTTTTTTTGAAGAGATGGAGTCTTGCTATGTTAACTAGGCTACTCTCGAACTCCAAGGCTCAAGTGATCCTCCTGCCTTGGCCTCTGAAAGCACTGGAATTACATGTGTGAGCTACCTCACCTGGCCCATTTCCTCATTTTTTAAAATGTAATAAATAAGAAATTTTAAAATTAAAAGAATTAAAAAAATGTAATACAACCAATCTGGGGGACTCCCCCAACATCTATTTATTTACTTATAACCATATATTCTATGAGTATATTACAGAAAATATATTTTATCATATCAAGTTTTATTAGAAAATTACATAAGTAATAGCAATGGGTTAATGTATGTCAAGAACCTACTAAGGCTCCATAATGGAAACTGTTACTATTAATAGCATTAATATCCAAGAAAAACTAAACACTGTCAGGAAAAGCTCAGTTTCTCAAAAAAACATAATAGGGAGCCATGAAAGACAAAATCAGTACCTCAGCTCATTCTACATCTCAGCAATGCCTCAGACATTTCTGCTAACAAGACATTCATTATGGAGATTATACATGCTGTTGTTCACATGCCCACAGGACTACTGAGAATCTTCTAGAAAACACAAATGAAAGCCACTTTTCTAATCATCACCAGCTTAAACTAAGCTTTGGAATATTAATGCACCATGTCTCCCTTTCTATGGGAATGCAGTTTTCCTATCTCTGAATAGATACAAAATAATAATAATCATAAAATATACACTAAACTTATTTAAACCTTTTGATTATAAGTGAAATAATAACTTTTTAAAAAGAAACTTTATATACAATATATATTTTGATTTTTATCAAAATCCTGGGCTGGTAGTTCTATCCAAATACCAACATTTTAAAATTACCCCAGTTACAATCCTTATAACGTGCAAAATCACAATCTAATGGACAAGTTTAATCATGCAATGAATATGTGATTTTTTTTTTTTTCCAAGCCATACAACCTGGGTCAGAAGAATGAATTTTTTCAGGTGAAAAATTTACCCAACCTAATTTATCAGATGGTATACAGGCCAGAGACCCATATTTTAAAGAACTGATAATTTAGGAAGATAATAAACCATAAACAAAATATCAAATCACTGTGCCATATTTTTTCTACATTAGAAATGCAGATTGTTTAGTCTGGTTCTGTTAAAGGAAGTTAGTTTAAGCAGCACCTTTTAAAAAAGCAAAAAGGTTAACTTTGTCCAAGTCTCCAAAAAAGATATTATTCAGGAAATATACTCAGGTTGGTATTAAATATATATAATCCAGTGTTGGGATTACAACTATAAAAAGACTTAGTAATTTCCCAACATACTCCAAAACTTCTGTATCCATAAATTTTACTCCAATCTTCCCAAAAGCAGTCATGGCGAAAACCTACTCCAATAATGCTGACATGCTTCTTCTTGAATAGGCTTCAGAAGCCTGTGGCACATTTTGGTCAAATATGCTCAACTGTTGCAAATTTTGAGAATGGATTTATGGAAGAGACAAAAGTCACTGAAAAAGACATCTGGTAAACTGATCAGGCTAAATAAACTTCTTTTAACTAAAAAAAAGGGGTTTTTTTTAGTTAAAAAACTATAGTCTGAGGGGACAGACTATAAAGTAATATGGTTAGTTTTTTTCGTTTTGTATTTGAGACAGTCTTATTCTGTCGCCCAGGCTGAAGTGCAGTGGCATGATCTCAGCTCACTGCAACCTCCGCCTCCCGGGTTCAAGGAATTCTCCTGCCTCAGCCTCCCCAGTAGCTGGGATTACAGATGCCCGCCACCACGCCTGGCTAATTTTCTTTGTATTTTTAGTAGAGACAGGGTTTATACCATGTTGGGCAGGCTGGTCTCAAACTCCTGACCTCAAGTGATCTGCCCGCCTAGGCCTCCCAAAGTGCTGGGATTACAGGCGCGAGCCACCGAGCCCGGCCAGACTCTCCCTATTAATCAGTTCTCCTGTAATAGCTGCTACATGCATATATTTTAGCATTTGTCACACTGTACTGCAATCATTCATGTATTAATATTCCCTATTCAATTGTGACCCTCCAGAGAGAAAGGACCATACCTTATTCATCTCTATAGTTCCAGAACACAGGCCAGACCTGGCACATCGACGTAAGTTCCTTGTTAGTAGCCTCACTGTGGCTTTGCGACCTTTCTTTACTAACTGCTCAGGGATGGTAAACACTACAGGACCATTAGTGGACTCTTAGCCATTCTTTTAGCTCCAAGATACCCAAACCACCACCCTCACAATTAAGGCAGGCTCAGCAGAAAAAATATTCAATACAATCATCCCCTCTTTGTAGGGCTATTCTTGTATCTTAAACACCACAAATGTGATATATAAGGGTTTTTAAGTTGAAGAGCTGTACTCACATCAGTCTACCTCCAGCAGTTCACATACATTATAATAATTCAATGACAGGACAGCACCATATTCATAGAATACAGAAGTATAAAAGAAAAATATGAAACAATGTGAGTCAACAGCATAATACAAAGTTTTACCAAAAGCTCCATTTTCACTATGCTACAACTACAGGATCCAGAGGGGCAAGACCACATAATTTATAAGCTTTCCCACACAAGAAACGAAAAGGGTTGGTTGTTAATGGCATTCTGACACTATTACAGTATAATTACAAAATGTCACAGGTTAATATTTAAGGAGACATCAAGCCTCTCAAAAATAAAATGAGTATTTACAAGATTAAGTCTCTATTTATTTTATTTTATTTTATTTTTTTGAGTCTCGTTGTCACCCAGGCTGGAGTGCAATGGTGTGATCTCAGCTCACTGCAACCTCCACCTCCCGGGTTCAAGCGATTCGCCTGCCTCAGTCTCCCCAGTAGCTGGCACTACAGGTGCCCGCCATAGGCCCAGCTAATTTTTTTTTTGTATTTTTAGTAGAGACGGGGTTTCACCATGTTGGCCAGGATGGTTTCAATCTCCTGACCTTGTGATCCGCCCACCTCGGCCTCCCAAAGTGCTGGGATTACAGGTGTGAGCCACTGTGCCTGGTCAGTCTCTGCTTCGTTAAACACTGAAGGTCTTAAAACTTAAAGGAGAATGTAAACTACAAATGACCCAATACTAAAACTAGTTAACAGAAGTACGGATACTTTTTATTCTTTTCAGGGATCTTCTATCTAAAAAATGTTAAGGCTTCTGTTTTCAGATTTCAGTCCAATTTCTAGAAATTAACAATGAGTCCTTTTATAGCACTTACCTTTCTCTTCCTGCCCTTCCCCACCTCCACCCCAAACTTGCTTTGGGTGTTCTTTAATCTTTTAAGGGAGTGAGAAATGTCACAAACTCTAGAATAAAGGGCTGAAATGGTAGCGTATGACTATCTTGACTGTCTTTAAAGTTGTATTAGTCTTCTAGAATACTAATCTAATTCTTAGAAGCAGAAAACACAGGAAGCTCAATGTTGGAAGGAAAGTTAATAAAAATTGATTCATCCCGGCTACCCAGGAAATGCACATTACGGATGTGTGTTCTATGTAAAGGCAGACAACAAATCCATCTAGTAATACCTATTAATAGAAAAAGAGCTCAAGGACCAAGTGCACAAGGACTAACAAGCACAGTAAGAAAACAAAATAAATGTGGAGACGAGAAGGGACCAGAGCTAGATAAAAACACATGGGAGACCGAAGCAGTGGAGAACGGAGCAGGACTGACCGGGCTGAGTGGTATGCGAGTGGACCACAGGCGAGGGTGAAGCGGCAGGTGAGCAGGCAGGAGGGCTAACAGCAGCAAAAGATGAGGTGGCCCACAGGAAGGAGGCACACCCAAATCCAGAGAGGGCGGAAAGACTAGGCTGAATCATGGAGAAGGGAGGGAGTAGGTAAAATACAAGAAACTAAACAAGAAATTCTGGACTGAAGAGGAAAAATATAAAAGTGGGACCAAGTGATAAGCAGGGCAAAAGGAAGCTAAAAGAATGATGCGAAGAGGCCTATCAGGGAAAGAAACACTATTTTTAAAATGATGTATGGAATTTTGCTTCATTAAATTAAAAATACGTTTCTTTGTTTATACTTCTCCCTGCTGGGTAAGACTTCATTCATAAAAGTAAAAATTGTCCTCAATTTACAGAAGAAAAAAATGTTGATGAAGTTGACTTAGCCATAATAGCTAAAAACAACGACATGGCAAGTGCTGTTCATTCTAATCAACAAACTACTTACTAAAAATGTGTCTATTAGGCCAGCTGCAGTGGCTCACACCTATAATCCCAGCACTTTGGGAGGGTGAGGCAGGTGCATCACTTGAGGGCAGGAATTCAAGACCAGCCTGGCCAACATGGTAAAACCCCATCTCTACTAAAAATACAAAAATTAGCTGGGCGTGGTGGCGCATGCCTGTGATCCCAGCTACTTGGGAGGCTGAAGCACGAGAATCACTTGAGCCCAGGAGGTGGAGGTTGCAGAGCAGGTTTATATTTACCGAGACTGAGTCATCACACTCCAGCCTGGGCAACAGGGTAAGACTCCATCTCAAAAAAACTGTCCATGCACATTAATGGCCTTAATGATCGACTATTTTTTTTTTTTTTTGAGACAGAGTCTCGCTCTGTCGCCCAGCTGAAGTGCAGTGGCGTGATCTCAGCTCACTACAACCTCCACCTCCCAGGTTCAAGCGATTCTCCTGCCTCAGCCTCCTGACTAACTGGGATTACAGGCGTGTACCACCATGCCTGGCTAATTTTTGTATTTCTAGTAGAGGCAGGGTTTCACCATGTTGCTCAGGCTGGTCTCGAACTCCTGACCTTGTGATCCGCCCACCTTGGCGTCTCACGCCACCATGCCTGGCCCTGTTCATTCGTTAATTACAAAAACTTCTTCCTCTCTCTCTTTGTGCTTACTAGCATTTGAAGAAATCCCTGCTTCTTACTGCCTGCCCCTCAAAACAACAAAAGGGGCCTGGCATGGTGGCTCACGCCTGTAATCCCAACACTTTGGGAGGCTGAGGTGGGTGGATCACCTCAGGTTGGGAGTTCAAGACCAACCTAGCCAATATGGTGAAGCCTGGTCTCTACTAAATATCCCAGCTACTCGTGAGCCCAAGGCACGAGAATTACTTGTACCTGGGAGGCAGAGGTTGCAGTAAGCCATGACTGCATCATCACACTCCAACCAGTCTGGGAGACAGAATGAGACTCTGTCTATAAATAAATAAATAAAAAGGAAAGAAGAGGTAACACTGACATCAATATTGTTAAAAAAGAAGCTTAATGCAAGTTTAACACAATGGTTAAGAGACCTTGTAAATTTTCCATACATTTCTATTACCCATGTTTTTCTGATCTCCCAGAAAACTGAAAATAGAACACAGAGATTACCCTTCATTTTCACCTAGAATATGAGAACAACAAAACACTCAACAAGAACATATGATTAGTAAAGAATAATGCTGGAAAGAACAGAAATTGTTCTATTCTTGATCCTAGAAAATAACCTAGGGTAAAATGCAACTATACCAAAGGTCTATTTGTGAAGATATAATTTTTAAATTGAAAAAATATGGTAATCAGATCTTTAGTGCCAAAAATTATTCAAAAAAAAGTAGGCATATACCGAGGCTGGGAGTAGATAAAGGAAGGTGAAATTAAAGTCATATGGGTATGAACAAGCAGCAGCACATCACCATGAAAAAGCAATTCAGCACACCACACCCTTTAGGAATTATTCAATAAAAGCCAATTTCTGGGGACCAACATCCCAGTGAACTGTTCCTATTTGTTCTCCCACTGTTGGTACCTCCTGTGTTTCTGTCCATACAGAGTAAAACTCTGAGCCTAAGTAAATTATCAGCCATTGCAGTAGTGGAAAATAACTCAAATATTATACACAAAAGCGGATGGCTTAACAAAGATAATGTAAGAAACAACTAAAAAAACATGCTGGAGAACTGTCACTCATATTTTCAGAACTTTCTTCTTTAGCTGCTCAAAAATCCTCGATGGAATTGAAGGTCCTTCTATAATGTGCCTTTTCTTTGTTTTTTGACTATTCTTCCGTGAATATCTTCATGAGTCATTTGGCCAGGCAGTCCACTCACAGGCATCTGACACATTATTATTTAGTCCTGGAAATGGTTGCCGCGCCACAGGCTTTAGGCGGCTTCCTGTGGGAATAAGCCTGATGCACTGGTCTCTGCTGCAGATATGCTGAAACTAGGTTTATCTCTCACATTCAAAGATGGCACTGTTTCCAAGGAGATGCCTTTAAAAAAGAAAAGTTGAAAATCAACTAGATTAAAAAAAAAAAAAACTAATAATGCAGTGCAAATTTTCATACAATATTATATTTCAGCTAAGACTGAAAAATAATTCTAATAAGAAATTTTAATGTTTTACTTCAGTTTTAAGTATATAGTATTTTCAAAAAAACTTAAAAGGGCATCACAGGGTATACAATAAAAGTACTGCAAATAATTGACAAGCATGGTTTACAATCCACTGTAAGATGAACTACTGAATTGATGACTTGGTAAACTTCTTCCAGCCATAGGATTCTGAAACTGTATTATCTGGTGATTAAATCTTCGTACCACTGAACCAAATCTAGGCAAGTCATTTGTTTGCCCAGGTCTTCTTAAATATAAAATACAGTACTGGTTTTTCTTACGGGAGAAGAGGCACCAGAATCACTTAAGGATGTTTTAATACTGATATCCAGGGCCTGTGGCAGCAGCTCTACCAAATCTGCATCTCAAGGGTTAAGTGTTACTTTCAGGATAAATCCTGGGTCATTCTGCTGTACATTCCTAGTTAAAGAATAGATCATGTCCAGAATCTAGCTCTCCAACCCTAAAATTCATAACATGACGCTAGTAGAGATTTCATTAAATTATCCTAGCTTTGTAGGCTAAAAATAAATTCATCAGTGTATCACTCTCTCTTTCCCTAAAAGTTTTCCATTCAGGGAAGAGCCTGAAATGAAGATTAGGGCTAACGTGCAAATTGGATAAAAACTTCAATATAGATTATTTTAATTCAAGTTTTCCAAATTACTTCCTCAGATACTTAAACAGAACACAAGGTGTAGGTCAACATTCATTATCACAAGTTTCTTTTACGCAGGCCATCCCAAAATATGTAATGTTCTTCTTACGGGAGCATAACGAAAGCAGTACGTCATTTCATCACTGACTCAAATTCTGAAGCTACCCTCAAGATAAATGACATAACAGCCTTCCCAGTGGAAACAATCTGTGTAATACAGAATACTGTACCTGCAACGTGTATGTGTGTCCTCCCTGGCTGCTAACCAGGCTTGCAGCCCATGCTTCATTCAAGGGTACTTCCTCCTGATTCTTGGACAGCTGGTATGGTGATGTATATACTCCCCTATCTGTGGAGCCATTTAGATTCAGTGACCGTTGATGCCCAATGCCCCCCAAAATCATACTGTCAGCTCCCAACAAAAGGGAGACATACTGACGCTTTCAGAGAAATACCACTGTTCTTCATCTTGCTGATATTTGTAGGCCCTCATCTAATTCTAAACAGCTTCAAACTGACTTTATTCCAGGTGTGTCACCAAATCAACCACGCAATTTTACATTTTTTTCCACCACAGTATTACTTGGTTTGAAGAGACCTCCTGACCCCAACAGTGTTCTCTATTGCTCAATACAACCTGAAAAAGTGGATCAAGATTCTACAAAAAAGCTGGGCATGGTGGCTCACACCTGTAATCCCAGCACTTTAGGAGGCCAAGGTGGGTGGATCACCTGAGGTCAGGAGTTTGAGACCAGCCTGGCCAACATGGTGAAACCCTGTCTTCTATTAAAAATACAAAAATTAGCTGGTGTGGTGGCAAGTGCCTACAATCACAACTACTCAGAAGGCTGAGGCAGGAGAATCACTTGAACCCGGGAGGCGGAGGCTGCAGTGAGGCGAGATGGTGCTGCTGCACTCCGGCCTGGGCGACAAAGCCAGATCCTGTCTAAAAAAAAATAAATTATACAAAAAGGCCAGGCACAATGGCTCACTGACATACCCAGCATTTTAGGACGCTGAGGAGGAGGGTTGTTTGAGCCCAGGAGTTCAAGACTGGCTTGGGCAGTATAGTGAGACCTCATCTCTACACAAAGTTTAAAAATTAGTTGAGCACAGTGGTGCGTGCTTGTAGCCCCAGCTACTCTGGAGGCTGAGGTGGGAGGATTGCTTGAGGCAGAGGCTGCAGTGAGATCACACTACTGCACTCTAACCCGGACGACAGAGTGAGAACCTGTCTCAAAAAAAAAAAAAATTTTTTTTTCACAAAAAGACAAAGCAAATGGACAGAAGTGTATGGGAAACCTTTAGTAACACCCACATTAAGGTAAATTACTACCGCTAGGGCATCAAATCTGGTAAGCGTTTAAAAAAAGAAATGCAGTAAGATATCCAGTGTCATTCAATATTATTTTATTTGGCATAAGTTTTTTGATACTAAATTAGTAACAAGCAGTCATTGTCCTATGTCCTAGTGAATCACTGTTCTAGAATTCAGCATCTATAAAGAATTATAATCCTCAGCTTTGAGATTCAAACTTCAGTTTCTCTCCCCCATCTTTAGTCATTTCAATATATAATGTCCCCTTAACCATTCCATTATCAATGTCCTCTCTATAGAAAATCCAGCATTCCTTCTGCAGTTTAGAGACACTGCAATCTCTTACGCTACTTTGAAATTTTTAAAAGAGCATCCTTACAGCTGCAAAAGTAGTGCTTAGATCTCCCTTCGAAGTATAAAGTAAATATCCCCAGAGAAACCACACTGCCTCTGGAGCCAGACTGCCTCCTTATGATTTCCGGTACTATCTTGAGCAAGAAACTTAATTACTTTGCTGTGTCTCCATTTCTTCCTCTGAAAAATGAGGAAATAATTGTACCTACTTCAAAGGATTGTTGTGAGGTTCACATTTTAAGCACAACATAAGTATTAACTCTTATTTAGCTCCAAATTCTAGTACTGTTTCACATGTGTACACTAGGTTTGCCTAACTAAAATATTACCTACCATTCTGAATATCTTTGATGTTTCCCCACAGTAATATTCGTTTAATAGGTAAATATAAACCCACTCTCTCTATATATAAAATATATATTACATCTATTCTATATAATATTATTACATATATAATATATAATAGATGTAATATATATTATATAAAATAGATGTAATAATATTATATTATATGTAATATATATTATCTATTATAGATGTAATATATATTATCTATTATAGATGTAATATATAATATTATATATTATACCGGATACCAAGGCAATTCTCAAAAATAGGACATCCCATAGCATTGAAGAGCTTATATTTTGGGTGAGGAAACAAAATACATGAAACACTCATGTATCAATATAAAGCTATAAAAGATTAACTGTCACAGAGTGTGGTATACACAGTAAATGTTCAAAGAGTCATTGTGGGCTGCAGATTGCAGAGAAAGTGAGGCTGGAGTGGCCCTGCACCTAAAGGCAGGTGGGATCTTCACTAGTGGAAAGTGGAACGTGCTCATTCTACAAAGGTTTACGTAGCACTGTTTGCCAGGTTCTGTTCTAGGCCCCAGGGAAAAGACAATGAGTGAAACAGAAGAAGTCCCTGCATTCAGGGAGCTTAAAGGGCACTCCATCTGAGAGCCAAATTTTGAAGGAATGAGAAAGGCTTGTCTTCCTGTCATAGGAAACACATCATTTAAACGCCTTATGAACAGGAGCCAATGCTGTTATTACACTCACTATGGCTTTCCAACAGTGACAACCATACAGAAATTCCAAAATTTTTTCATGTACTGTAATATACTGTATTCTAAATCAGTGCCATCTTTAAAAAGCACATAGGCCGGGCACAGTGGCTCACACCTGTAATCCCAGCACTTTGGGAGGCTGAGGCGGGCGGATCATGAGGTCAGGAGATCGAGACCATCCTGGCTAACACGATGAAACCCCATCTCCAGTCACAAATTCACTCCAAAAGAAAACATGTACATCTTTTTCATTCTAAGATCCTTCCATTGATGACAACTCTCAACTCCTCCCCTCCCCAAAGAAAATGACTTTAAGTAAAGAAACCCTTTTGTAAATACTGACTAGCAAAGCATTCTTAATCTTTTCCTCTTCCCAAAGACAGACCACCAGAATCTTCTGATAGCTAAGTTCCACGTGCTTTTTAATCACAAAGAAGACACACATCCAACTCTCCAGTCCTTTCAACTCCCAAGAAAATGTGAACTGTTAAGTTAAACCCTACGCTCATCTCAGAATCATTGTTAATTGGAACTGTTATGCCTACACAAATCATTAAATTCTATCTTCAAAATAAAATTAAGGAAGCCAAAACTATTCAATTAAATCCAATCAAAAACTTACTATTAATGCACAAAGTAATGGACTCAATACTAAGCATATATTCAAGACATTTAAAGGCAAACCAAAAACTTAAGACACACAAATCTTTCACAACTACCTACAATGTAAATAACATCCTTAACATTCAAATGCCCAGTAAAACTGCGCTAGACTCATCAACAAATAGCCAGTCCACTGTTTTTTGTTTTTTTTTTTAGTTTGGTATTAGAAAATTAGTCTTGTTTCACTATGTTTGTTTACCCTTAATTAGGAATGTCACTTAGAAATTAAATATGGAAAGAGGGGGCCATTTAACAAAGGACCATTAGGGCTTTCTCAATATTTACCTTTTTCCAATGTCCTAGCATAGCCTGTTCACTGGGCGACAATGTTATATAGTGGAGACTTTGATAAATAAGAGACACAGGGCTTTGGAAACTATTCAGCACCTAAATAAAGGGACTAATTGTACTTTTATGAATTTTTAAAGCCATATTCCAACTTGAAACAACACATTAATTTACTCTATGGGTAACATTTTATATTGCCAACACTCTTATTTTACAAAAGCAGAAACAAGTATTTAATGTACACGTTTGCTGGGAGCGGTGGCTGTGGCTCACGCCTGTAATCCCAGCATTTTGGGAGGCCAAGGCAGGCGGATCACCTGAGGTCTGGAGTTCGAGACCAGCCTAGCCAACATGGTGAAACCCCGTCTTCACTAAAAATATAAAACTTAGCTGGGCGTGGTGGCAGGCGCCTGTAATCCCAGCTACCTGGGAGGCTAAGGCAGGAGAATCGCTTGAACCCGGGAGGCGGAGGTCGCAGTGAGTAAAGATAGTGCCATTGAACTCCAGCCTGGACAACAAAAGCAAAACCCCGTTTCAAAAAAACAAAACAATAACAATAATGTACACGTTTCACATGTGGACACACTGAAATCAAACTCATGTATTCAAATCTTTTGAGATTAAGTGACATAAAGCATGCACACCATTTGGCACAGGCCACGCAAACAATCAGTACTCAACATCACCTGTTATTTTCCTAATTTTCCAACTTTAGAGTCAAACTAAATGTTATACAACTATATATATATGATTATATATACACTATATATAAATACCGTAAATTAAGCTAGTATGTTATTGCGTAAACTAATGGTCTTACCCTAGACAAAAGTGAGTTTAATTGTAACAGATGAAACAAAGAATAGAAAACTTAAGTGTTCAATGTTAGCTCTCATCTCTGCAGGGTTTCCTGTGACTTATAATTACCAGTCAGCTGGTCCTAGAGAACTTGCTCAAAATGTATAAACACGACCTACGTGGACCAGTGGCCATTTATTTGCAAGGTGGCACCAACCACTGACATCTGATCACTTCCATACTGATGCTGAAATCCTATGCAAATTCATTACCTATGTCAAGCTGGGAAACACTTCTGTCAAGTCACCACACAATTAAATAAAAATAGCCAAAAGGCACTTACACTGACAATGCTATAGCATCCTGGCCAAATCCAGTTTTGAAAACACTACGGTGTCAGCCACGCACCATTTAGGACGGGGAGAATGGAAAGCCAGTTTGGAGAACAGACGCTTTCTTAAGAGTACACGTGAATATGAAAAGGGACTCTATGCCCTCAAGACCAAAAAAGAAATCCTCTGCGCTGCCCAGCTTCATCGCGCCAGGTGGGACAACATACACGACCCCTCCCCCTCCGAGTCCCGCCCCACGCGCGCACAGCGGAGCAGGAGGCGCCCGGCATTCGCAGGTAATCCCGGGTCCCTGACACTTCCGTCGAGTTTTCGCAAAGGCGCCGCACGGCAAGCGACGGCCAGGTCCAC
>NW_012107019.1:723926-749696 GCF_000951045.1 Mandrillus leucophaeus | reverse complement strand
AGGGCGGCGGGGGCTCAGCGGGAGGGTTGAGGCTGAATCACGCGCAGCCTGCGGGCGGCGGAAACGTCCCTAGAGCCTGGCCGCCCCGGGACCCGGGCCGCTTCCTGGGAGAGGATTACATTTTCTCCCTGCTCCACTTGACTTTCTTCCGGAAGGAGCAGGTCTCGCAGGATCGGGGCCAAGGCTGGAAGAGTTCAGGTTTGGGAGTCGTGTGTGTAACAGCCCCGCGCCTCCACGCCCTGGCCCGTGTGGCTTTGGGCAAGTTATATAACCACCGCTGCCACCCCAGCTTCTTTTCCTGTAAAATGGAGCTTTAGTGCCGCCCAGCAGGGTTGTTGGGATGATTCAGTGACTCTGTGGACTGCCCAGCACCTGTGAATTGCTTTCCTCGATGTTGGGTGCAGGCCTGTGAGCTTGTATGTACTCTTCTGCTTCAGGATGCCAAGCCTTTAGTATTTCAGAGGGATGAGAGAAAGAAATCCCATTTATTGATGCAGAGGATTTTGTTGTAAGGGACTCTAGGAACTAAGTGGTTCCAATGTGAATTTGTATCAAAATAACAAAGTTCTAAGTGAGAGACAAAAATGGTAACATGAATGTACGATGACAAGCGGTGGTCAGTTTTAGAACCACCTAGACGTGGCATGAGGAACCCAAAATCACGACACAGATTTTAAAGCCTGTGATACAGTGACCTAGTCGCTAGAAAAAGTAGTTCTCGGCTGGGCATGGTGGCTCACGCCTGTAATCCAGCCCTTTGGGAGGCTGAGGCGGGCAGGTTGCCTGAGCTCAGGAGTTTTGAAACCAGCCTGGGTAGTATAGTGAGAGGACCCCCCACTCCCCCGACTTTAAAAAACAAAACAAAAAAATTACCCAGGCATGGTGGCACTTGCCTGTATTCCCAACTACTTGGGAGGCTGAGGCAGGAGAATCCCTCTATTCCGGGAGGTGGAGGCTGCAGTGAGCCGAGATCGCACCACTGCCCTCCAGCCTGGGTGGCAGAGCGAGACCCTGTTTTTAAAAAAAAAAAGAAAGAAAAGAAAACGTAGTTCTCATCCTGAAAGTTTGGCAACCTAAAACCAACTCCTAGTAGTCATATATTGGCAACTTTAGATACACATGTTTACTTGGAACTTAATTCAGCCCATCCTAGCCTCTCCTTACTGAAATAGTTCAAGCATTACATTACAGGAAAATGTGAAAAAAGGTATCTTGCTTTAGATTCCAGAGGAAGGCTGTGGTGGTACGCAGTAAGCACGCAACAGGTGTATGTGTGTACACTTGGTTACACTGTGGCATGCCGAGAAGGAGGGGACGGGGTCATAGTTCAGGCTGCATGTGGGCTGTGGGTCTGTACTGTGACTCAGGACCAGAGCACTCCTTACTCCTGGCAGCCTTACAAAGTCATGCCATTGATCATGATTGAGGACTGGGAGGGAAAGGCCTCCTCTCTGCAAATCTTTCACAACTACACTCCTAAAAATAACTCAAGTGCATGTCCCTGGAAGCACAGAAGAGTGACCTCATGACATACCAATCATGTTGTATAATATAGGTTGTATAATTCACGTTTAATTTTACCGTTCTGTGTCAGCAGTAATTAGAAATTTTTTCCTAAGTGTAATTAAAGACCTGCATATTTGGGGCAGGAGGAAGTAGGGCTTTGAGTAGGAATATACCATTTACTGTGGTACATGTATATACATTCCATGTGGCACATTAACAACATCTTGCAAAAAATTAAAGCAAGAAATTAACCTGATTCTGATCCATTTTGTCATTAGAAAATAGGAAACATTTTGTAATTTGTCAGATAAATGACACTCATGAAATGTTCTAGTGGCTAGTGCTGTATGGCTCCCCGTTTCTTGCCTAATTTGTTAATAACTCTCAATCCTGAAAGCTGCCTCCCTTGCTGCATAATTGTCCTGGGGCTTCTGCAGCATCTCAAATCAAGACACATAAAGTCATCTTTTTTTTTGCCAAACACGGTGGTGGTGGTTGCTATTTTACACTTTGGCACCAACGAAGTTTGAGATTCCATAAATTATACAGACAGTTATAGTGTCTGGGCTTCCAAAAGTTTCCATGTCTAAAGTAGGCTGATTACTTACTATAAACCATAAAGTTACATTCAGAGGAACTCTGGAATTTCGTTTTGAGGAATAAGAATTCAAACTGTCAATATGCCAAATACCTCTGTACCTCTCACTCAAAAAAAAATCCACAGCCAGTCTTCAGTATCTAGGAATTGGGTATAGTCTAGTGTTTAAATAATATTTAGATAGTGCATCTACAAATGTTTACAATTTAAGTTCTGTTTTTATTGCTCCTGGCTAATTTTCACGAGACCAATCTTTATATTCAGCAGACACCCATAGTTATTTTAGTGAAATCACTCCTGCCTTCAGTGTGAAGAGTTGAAGTTAAATGGCTGTTCATGATACTCACTTTATTCTAAAGGAGTACAGTATGTCCCCAAACTTCTGACAAAGACAAGTTGTCAGAAAGGCAAAAACGTGCCACGTGGCTTAGGAACAGACCTCTCTGTTCTTAATGAAACTGCATTCTTCTTATATAGAGGCAAGCTAGAAGAAAGAACTCTGCCCTCAGTACATATATATTAACTAGCTGGCCAAATCTACACTAATGAACACTTCGGAGACTTACAGCATGGACTCCTGCAAGACATTTTAGTGGAAGAATTTTTGCAATGCCTTCATTATTGTAGGCAGTGTAGAAAAAGTCACTGAAAACTTTTTAGACTCTTTTTCTTGGTATTAGAAAATGACTGATTCTCAGAAACTACAGTGCAGCTATCACCTATATTTGTCCATTTTTCTCCTGTATATAGAGTGTCTAAAACAACACTTCTGGATTTTCTTTACGTATTAGGTCATTTTACTTAGCCTTACCTTTTATGTCCCAACACAAGGGAGGAACTTTCTCTTTAAGGAAAAATTCAGTGAACTTCTCTAACACAAAGAAGAAGTCATTACTTTTACTTGCTGTTTGATGCACTTGCTGTGACCACTCTAACTTTCTGTGGGAATGTCCAAAGAATGCATTTCCTAGGGTAGATGTCACAGCTGTGTCAATAGCAAAATGTATCTTTTCATCCCATAGCTTCTTTCAACCAAATTTGTCCAGCAGGCCAAAGCTAGATAAAGCTCCAAACCTTTCCCAGTATGGGAGGCATGGGGGGTGAGAGAGCCGTGTTCTGGCTGTCACATCCTTGCTAGGCTGCTGTGCAACACTTTTGTAGCAGCACAGCCAGGTGTTGAGGCTCTGTGTTTTTTGTTTTTGTTTTTTTGAATAGAGTCCCACTCTGTCACCCAGGCTGCAGTGCAGTGGCCTGACCTTGGCTCACTGCAACCTCCGCTTCCCAGGTTCAAGTGATTCTTCTGCCTCGTCCTCCCGGGTAACTGGAAATACAGGCACCTGCCATCATGCCCAGCTAATTTTTTGTATTTTTAGTAGAAACAGGGTTTCACCATGTTAGCCAGGCTGGTCTTGAACTCCTGACCTCAGGTGATCGCCCACCTCGGCCTCCCAGAGTGCTGGGATTACAGGCACCAGCGAAGTCTCTGTTTTAAAGTATTCTGTTCCTTTCCTCTGGGTGTTACAATTTGGAAGCTGCAATAACATTTCAAGCTCAGTCCTTTTAGTAATATTATTTTTTATCCCAAGTTTCTTAAGGGGCCAGATTGTAAATATTTTAGGTTTTGTGGACTTTGAAACAAAATCAATATTGTGTAGGTGCAGTCCTTGGTATTCGGGAGATTGGTGCCAGGACCCCCTCAGATATCAAAATCCATAGATGGCCAAGTCCCGATATAAAATGGCATAGTATTTGCATATAACCTAAGCACATCCTCTGTGTACTTTAAATCATCTCTAAGCACTTATAATACCTAGTACAATGTAAATGCTATGTTAATAGTTGGTATAATGTATTTTTTAAAATTTGTATTGTTTTTGCAAGTATTTTCCTTTCACGGTTGATTATGCGGATGCAGAACTGTCAGATAGAGAGGGCCAACTGCACCATTTAAAATGTGCCACTTAGAAATGTAAATCCCATTCTTGGCTCATGGGCCACACACAAACAGGCAGTGGACTGGATTTGGCCAGTAGGCCATATGTTTGCCAACCCTTCTCCAGACAGTGCTACCATCATTAATTAAAAGAAACTCTACTTTCTTTTCTCTCTTACAGCCCCATGGCTGGGGGTTATGGAGTGATGGGTGACGATGGTTCTATTGATTATACTGTTCACGAAGCCTGGAATGAAGCCACCAATGTTTACTTGATAGTTATCCTTGTTAGCTTCGGTCTCTTCATGTATGCCAAAAGGTAAATTTTTGTTTCTCAGGGTAGATAAAAACTGTGCATTTACAAGTTTTGCAAGTTTAAGAAATATGAAATGAATACGTAAAAGTAATTGCATCAGGCTGGGCGCAGTGGCTCACACCTGTAATCCCAGCACTTTGGGAGGCCAAGATGGGTGGATCACGAGGTCAGGAAATTGAGACAATCCTGGACAACATGGTGAAACCCTGTCTCTACTAAAAATACAAGAAGTAGCTGGACGTGGTGGCACGTGCCTGTAATCCCAGCTACTTGGGAGGCTGAGGCAGGAGAATCACTTGAACCAGGGAGTTGGAGGTTGCCGTGAGCCGAGATCGCACCACTGCACTCCAGCCTGGTGACAGAGCGAGACTCCATCTCAAAAAATAAATAAATAAAATAAATTTCATTATAATTTTTGTTGTAGTGCTGACAGACACTGTCCACTCTGGTGTCAAGCATTGGTGGCCAAGGTTTGGCTCTGAAAACCCCATTGCTGACCAGACATGGTGACTCACACCGGTAATCCCAGCACTTTGGGAGGCTGAGGCAGGTGGATCTCCTGAGATCAGGAGTTCAAGACCAGCCTGGCCAACATGGTGAAACCCCGTCTCTACTAAAAATACAAAAATTAGCTAGGCGTGATGGCACGATCCTGTAATGCCAGCTACTCAGGAGGCCGAGGCAGGAGCATCACTTGAACCTGGGAGGAGGATGCAGTGAGCCAAGATCGTGCCACTGCACTCCAGCCTGGACAACAAAGTAAGACTCCATCACAAAAACAAAAAAAACCCATTGCTTTAAGAAATAGAGAGTTAAGTACCACTCTTAGCCCCCAGGCCAGCTGCACTAAACTCTCAATTCTGTAATTTCTATTATAGCCCAATTTTATCATTCAGCCTGGGTTCGTTGTCACCCTTCATTGAGCACATTGTTTTGGCTTAAGTCCCTGAATGCAGAAACACTGACTCCTATGTATTCAGCAAATCTCCCTTCAACCAGTATAAGCTTTTCCTTGTTTTTTGTGCATGACTGTATGATAGCACTTATTAAACAGCGTTAGTCTTATCTGATTACTTGTTTGTCCTTTCTACAACATGTCTTTTTTGTCTTTTACCTTAGGGTCCCTGGTGTGCTGTATAGTGTAAATCTTCAATGAATATTTCCTGCCTTAATTCCAGATGTTGTAGCTTAATTTAACTGCTTTTCCACATTCCCTGGCTCCTTTCCCAGAAGTACAGTAAAAAAGGGGGAGGTGCGGGGATGCTTTAAAAAGAGGAAGAGCAGTGTTACATTG
Organism: Mandrillus leucophaeus; assembly: GCF_000951045.1. Taxonomy (NCBI): domain Eukaryota; kingdom Metazoa; phylum Chordata; class Mammalia; order Primates; family Cercopithecidae; genus Mandrillus; species Mandrillus leucophaeus. The sequence continues at coordinate 744,049 of NW_012107019.1, read as the reverse complement.
GGATACTTCTGCAGACACATACTTTACAGGTATCCTCTCCCAAGGTAAAAAGGCATTCGAGAGTTCAAGGTAATTAGTAATCCAGAAATAATTTAAGTTTGGCCTGAGGAATCATTTAGAGCCCCCACTTGCACCCAGATCTCAGCTGAACCCTCCTGGAGCAGCTGGCCTGTTGGCTCATGAACTCTAGGGGTGGTGAGAGGAGGCTCCCTGACCATCACTGATGACCTGGCAGGTGACCACTTTCCTCTAAGCCACCACCGCCTCCCCATGTTTCTTTTAAAAGCGGAGGCACTCTGTTCTTAATTTTAAAAAGATGTCTCCACTAAGGCCATGCTATTGTATTTAAGAAATATGTTTATTCATTACTTTCTAAAATTAAGGTCTGCTCACATTCAATTTATTCTCCAGCTCAGTCATTTAGCTTTATCTGGATGACGGGAAAGGAAGGAAAAATCAGCTGTTCTCTTGTTTGTGATTTTCTCATAGGATATTTGGCTTTTGGGGATTGAGGAGAATCACAATGGAGGAACTTCACTTTGTTGTGTTAATTGGATGTGTTCAGCTACTTACTTTTCTCACTTACAGCCTCATACTTTTTAATGAAAGAAATAATACTTTGAGCCAAGGAAGCAGCTCTCAAAGACAAAATAGAAAGTAAAATGGGCTTGTTGTCATTTAAGTCCTTTTGCCACAGCTTCTGATGACCAGGATTATAAGCATATTACAACTCTATAGACATTAATACAAAACTGCATGGATTTTGTGTTTAGGAACAAAAGGAGAATTATGAGGATATTCAGCGTGCCACCTACAGAGGAAACTTTGTCAGAGCCCAACTTTTATGACACAATAAGCAAGATTCGTTTGAGACAACAACTGGAAATGTATTCCATTTGTAAGTGTATTCTGTGCTGAAAGATACACATATGCATGTTTAAAATAGATTTTCTGGAATTGAGTTCATTTAGCAAAATGTTATTAGAAATCGTAAGTAATGAAAACTTAGTACTTTTTTCAGATGTTTAATATGTTTTTCAGATACTTATCCTTTGTTCCTTTTGTATTTTATGCCATTTGCATGTGATACTGGCTCAAAATAAGGTATATAACTTAATTCAGCATAGCAGCATTATTCACTGTAGTCAAAAGGTGGAAATCACCCACATGTCCTCAGCAGATGAATGAATAAACAAAGTGTGGTGCATACAATAGAATGTTATCCAGCCCTTAAAAGGAAGGACATTCTGGCTGGGAGCGGTGGCTCACACCTACAATCTCAGCACTTTGGGAGACTGAGGTAGGTGAATCACAAGGTCAGGAGTTCAAGACCAGGCTGGCCAAGATGGCGAAACCCCGTCTCTACCAAAAATACAAAAATTAGCTGGGCGTATTGGTGGGTGCCTGTAATCCCAGCTACTTGGGAGGCTGAGGCAGGAGAATTGCTTGAACCCAGGAGGCGGAGGTTGCAGTGAGCAGAGATCACGCCATTACACTCCAGGCTGGGGAACAAGAGTGAAACTTCATCTCACAAAAAAAAAAAAAAAAATACAGAGCCAGGAGCTCTGTATGAGAAATTCTAAGTAAAGAACTAAGTTTTTATTGACACATACGCAAAACAAGTTATCCACTGTCAGTAATATGCTCAGTAACACAGCAGATACATTATAAACCCACAGTTTATTTCTTTTTTGATGGGAATGATATAAAATAAAATTGATCCGAATTTCTGTTTGCAAGGTGTATTAGTTTTCTGTGCTAATTGCTGCTGTAACGAATTACCACAAATGTAGTGGCTTAAAGCACACGAACATGTTGTCTTACAGTTGTGTGGGTTAGAAGCTCCACAGCAGCTGTACTGTGCTAACTTCAGGGTGCCTGCATGGTTCTGTTATTCTAGAGCCTCTAAGGAAAATCCCTGTCTTTGCCTCCTCCAGCTTCTCAGGACCATCCACACTCCTTGGGTCACAGTCCCTTCCTCCATCTGCAAAGCATTGCATCTTTCTGACTATTTCATGTCCACATCTCCTTCTCTCAGAACTTAGGCAGGAAAAAAACTCTGTAATTTTAAGGGCCCATCTGATTATATTGGGCAGATAATCCAGAGTCATCTCCCCATGCCAAGGTCCCTACCTTAATCACATCTTCAGAGTCCCTTTTGTCCTGTGAGGTAACATAGGCACAGATTATGGGACAAGATGTGGACATCTTTGGGAGCCATTATGCTTGTAAGCAGTGAGCACATGTGTGGATTTGCACATTTAATGAATCCCAGCATAAAGGGTCCTTAGTGCTCGTGATGTATCTTGTCCTGACAGAATCTGGTGCTTCCAGAAGAAACAGGCAACAGAATTCTTTTTTTAAATAGAAGACTCCTGAAGTTGTACGCTTTGGGCTACAAAAATCTGAATCTACCCTGAGTAGCATAAACAAATAATATCTCCTTATTGGCTAGTGAAAAACTTAGAAGAGAGTGGCCAGGCGCGGTGGCTCACCCCTGTAATCTCAGCACTTTGGGAGGCCAAGGCGGGTGGATCACGAGGATCAAGACCATCCTGGCTAATACGGTGAAAACTCATCTACTAAAAATACAAAAAATGAGCAGGGCAAGGTGGCGGGCACCTGTAGTCCCAGCTACTCGGGAGGCTGAGGCAGGAGAATGGCGTGAACCCAGGAGGCAGAGCTTGCAGTGAGCCCAGATTGTGCACTGCGCTTCAGCCTGGGCAACAGAGTGAGACTGCGTCTCAAAAAAACAAGAACTCAGAAGAGATTGAAAGTTTTAAAGCTAAGCAGTGGATGACACAAAGATTTTTAGCCCTGTATTTTCTCTAGTTTCAGGTTAAGACAGTTTTTCTTCAATAAACATTTCTTAGAAGTACAAAAAGAAGACAGAATTGCATATCTATTTTTTCTTCTAGTTTATATTGAAGACATTATATGTTTAATCAACAATAAGCCTGTTAGATTTATAAGTTAAAATATAGTCAAATTCCTTATGGTGTGGACAAAAGCATTATTATTAACTTTAAGATGGAAATGACAGGTAATAAAGGAAGAAATTACAAAACATTAATTTTAATAGCTTAGATCAGGCATGATGGCTCACACCTGTAATCCCAGCACTTTGGGAGGCCAAGGCAGAATGATCGTTTGAGCCCAGGAGTTCAAGACCAGTCTGAGCAATATGGTGAAACCCTGTCTCTACTAAAAATACAAAAAATTAGCTGGGCGTGGTGACGTTAGCCAGTAGTCTCAGCTACTTGGGAGGCTGAGGTGGCAGGATTGTTTGAGCCTGGGAGGTCAAAGCAGCAGTGAGCCATGATTGTGCCACTGCACTCCATCCTTGGTGATAGAGTGAGACACTGTCTCAAAAATTAATATAATTTTGAAGTTTTAATAGCTTAATGTTTATATTTTAAAGCTCTGAATAATCCTGATACATGAATAATAATAAACATATAAAAATGGGCATCAGCAGTGTTGAGAAATTAGAGGATCATGAAGTGTAATACATCTTTTCCAAAGAAACAAAATTGTTTTAATTCTAGACTAATTACTTAGCCGGGTGCAGTGGCTCGTATCTGTAATCCCAGCACTTTAAGAGGCCGAGGCGAGAGGATCCCTTGAGGCCAGGAGTTCAAGACCAGCCTGGACAACATGGCGAGACCCCATCTCTGCAAAAAAATAAAAAATTAGCCGGGTGTGGTGGTGTCTGTCTGTGGTCTCAGCTACCTGGGAAGCTGAGGTGGGAGGATTGCTTGAGCCCAATAGGTTGAAGCTGCAGTGAGCTGTGTTTGTGCCACTGCACCACAGCCTGAGCATCAGAGGGAGACTCTATCTCTGAAACAGACAAAACTATTTCTTTATTAAGAATCATGACTTGACTAATGATATTAAGTAGTAATCATTTTGCAGTTTTATTAATTTTATCTCTTCTTTTTCTTGTTGTTTTTGTGAATAGCAAGAAAGTACGACTATCAGCAGCCACAAAACCAAGCTGACAGTGTGCAGCTCTCATTGGAATGAAGCCTCAGAAAATGAGCAACAGAAGTAATTGTTGCAAGCTCCTGATTCTTTCTACTAAATCGTGAACAGCTTTAAAAACATTTCTGTCTGCATAAAATTATTTTACTTGTGACTTTTCCCCAATTGTTTTGTGCATTGTTTTGCTTTTTTAAATTGCATCTCCAAGTCATTGTTAGGTAAATACAAGTGGCTCAAAAGGCTTTGACACAGGGAACCTGCACATATCCAGGATATATGTAACCAGCGATGGTGACTTGACCTTGCAAAGACCTGTGATTCCTTCAGGATACAATCAGTGAGAAATAAAAAACACATCTTGGGAAGCGGGAATCCTGGAGTTTATACCATTTACAATATTAAAAAATAAAAATGCAACCATTGGAATAACTTCCTGTTTGATTGTATTCTGTGAGTGATAAGTATCAGATCAGATCAATAACATTAATTTATTGTTAACAGCTCTTTTTTTTTTTTTTTTTGGAGACAGAGTCTGTCACCCAGGCTGGAGTGCAGTGGCACGATCTCTGCTCACTGCAACTTCTACCTCCCAGGTTTAAGCAATTCTCCTGCTGCAGCCTCCTGAATATGCTGTTAACAGCTCTTTAATTAATGACCTTTGCTTCTTCAGAACTTGTATGGTAGACTGTCCTTTCTACATCATGATGCATTCTCCTGTGCTAATTTTAAAAGCTTTCTGTAACTAGATTTTTTCCTCATTATGTTCCCAGGAGCGAGTTTGTTTTTATCCCCCAGTTTCATTTCCACCAGGTAGCTCTACTTTAGGCCATACTGGGCCCCTGCTGTTGAATAAATGGATGCCTCTATGTTGGTGTTGGCAACTGTGCAGTAATAGTACTACCACTGGTGAATGTTGCCGTCTGGTTACTTGGCATGCCAAGCTTTCCCAAAGAGCTTCATCTCTTTTTCTTGTTCTGTACTATACAATGAAATGTTTTTACCTAATTTTTCATATTTATTTAAATAAAAACTGACTGGGTAGTAGTGGGGAAGTTTAATTGTCCACGTAAGTCAAAAGAATCCATTTTTGAACTAGAGCTATTTTCAATTATAAGAATTAGTTGGCTGGGCCCGGTGGCTCATGCCTGAAATCCCAGCACTTCGGGAGGCCAAGATGGGAGGATCACGAAGTCAGGAGTTGGAGACCAGCCTGGCCAACATGGTTAAACCCCATCTCTACTAAAACTACAAAATTAGAAGGGTGTGGTGGCTTGCGCCTATAATCCCAGCCACTCGCGAGGCTGAGGCAGAATTGCGTGAATCTGAGAGGTGGAGGTTGCAGTGAGCTGAGATCATGCCACTGCATTCCAGCCTAGGCGACAGAGCAAGACTTCATCTCAGAAAAAAAAAAAAAAAGTTAATAATGACTTCAAGTATTATTTTCTTTTCCCCTTATTGTGAAATAAAATATACATTTTAAATGAAAATTAAGGTTTAGATCAAATAAAATCATTCAGGGAAATTACACTTACTTTAAAAAATGTGTTGTTCAAAAATGTATTGTACAAAGTGAACTGACCAAATAGAATAATTCTTAACTCACAAAGGAGTTTGAGCGCACTGCCTATATATCGAATTTAAATCTGACTAAAGGATTGTAAACAGTTGTAATTATGGGTTGTAGTAGCAAAGCAGCAAGGGGACAATCTTCTAAATTTGCCTTTGCCTAGGAGAACTACTGTACATTTCCATGAGCGAATTTAATCAGCAGTAGGAGTAGTTTACTTGTCACTGACATGTGGCACAATCTCGACAAATTACACAAACTGGCTATCAGATTTGTAAAATTAATGTACATAAATAAATATAAGTCACACAATGAAATGAATTGTTTTCTTTGTGTCCACTAGATAGAGATGGTCATAACTACAAACTAGTAGATCGTTTGATGAGCATCAAACCCTGGCAAGTGAGAGATGAATTCCTCTCTGTTTTTTCCTTAAAGCAAACCGATGGGAATTGCACACACCCCACTGGCAGGAACAACAGCAAGCTGGCTTTGAAGTCTCTTCCCTGCTTCAACAGCTGAACTGGGGAGAGTGCAAGCCCTGCAACCACACTTCAAAGCGGCGCGGTCTGGCTGTCCTGCTTCTACCCAACATCCACCTGAGACTCAACCGAACTGTTTTCTTTGGAAGAAAAATGGAACGACTAATAAGCTAGTAATTAACCCTTGTATTCTTCTTCTGGTTTCATCTTCCCTTTTTAATGCATAAGATATTCAGCAGTAAGCACTGGTCAGTCTGCCCTGGTGCTCAGCTTGAGTGTGTTAAATAACTGGCTATTTAGCTGATGCCAGCCAGCTGCGTGAAGGGGAGAAGGCCGTCTCCAAGGGCACAGATGTTTGCTGTTGACCTCACGCTGTGTCTGGTTGAGTTACTCATGATTCATCGGAAAACGACATGCAAGGTTTATGGTAAAACTGCTGTAACATCAGAAGTATTTTAAGTGTTCACTAAAAGTAAGATAAAATAGTAATAAAAAATAGTTTCAGATGTTAAGATGATATAAGAATAAATTTAACCTAGAAAATGGAGAAGGAACAAAAGAACATTGTATAGAGCCAAGTAATTCATTCAATGGTTGGTTCTAGAGTGTTTCCCCTGTGCTTGCTCTATGTGATCCTCTTCCATAGGCTATTCTAATAGCAGAACTAGAATAAGAGGTGCCAGAAAACTAACGGAAATAGGAAGGGCACTGAGCTAACCTCCAACATGTTCACAATAGTGAGGACCAGAGGGCAGGGGCTGGTGCTCCTGTACTTCCCACTTGGCTCCTTAATGAAGCCAAAGCCAAACTTAGACAAAGCTATAAAGCAGGAAAAATGTCCCACCTCTCCCATTTACATCCCTCTTTATCCTCCCATAAGCCTGTGAGTGAGACAGGTCTTGAATGAGGATTTAAGAATGGGAATGAGGAACTCAGAACTAAAGTGGTGAACCCTACACATCACAACAGACATGCAAACTTTCTTTGACCTCTAACAAAATAAGTGGCATTCAGCATTGGACCTTATACTAATGAAACCGCTACTTCTATTTTATTTTTATTTTATTTTATTTTATTTTATTTGAGACGGAGTCTTACTCTGTCACCCAGGCTGGAGTGCAGTGGCGCCATCTCAGCTCACTGCAACCTCTGCCTCCTGGGTTCAAGTGATTCTCCTGCCTCAGCCTCCCGAGTAGCTGGGATTACTGGCATGTGCCACCACACTGGGCTAATTGGTATAGTTTTCATAGAGATGGGGTTTCACCATGTTGGCCAGGCTGGTCTCGAGTTGCTGACCTCAGGTAATCCACCCACCTCGGCCTCCCAAAGTGAGATTATAGGTATGAGCCACTGCGTCCAGCCTTACCTTTATTTTATTTAGATATAGTAAAAAACTAAGACCATTTGTGGACGTTAGTAACATTCCACAATCCAGATTGGAAGGTGGGGTAAATGAAAGGGGAGGCCCCTCCCTGGTGCCGGTTTTGATGCTGAAGGAGCACTGTGCTTTCACCTCCTTCAGGGTGATGTTTCTAGCTCCAGAATTTCTTTTCTTCCAAATGGAGAAGTGACAGAGGTCTCACTGTTAGGAAAGAGTGGCTCTATCTCTGGGGTTTTTATAAATATATATTTTGACAAATTTCAAACTAGTCAAAGGAAATTGAGAATGTTTAACTACAGCTGATTTGGTGGTGGTAACTGCAAATGCTTTTGGGCTCAGCAATAAGAATTTCTTGAGAAAATGAACCATGTAAGTGTAAAATGTCTACGAGAAAACAAGTAAATGTACATGGTATTCATTTAGTGGGTAGGGAGAAGGGATTGTAATGTCTCTGAATAACATCTTTATTTTGAAGTCTAAAGAACCAGGCCCATTCAAGTTGACTTTAGTTCTATATAATTCTTTATATCTGAAAGGATTTCTAGCACCTAATATTGGCATAGTAACTAGCCCAAAGTAAATGCTCAATAACTACTTGTTGAATTAATTAATTTACTTGTAATAGTTTATAGAGGTGATTTTTTTATGTGTGTTTTTTAAAAGTGTAGTCTCCACTTCTGGTAACGGCAGAGTAATTGTGTCAGACTAACTCTTGGAGATAGTGACAATAAGTTCAGGACAAAATATTTAGAAAACAACTATTTGGGCTGGGTGCAGTGGCTCACGCCTGTAATCCCAGCACTTTGGGAGGCCAAGGTAGGTGGATCACGAGGTCAGGGGTTCGAGACCAGCCTGTCCAATATGGTGAAACCCCCATCTCTACTAATACAAAAATCACACGCCTGGAGTCCCAGCTACTCAGGATGCCAAGACAGGAGAATTGCTTGCACCCGGGAGGCAGAGGTTGCAGTGAGCCGAGATCGCACCGCTACACTCCAGCCTGGGCATTAGTGACTCCACCTCGAAAAACATAATGGAACAACCCCCCCCCGCCCCCGCCAACAACTATTTGGAAGTAACTCTATGTAGACAAACAAACCAGAAGGAAGATGACCTTTAAGAGAAGGGCACCGGTTGAGATTCTCATTTCTACAGTTTTTTGCCTGAAGGCATTTCCCAGTCCACAGCTCAGGACTATGGGGGAACACAGGCAGAAAGCCACGGTCTCTGAGGACAGAACTCAGGGCTCTGGAGAGATGACAGGGACAGGACATCCCAGAAAGAAGTGAACCACAGAAGAACTGCATGTAAATTTGGGCAAGTTTTTGGCTGATCCTTGAACTATGGTCTGTAGTCTCTCAGAAGCCTAGCAGGAAGCAAATGGCTAAAAAGGCGAAAGAAGCTGAGGTTGCAGTGAGATGAGATTGTGCCACCGCACTCCAGCAGCCTGGGCAACAGAGCAAAAGTCTATCTCAAAAAAAAAAAAAGCTGAAAGAACTGAGCAGTTTTCAGCTGCTGCCACCACAGGAATTGCCATTCAAGTCTTGCCAAATTAATTTTGCTTGCTAGAACAAAAATCAGCACTTTTCAGAGAAAGATAACAGAATCTAGAGACTTTGTATCATTCACAATGTCCAATATGTAATAAAAAAATTACAGGAATTTGAGAAGAACAGGCAAATGAGAACAGAAAGAACAGGAAAATGAGACTATAGTCAAAGAGAAAAAAATGTGACGATGCAGTCCGTAGCCGAGAAAAAGCAGTCAATGGAAACTGACTTCAAAATTACTCAGATATTGGATTGGCAGATAATAACTTTGTTTAATTTTTACTGATTTTTTTTTATTTTTTTGAGTCAGGGTCTCACTCCGTCACCCAGGCTGGGGTGCAGTGGCACAATCACAACTCACTGCAGCCTTGACCTCCTGGGCTCTGGCGATCCTCCCAACTCTACCTCTTGAGTAGCTGGGACTACAGTCACACACCACCATGCTGAGCTAATTTTTTGTATTTTTAGTAGAGATAGAGTTTTGCCATGTTGCCCAGGCTGATCTCGAACTCCTGGACTCAAGCCATCTGCCCACCTCAGCCTCCCAAAGTGCTAGCATTACAGGCACATGTGCTACCTACCGTGCCCAGCCAACAGATAAGAACTTTAAAGCAGCTATTACATATATGTTTAGAGAAACGAAATACTTTCAGATAAATGATCATTGAAAGGATTTATCAGCAGCAGATCTTTTCTACAAGAAATACTAAAGGAAACTATTTGGCCTGAAGAGAAGTGACAGCGGATGGAAAGTCAGTTCTCAGCAAACTACAGGCATATGAGTGAACAGATGAGGAGAGACACGGATGGAGCAAGTGGGGCTTTTACCAAGTGGGGATCAAAAGCATATAGGAGTTTCTTGCACTGGAATAACTTTTTCTATAAGCTTGAAGTTTGTTAATTTATAGAAAAAGCATTTATGCATCCATTTCTTATTTAACCAGGTTTTGTTTTTCCTCTCATACCAATCATCAGTAAAACTGAAAAACAGGCGAGGTGTCTACGGTGTCTTAGACAAGCTTACGCTTCTTTATTCTCTACTTAGTCCCATAGTATCTAATATCCTCCTGTTCCCTATCAAAATCTACTTCCAGAAAGGAATCTAAAACACACTTCCACAAAAGTCTGGATGACTGACAACAGTCAAAGCGTTACACTTACAGGGTGTTTGGTCTGCATTTTAACAGAGAGAGGTTTCAATAGGAGGGAAAGGAAGTTTTTAGACATTAGAGAGCAGTGGTAATTTTTAGAGATAAGAAAGTGTTTATGGCTTCTGAAATCACATCATGTAAGCAATTAACTTCGCCTTCTTGTCTGGCCACCACTTCCAATTCTGCTCTCCTCTATCATCTTTTTTTGTTTTTTTCTCCTCCTGTCCCAAGACAGAGTTTCACTCTTGTTGCTCAGGCTGGAGTGCAGCCGCAATCTCGGTTTACTGCAACCTCTGCCTCCTGGGTTCACGCCATTCTCCTGCCTTAGTCTCTTGTGTAGCTGGGATTACAGATGTGCGCCACCACACCCTTTTTTACATTTTTAGTAGAGATGGGGTTTCACCATGTTGGTCAGGCTGGTCTCCATTGATCTCAGGTGATCCACCTACCCCAGCCTCCCAAGGTGCTGGGATTAAAGGTGTGAGCCACCACGCCTGGCCCTCCTCTATCATCTTAAACATTAGCAATCAGAGTGTCAACTGTTCCCCATCAAAATTATTAAATGCACTGGAACTCCTAAAAAAAAAAAAAAAAAGTGATTCTGGCCGGGCACAGTGGCTCACGCCTGTAATCCCAGCACTTTGGGAGGTTGAGATGGGAGGATCCCCTAAGGTCTAGAGTTTGAGGCCAGCCTGACCAACACGGAAAAACCCCCTCTGTACTAAAAATACAAAATTAACTGGGCTTGGTGGCGCAGGCCTGTAATCCCAGCTACTCTGGAGGCTAAGGCAGGAGGATCACTTGAACCCGGGAGGCAGAGGTTGTGGTGAGCCAAGATCGCCCCATTGCACTCCAGCCTGGGCCACAAGAGCAAAACTCCTTCTCAAAAAAAGGTGATTTTACAGTTTTGAATCCATTTAAAACAGGGCTGTCAACTTTATTGTCTTATCCCCTTGAGACAGGAAGACAGAATGTGTCCAGAATTGGTTCCTTCTGGTGGGTTCTTGGTCTCATTGGCTTCAAGAATGAAGCCGCGGACCCTCGTGGTGAGTGTTACAGTTCTTAAAGATGGTGTGTCCGGAGTTTGTTCCTTCAGATGTTCAGATGTGTCTGGAGTTTCTTCCTTCTGGTGGGTTCGTGGTCTCACTGACTTCAGGAGTGAAGTTGCAGACCTCCACAGTGAGTGTTACAGCTCCTAAAGGTAGTACAGACCCAAAGAATGAGCAGCAGCAACATTTATTGTGAAGAACGAAAGAACAAAGTTTCCACAGCATGGAGGGGGACCCGAGCAGGTTGCTCCTGCTGGCTCAGGTGGCCAGCTTTTAGTCCCTTATTTGGCCCCGCCCACATCCTGCTGATTGGTCCATTTTACAGAATGCTGATTGGTACATTTACAAACCTTTAGCTAGACACAGAGTGCTGACTGGCATGTTTACAATCCTTTAGCTAGACAGAAAAGTTCTCCAAGTCCCCACCTGACCCATAAGCCCAGCTGGCTTCACCTCTCAAAGCCCCTCTAAACAGGACACCCCAACTGCTGTTGGGAATTGGGTGATGACTGCTCTAGCTACTTCCTGCTGGATAGGGGCAAAGAAGGAGCCCTGCAGTTGTAGTGTCCTCCAGAGGGGAACTCTCTAGGCCAGTGAAAGGGCCAGTGGGTTGGTCCAGGGGTCCTTGGTAGAAGCTGTTAGTTGAGCTCATTTGGGGTTCCATTTGTAAAACCATCTGTAACTTGATGGCCTTGATCCTAGAGGAAACAAATTTGACAAAGAGGTTAAAAATACGGGGCCTGAAGGCAAGTAATAGCAAGATGGCTGCCATGGGACCTAGAAAGGGGAGAAGCCATGTTTCCCAACTCCAGAGGTTGGTATAAGAGTTTGAAAGGCATCTGATTTCAGAAGCCTTTTCCTGTAAACACCAGGCGGCATCTCGTACTATCCCTGACTGGCTAGTGTAAAAACAACACTCTTCCCCTAAGAGGCACAGAGTCCTCCTTTCTCAGCAGTGAGGAGGTCTAGACCTCGGTGGGTTTTGGAGAGTCACTGCTCCCAAAAAGTCTATTTGGGATTGTAGAGTAAGGATAGATTTCATTATTTCTTACAAGCTGTCTGAGAAATCCTTTGAGAGTGTGTGGGTAGTAGGATAATGAAGTAGACAAACTGGCTATTCTGGTTCCTGTAGTAGTAGCCGTTCCTAACCGTATAAGTAGGGGTATTAGTTGTATGGCTCTGTGCTGACGGACTTGAGCTTTGAGGGGTACTGATAGGGTCTGATTTCCTGGGACAATGTTAATGTTGGGACTTAGAAAGACTAAGGTGCAGGTGCCTGTCCAGTTAGTGGGGAGGCAGATATAAGTTGACGTTCCACATAAGAAGAATATACCTTGGCTGGGTAGACAGAACTGGTTGTGTATGTTAAAAAGGTGTGTGAATTTGTTGTTTTCATTTTCCCATACTGCTAGAGTACTTGCCAAGGTAGCTCTGGTGAGTGGCTGGAAAGGGGTGTTGGGAGCATACTGAGTGGCTCCCTGCATTCTATTTCGTTTTCATCCTGGCAGGAGCTACAGTATATAGTCCTGTCACAAAGAGTATGGTTAGTATGCTGCTTAATAATATGATGAAATAGTAAAAGGATTCCATTAAAGGGGCAAGGAGAGGTGTTAAAGATAAAGATTATGTAGGTTTTCACTTATCTTTTTTAAGGAGGATGGGGTTTTTCTTCAGGATCAGTGGTAGGAGCCTCTTTAGTCTGGGATGTTTCCTTCCAAACTAGGAGATGAAGTCCTCCAATGGTTCGCGGGTGTATCGAGGCTGGTCTGGCTGATCTTGGGACTCCTGAGCTGACGGTCCCACAGGTTCCTCAGGGGTGTCCAAAATTTGACTCAGGTGTGGTGAATCCAAGATTCCACTCCTGACACCTTAACTGTAGTGGGGGGAGAGAGGATTACTGAGTATGGTCCTTCCCACAAAAAGTCCATAGATGGGGAGGTAGAGGGGAGAGATTTGACCAACACTGTATCTCCTGGTTGAAACAACTCTATTCCTTTTTCTCTGTGACATCCTTCAGGTAGGTTTTTAAGGTTTTGTTGATATTTTGCCAAAGAAGTTATATCTTTGACAAAGTTGGCTGATTCCTGATCAAGTAGGAGGTTATTTGTGAGAAAGGGTCGTCCACACAGCATTTCATATGTACTGAGCCCTATTTTGTGAGGGTGAAGATAAGTGAGGAGAATTTCGAATTCTCAACAAGGCCATGGGCAAAATAGTAGGCCATGGGAGATGAGCTTCTTGTGTTAGTTTCCTTAAATGTCTCTCGAGTGTTTCATTTGCCTTCTCAACCCTCCCTGAGGATTGTGGCCTCCAGGCACAGTGAAGGTGACATTGTATCCCTAGCATCCTGGACATTCCCTGAGTTATCATGGCTTTAAAAGTCAGACCATTGTCCCTCTGTAAGCTTTGGGGAAGCCCAAATCTAGGAATTATTTCATGAATTAGGACTTTAATCACTTCCTGAGCCTTCTCTGTCTTGCAGGGCAAAGCTTCTACCCAATTTGTAAAAGTATCAGCACAGACCAACAAATATTGAAATCCCTTTGACTTAGGCAAATGGGTGAAGTCTAACTGCCAGTGCTCTCCAGGATAGTGACCTATTCTTTGTTCCCCCAGGGGCCTTATGATGGACCAAGGGATTATTCCTTTGGAACACCTCACAGGGTTTGACTACCTGTCAAATAGTACAGAGGAGACTTGGCCCTGTAAATAGGAATTTGGCCATTTGATGAGTGTTTTCAATACTCATATGAAAAGTTTGGTGGAGGGTTTTAAGCATTTTCCACTGGCTGGCTTTGGGTATAAGTACCTTTCCTTCTTCTGTCATTAACCACCCCGAGGTGAGAAAACTATGCCCCCGTGAAAGTCCCTATTCTGTTTCAGTTGGGGAATACTGGGGCTTAATCTCTTAAAGGGGGTTGTTCCATACCAAGGGTCCTTCCATAGGTATTTCTAATGGAAGGTTCCACGTGGCAGCAATTTTGGCCTCAGCATCTGCCTGACGGTTTCCTTCTGCCTTTTCTCCTTCACCTTTCCGATGGCTTTGGCAGTGTAACACTGCCACTTCCTTGGGTTTTTGCACTGTGTGCAATAACTCCATAATTTCATTGTGGTATTTAATGGGGGTTCCCCCAGAGGTTAGGAACTCCCTTTCTTTCCATATTGCAGCATGGGCATGTAGAATTAGATAAACATACTTGCTATCTGTATACACATTTATTCTTTTTCCCTTTCCCAGTTCTCAGGCTTGGGTAGTTGCCACTAGTTCTGCTAACTGGGCATTGGTCCCTGCGGGAAGAGGCTTACTTTCAAGTACGGTTACATCACTAACTATGGCATAATCTGCCCTTCTATCCCATTCTCCACAAATGAACTTCCATCACTATATAGGTTAAGGTCAGGATTAGCTAAGGGGACTTCTAAGAGATCATCTCAGTTGACATAAGTCTGGACTATAATTTGTTGACAGTCATGCTCGATTGGTTCCCCATCCTCTGGGAGAAAAGTGGCAGGGTTGAGGGCCATGCATGTACGTATTTGAAGCACCAGTCCCTCAAGGAGTAGCACCTGGTATCTAAGTAGGCCATTGTCTGATAGCCATAAACTTCCTTTGGCACCTAGTATGCCATTTACATCATGAGTAGTCCAGACAGTGGACTTGTATTATTTTCCTTGTATTATTTTGATAGCCTCTGACACTAAGACGGTTACCACTGCAACTGCCCATAAACAGTGAGACCAGCCTTTTGCTACTACATCAATTTCCTTACTTAGGTATTCCACTGGTTGTGGGGTTGTCCCACAAGTCTGAGTAAGGACTCTAAGAGCTATCCCTGCTCTCTCTGTGACGTTATAAAGAGAAATTTTTCCTGTGGGAAGGCTTAAAGCTGGAGCTTGTACTAGGGCCTGCTTTAAGGTTTTGAAGGCTGTTTCTGTGCCTAGCTCCCATTCTACTAGATGAGTATTTGCCCTCTGAGTCTCCTTGATTTGAGTATAGAGGGGCCTGGCTATCTCATTGTATCCTGGGATTCATAGTCGGCAAAAGCCGGTAATTCCAAGGAACCCCCACAACTGTTTTAATGTCTTAGGGTGAAGATAAGTCAGTATAGGCTGTATTCGTTCCTTGCTGAGGGCCCTGGTTTCTCTGGCTAAGATTAGGCTTAGATATTTGACCTGCTGTAAGCAAACCTGGGCCTTCGACCTAGACGCCTTGTACCCTTGATTAGCTAGAAAGTTCAAGAGATCTAAAGTAGCCTGCTGGCATGAGGTTTCCAAACTGGTAGCCAAAAGTCAATGATCCACATACTGAAAGACCAGAGTGCCTGGACTTGAGAAGTGGCCTAGATCTTGGGTCAGTGCCTGACCAAACAGATGAAGGCTATCCCTAAATCCTTGGGGCAAGAAAGTCCATGTAATTTGGGACGTGTGGTCTGTGGGATCCTCAAAGGCAAAGAGAAACTGCAAGTCAGAGTGCAGGGGAATACAGAAGAAGGCATCCTTGAGGTCCAGAACAGTGAACCATTCTGCTTCCTCTGGTATTTGAGAGAGCAGGGTATAGGGGTTGGGTACAACTGGACATAGAGGAATTACTGCCTCATTGATGAGTCTAAGATCTTGCACTAGTCTCCACTGACTGTTTGGTTTTTGTACTCCTAGAATTGGGGTGTTGCAGGAACTGCTGCATTTCCTTACTAAGCCTTGAACTTTTAAATGTTTAACAATATCCTGTAATCCTTTATGAGCTTCAGACCTTAAGGGATATTGCCTTTGATAAGGAAAAGTGGTGGGGTATTTTAGCCTGATTTGGACTGGGTGGGCATTTTTTGCCCTTCCAAATTGTCCTTCCAATGCCCAGACCTCAGGGTTGATTCCCTCCTCAAGTAGGAGACAAGAAATGGATAACTTGTTCCCCATATTCATGTAGATAACAGCTCCAGCTTTGGCTAATATATCCCTCCCCAATAAGGGTGTGGGACTTTCAGGCATGACAAGAAAGGCATGTGGAAAGAGCAAAGTCTCCCAATTACAACTGAGGAGGTGGGAGAAATACCTGGTTACAGGCTGTCCCAGGATTCCTCAGATGGTAACGGATCTTGAGGACAGTCATCCAGTACAGGAGATTAACATTGAGAAGGCCGTGCCAGTGTCCAGGAGGAAGTCAATTTCCTGGCCCTCAATGGTTAAACGTACCTGGGACTCAGTGAGGCTGATGACATAAGCTGGCACTTGCCGCTGGCTCCCTCAGTCCTGTTGTTGGATCATCTGGTTGGGGGCTTCTGGCCTAGAAAACCATTGCATTCTGGGGCAGTGTGCCTTCCAGTGATTGCCTCAACATAGTAGACATGGACGAGGGGAGGCTTGTTTCTCGCTGGACAATCTTTTTAAAGTGTCCTTGTAAACCACACTGATAACGAGCCCTACCGGGTGATTGGCCTGCTCCATTTTGTGTCCTCTCTGAATCACCAAGGTTTGTTTGTCTGAGGGCCATGACTAAGGCTATGGCCTTTCTCTGATCTTGCTTTTTCTTTTGGGCCTGTTCCTATTATAAAACACCAAGGTAGCCAGGTTTAATAAGGTCTCCAGATTTTGTTCAGGGCCCAGGACTCGCCTTTGGAGCTTTCTCCTGGTATCTGCAGCTGAAAGGGTAACAAACTTATCTTTTAGAATCAATTGACCCTCAGCCGGGCGTAGTGGCTCATGCCTTTAATCCCAGCACTTTGGGAGGCCAAGGTGGGCGGATCACGAGCTCAGGAGATTGAGACCATCCTGGCTAACATGGTGAAACCCCGTCTCTACCAAAAATACAAAAAAAAAATTAGCCAGGTGTGGTGGCAGGTGCCTGTAGTTCCAGCTAATTGGGAGGCTGAAGCAGGAGATGGCATGAACCCAGGAGGCAGAGCTTGCAATGGGCCGAGATCGCACCATTGAGCTCCAGCCTGGCCAACAGAGCAAGACTCCATCTCAAAAAAGAAAAATCAACTGACTCTCACGTGATTCAGGTGACAGGGGAGTATATTTTCTTAAGGCCTCCCATGGCTGCTAGAGGAAGGCAGAAGGATTTTCTTCATTTCCCTGAGTTATGGTGGACATCATTGAATAATTCATGGGCTTTTTCCTAATTCTCCTTAGTCCTTCTAGAACACAGGTCAACAGATATTTGTGACTCCAGTCCCTATGATCTGAGTCGAGGTCCAAGTGGGGATCCATACTGGAGACGGCTTTCTGACTGGTAGGGAATTTGTCCCTTTCTTTGGTTATCATTCTATCATTTACTTGACTAAGATACCAGGTATCTCCAAACTCTTGGGCTGCCCTTTCATTAACGGCCAGGGTTTGATCTAACAATAGCATGACATCTCTCCAAGTGTGATTGAAGGTTTGCCCTAGACCCTGTAGGACATCCATATACCTATCAGGATTATCTGAAAGCTTCCCCAGATCTGCCTTGATCTGCTTTAAATCAGAGAGGGAGAAGGGGACATGTACCCGAGTTGGGCCAAATTCCCCTCCCCCTACAGCTTGAAGGGGACAAAACTGATAACCTGGGGTTTTTTGTGGTCCTTTGGAGATTTCTTTGCTCGTTTCCTTCTGGGTGGGGGAGATTAGAGGAGGCTTATTAATAGAAAGGGGAGCTATAGGGAGACTAAGTTATGGGGGTAAGCTGAGAGGTCCTCCTGTGGGATGTAAATTGCAAGCTTTGCAAAGTTGTGGATTGTCCTTCAATGAAAAGAAAGCTTGGACATAAGGTATTTCACTCCATTTGCCTTCCTTCTTACAGAAAATGTCAAACTGCAGGATAGCATTGTAATTTGTACTTCCCTCAGGTGGCCATTTTTCCCCATCAGAGAGAGAATATTGGGGCCAGGCCATAGTGCAGAAAAAAATGAGACACCTCTTTTTCAGGGTTTGCAGGTCAAATTTGTCCCAATGGCTTAGGACGCATTTCAAGGGTGTGCTTGTTGATGCCTGAGTGTTTCCCATCGGAAAGACAAAACCACCTGCAATTTTGGTTTGCTTGTTTCTCTCCCTGCCCAAGAACATGCAACAGTCCCTGGATCCTGCTGATTGGAATAGTTGCACCAACTGACGCAGCAGCAGAAACACCCCTTGCCCAAGAACCCGCAACAGTCCCTGGACCCTGCTGATCAGAATAGTTGCACTCACTGACGCAGCGGCAGAAACACTAGTTTTCCTCCTAGACCACAAGGAGGACCAAGGAATGTCGGATTTAGTGATCCTTACTGACGCATTCTCGAAAACCTGCACCCTTGCCCGTCCTCCTAGACCACAAGGAGGACCAAGAAAAATCGGATTTAGTGGCCCTTACCAAATGCATTCTCAAAAACGTGTTAGAGTCCTAAGCGTTCTCCTGTTAGTATTGGGACTTTACCTGTGTCCTATAAAGATGTTATGTCCCAAAAATGAAGTGGAGGGCCATACCCTGAGGGAAGGAAGGGATCTCCAGAGTTGGAAGGGTGATGCCTTTTGTCCTCACTTATATGTATAGGAAGGATACAATTTATGAATCTCCCCATATCCTAGCTTCAGGAATAGCTTTTGTTAGGCCTGCTTGTCTGAGGAGGGATCCTAAAATTCCAGAGAAGATTGTCCCCCCGCCAACGGGGCTTTGGGCAAAAATTATGTCTTTCTGATCAGTGAGGAGCCCGGGTGCCTAAAGAAGGCAAGAGAGTCCTGGAGTTTATACTAGAAATCATTCTTATAGAAGAAACTAGAAAAGCACCAGAGACAGGGACAGTGGTTTTTAGAAGCAGGACTAGCCTCGGAGAAGAGAAGCAATAGGAAGTTTGTCTGACAGGCATTAGGACCCAGGAGGCAAGGGTCAGGATAGATAGGATAGATGGGCGAGTCTCACTTGGGCAACGTGACTTTGAGAGTTCCACTCATGGCCTCAGGGTCAACCAACTTGCTGTTGGGACCCTGGAGCTGAATGGTTTTCCTCTCTGTTGACCCTAGGCTCAGCTCAGAAGTACAGGAAAAGCAGAAGCTGGTTCCAGGAAAACCAATGCTCCCAACTCCTGACTACACTAGTTGCTTTTAACTGGCCAACAGGTGCCCGGTATTTAGCTTCCAAATTCTAAGGAAAAATAGGACAGAATAGCAAGCGAAAGGGGTCTGATGGTACTCACCGCTTGATGATAGTCAATAGTCCCTTTGTGGTTGCCAAAATGTGTCCAGAATTGGTTCCTTCCAGTGGGTTCTTGGTCTTGCTGACTTCAAGAATGAAGCCGCAGACTCTTGTGGTGAGTGTTACAGTTCTTAAAGAAGGTGTGTCTGGAGTTTGTTCCTTCAGATGTTCAGATGTGTTCGGAGTTTCTTCCTTCTGGTGGGTTAATTGTCTCGTTGACTCCAGGAGTGAAGCCACAGACATTCATAGTGAGTATTACAGCTCTTAAAGGTGGCGCGTCCAGAGTTGTTTGTTCCTTCCAGTGGGTTCCTGGTCTCACTGACTTCAGGAGTGAAGCCGTAGACCTTTGCAGTGAGTGTTAGAGCTCTTAAAGGTAGTGCAGACCCAAAGATTTAGCAGCAGCAAGATTTATTATGAAGAGCAAAAGAACAAAGCTTCCACAGTGTGGAAGTGGACCCAAGTGGGTTGCCGCTGCTGGCTCGGGTGGCCAGCTTTTATTCCCTTATTTGGCCCTGCCTACATCCTGCTGATTGGTCCATTTTACAGAGCACTGATTGGTCTATTTTTACAGAGTGCTGATTGGTGCATTTACAAACCTTTAGCTAGACACAGAGTGCTGATTGGTCCGTTTTTACAGAGTGCTGATTGGTGCATTTACAAACCTTTAGCTAGACACAGAGTGCTGATTGGTGTGTTTACAATCCTTTAGCTAGACAGAAAAGTTCTCCAAGTCCAACCCAACCCAGAAGCCCAGCTGGCTTCATCTCTCAAGAGGACAGCAGATAATAATCTTTTTTTTCTTTTTCTTTTGGG
>NW_012107019.1:721326-722396 GCF_000951045.1 Mandrillus leucophaeus | reverse complement strand
AACTGTCAACCTCAGGTGATCCACCCATCTTGGCTGCCCAAAGTGCAGGGATTACAGGTGTGAGCCACCATGCCCAGCCAGGAGTTAAAATTTTTCAAAAAATATATAATTACTCTTTAAAAGTGTTCAGTAACAAACTTTCAATTTATCATGCCAATGAAAGTGGTTACATGGAAAACCTGAAAAAGCAAACAATCCAAGTCACACATTTGCCTTTCCAAATTAGTTTGCTATACCAGTATTTTAATTGGTTTGCCATCTCTAAGCTCTTACAATTTATGATAATCCCAGCAAACACAAATCCATTTGCATTCCAAAGGGAAGGAACTATAAAGGGGGTGCAGGTGATCTACAAAATTCCCAGTTGGTATTTGGGAAATCTTGGGCGGACCAATCACATGTTTAACCCTATCTTATGTCCCATTAAGACTGAGGAAAACCACTGCCAGGCACAGTGGCTCACGCCTGTAATCCCAGCATCTTGGGAGGACAAGGCGGGTGGATCACAAGGTCAGGAGATTGAGACCAGCCTGGCCAACATGGTGAAACCCCGTCTCTACTAAAAATACAAAAATTAGTTGGGCGTGGCAGGAGAATCGCTTGAACCGGGGAGGCAGGGATTGCAGTGAGCCAAGATCCTGCCACTGCACTCTAGCCTGGCAACAGAGCGAGACTCTGTCTCAAAATTAAAAAAAGAAAAGAGTAGTCATGGTGCAGGTGATTTTTTTACACATGAACTTTTTCCATTTTTATACTCAGTATTAGCAAACTACCACATTAGTCCAAGTGTCACAACATCATGTTTTGAATTTATTCGAGTCACTGTCTTCCACAATTTATAGTATTTATTTATTTATATTTGAGACAGTGTCTCACTCTATTGCCTAGGCTAGAGTGTAGTGGCATGATCTCCTTTCACTGCAACCTTCGCCTCCTGGGTTCAAGCAGTTCTCTGCCTCAACCTTCCGAGTAGCTGGGATTACAGGTGCCCGCCACCAAACCTGGCTAATTTTTGTATTTTTAGTAGAGATGAGGTTTCACTATGTTGGCCAGGCTGGTCTTGAACTCCT
>NW_012107019.1:709278-716541 GCF_000951045.1 Mandrillus leucophaeus | reverse complement strand
TGCTGATTGGTGCATTTACAAACCTTTAGCTAGACACAGAGTGCTGATTGGTGTGTTTACAATCCTTTAGCTAGACAGAAAAGTTCTCCAAGTCCAACCCAACCCAGAAGCCCAGCTGGCTTCATCTCTCAAGAGGACAGCAGATAATAATCTTTTTTTTCTTTTTCTTTTGGGAGATGGAGTCTCACTCTCTCACCCAGGCTGGAGTGCAGTGGCATGATTTCAGCTAACTGTAACTTCCGCCTCCCAGGTTTGAGCAGTTCTCTGCCTCAGCCTCCTGAGTAGCTGGGATTACCAGCACCTGCCAGCATGCCTGGCTAATTTTTGTATTTTTAGTAGAGACAGGGTTTCAGCATGTTGGCCAGGCTGGTCCTGAACTCCTGACCTTGTGATCCACCTGCCTTGGCCTCCCAAAGTGCTGAGATTACAGTTGTGAGCAACCGCACCCGGCCAGCAGATAATAATCTTTTTGTCACCACCTTAGTCATGAAGAAAAGTGAACGTGTGAGTGACCCTTCCAGTCCTAAACTTTTACAGTATTGAGAAGTGTGAAGATTAGACAGGGAAAAAAATGTTTGCCCACAGACAAATGGGAGCATTACAAAGGCAGGTATATAAAAAGATAGTTTCTGACAAACATATGGTAAAATACTATATAAATGGATGTTTTTAACTTAGAACTGGTTTTAGAAAAACACACACATAAATAAAACTTGATTTCCTTTCTTCTCATGTCAAGTTTTTCCTTGATCCACTGTAGTACCTTGAAATAGTGAGAGGTGAAGCCAGCTGGACTTCCTGGGTCGAGTGGGGACTTGGAGAACTTTTCTGTCTAGGTAGAGGATTGTAAACACACCAATCAGTGCTCTGTGTCTAGCTAAAGGATTGTAAATGGACCAATCAACACTCTGTAAAATGGACCAATCAGCAGGTTGTGGGTGGGGCCAAATAAGGGAATAAAAGCTGGCCACCCCAGCCAGCAGCAGCCACCCCAGCCAGCAGTGGCAACCCACTCGGGTCCCTTTCCACACTGTGGAAGCTTTGTTCTTTCACTCTTCACAATAAATCTTGCTGCTGCTCACTCTTTGGGTCCGCACCATCTTTAAGAGCTGTAGCACTCACCACGAAGGTCCACGGCTTCATTCTTGAAGTCAGCAAGACCTAGAACCCACCGGAAGGAATAAATTCTGGACACAATAGTAGGTGTTTAACAAATATTTACTTAATCAAATCAGGTTGAATCCAGGGCCATGCTGTCTCAGAAAGTAGCAAGTCTATGGAATAACTTCATTCTCATATTTTTTTTTCCCCCAGCACAGAAGAGAGCAACAGGGATTCTACCATTCTTGCAGCTCTTTGCTGGCAGTCCAGTGCATGTTGTGAAAGTCAGTAAATCTGCACAACTTATCCTATTAATACCCTCCAAAAAGCAGAATAGATTTTCCCCTCAGAAAGGAAGATAGATTTTTCCCTGAAAACACTCCAGAGTACAGTGTTCTAGATATTTTTCAGGAAGTTTTGTGTTTGCTTTTGTTTTTGTTTTTGTTTTGAGATAGAGTCTTGCCATGTTGCCCAGGCTGGAGTACAGTAGTGTGATCTCGGCTCACTACAACCTCTGCTTCCTGAGTTCAAGCAATTCTCCTGTCTCAGCCTCCCTAGTAGCTAGGATCACAGGCACCTTCCACCATGCCTGGCTAATTTTTTTGTATTTTTAGTAGAGATGGGGTTTCACCATGTTGGCCAGGCTGGTCTCGAACTGTCAACCTCAGGTGATCCACCCATCTTGGCTGCCCAAAGTGCAGGGATTACAGGTGTGAGCCACCATGCCCAGCCAGGAGTTAAAATTTTTCAAAAAATATATAATTACTCTTTAAAAGTGTTCAGTAACAAACTTTCAATTTATCATGCCAATGAAAGTGGTTACATGGAAAACCTGAAAAAGCAAACAATCCAAGTCACACATTTGCCTTTCCAAATTAGTTTGCTATACCAGTATTTTAATTGGTTTGCCATCTCTAAGCTCTTACAATTTATGATAATCCCAGCAAACACAAATCCATTTGCATTCCAAAGGGAAGGAACTATAAAGGGGGTGCAGGTGATCTACAAAATTCCCAGTTGGTATTTGGGAAATCTTGGGCGGACCAATCACATGTTTAACCCTATCTTATGTCCCATTAAGACTGAGGAAAACCACTGCCAGGCACAGTGGCTCACGCCTGTAATCCCAGCATCTTGGGAGGACAAGGCGGGTGGATCACAAGGTCAGGAGATCGAGACCAGCCTGGCCAACATAGTGAAACCTCATCTCTACTAAAAATACAAAAATTAGTTGGGCGTGGCAGGAGAATCGCTTGAACCGGGGAGGCAGGGATTGCAGTGAGCCAAGATCCTGCCACTGCACTCTAGCCTGGCAACAGAGCGAGACTCTGTCTCAAAATTAAAAAAAGAAAAGAGTAGTCATGGTGCAGGTGATTTTTTTACACATGAACTTTTTCCATTTTTATACTCAGTATTAGCAAACTACCACATTAGTCCAAGTGTCACAACATCATGTTTTGAATTTATTCGAGTCACTGTCTTCCACAATTTATAGTATTTATTTATTTATATTTGAGACAGTGTCTCACTCTATTGCCTAGGCTAGAGTGTAGTGGCATGATCTCCTTTCACTGCAACCTTCGCCTCCTGGGTTCAAGCAGTTCTCTGCCTCAACCTTCCGAGTAGCTGGGATTACAGGTGCCCGCCACCAAACCTGGCTAATTAGAGATGAGGTTTCACTATGTTGGCCAGGCTGGTCTTGAACTCCTGACCTCGTGATCCACCCACCTCAGCCTCCCAAAGTGCTGGGATTATAGGTGTGAACCACCACACCCTGCCCATTTTTAAATTTTTTTAAGATAAAGTCTGGCTCTGTCACCTAGGCTGGAGTGCAGTGGCATGATTATGGCTCAATGCAGCCTTGACCTCCTGGACTCAAGCAGTCCTCCTACCTCAGCCTCCTGAATAGCTGGAACTACAGATGTGTGCCATCATGCCTGGCTAATTTTTGTTGTTGTTGTTGTTGTTGAGATAGGGTCTTGCTCTGTTGCTCAGGCTGGTCTCAAACTCCTGACCTCAAGTGATCCTCCAGCCTCCCGAAGTGTTGGGATTATAGGTGGGCACCACCACACCCTGCCCACAGCTTATAGTTCTTAAGCAAAGTCTAACATCCCATTACTGTCTTACATGTCAATAAAATATTGATAATCAAACAGTGTGTATTGGAAACTGACTGCTACTGAGGAAATATGTCAATAGCCCAGATCACTGAAGAAGGTGCCAGCCTGGCTAATTGCAGATAAACTTTATACTCCCTTTTGAACAGTCAAGGCTTTTATCAGCAAATCTTTCTGGGAAAGGATTTCTTTCCCTTTCTTCTTGGAGACTTTTGATCATCAGTCAGCTCTCTCTTTTCATCTTTAAGACTTGTGATGTTTTCCACAGAGGACTGGAGACTGGGTTTTAGAAATGCAAGTTCCAAGGACAGATTTTCATTTATCTACAAATTTTAAATGAATAAAAAGTGTTTGAAAAGTTAATTACTCAGAATTTGCTTATTTAATTGCATTCTAACTTTACTTAAACTTCTGGATGTTTTTGGCCTTAAGCTGCCTTATTTAATGGCCTGTGGTCCGTTGCCATGGTGAAACAGAATTAATAACAATTCTTACTTATGCAAACTTAATACTTGTCAAATATACCCTTTCTTTGTTAAAAAAAAAAAAAAGACCCTGGCAAATCTGGTAGACTTCAAAAGTATTATAAATTTTTAGAAACCTACTCCTTAATTATAGCTGTTTAGAAATTTGAGATGAACACATTAACAACATATGACAAATGTAGACACAGTTCTGCTCACTAACAGCTTTGACTGAAGCTTGACATTTGCTTTTTCAAGCTGTTTGAGAGTAATTTTAGCTCCAAACTATTCTGAATGGAGGGAAGTCACTTCATGGTCCAAATAATCTTTTTCCTTTTGAACTCTATAATTACTTGTCGTTATTGGCCAATTGAAAGGATCAAGTTTATCTTTCTCCTAAGTAGTTAAAATAAAATTTGACTTTTGTTCAGTTTGTATTGTTATATTTAATGCAATCAAAGGCAACTCTACGTTTCTGCGTACTATAGGACAAGTTTGAAAGCACCAATATAGGTAGAAAATGAGTTAGGCAACTCAGTTAATAAAACACATGACTAGAAACAGTTCCAGCATGTTTCAATCTATGCTGTATCTGTTTCAATTTGAGGATATTATTATTATTGTTTTGTTTTGTGTTTTTTTTTTTTTTTTTTGAGATGGAGTCTTGCTTTGTTGCCCAGGCTGGAGTGCAGTGGCGCTGTCTCAGCTCACTGCAAGCTCCGCCTCCCGGGTTTACACCATTCTCCTGCCTCAGCCTCTGGAGTAGCTGGGACTACAGGCACCCGCCACCTCACCCGGCTAGTTTTTTGTATTTTTAGTAGAGACAGAGTTTCACCGTGTTATCCAGGATGGTCTAGATCTCCTGACTTTGTGATTCGCCTGCCTTGGCCTCCCAAAGTGCTGTGATTACAGGCATGAGCCACCGCGCCTGACTGAATTTGAGCATATTATTAACCTTGGTAGGCTTCATTTTGTTCATCTGCTAAGAATAAGACTTCCTTTACCCTAGATTGTTCATTCTAAGTGATACACAATCTAAGCCCCTTGGAATATAATGTAAAATCCTTTGTTGTTATTTAATATAGTTTTTAATAGGTTACCAATGTATATACCCAAGACTCCGTCACAAAAAAAAAAAAAAGAAAGACTTTCCACTCTGTGTTTCTATGATTCTCCTAATAGAAACAGAAAGATTTAGAGGTCCAAGCATTGTTTCTGGGAGAAAAATAATACAGATGTTATTCCTGGGGAATGGTGTAGCATGCCTAAT
The DNA here is from genome assembly GCF_000951045.1 of Mandrillus leucophaeus. NCBI lineage: Eukaryota > Metazoa > Chordata > Mammalia > Primates > Cercopithecidae > Mandrillus > Mandrillus leucophaeus. Next base: position 711,589 of record NW_012107019.1, on the reverse strand, counting down.
TTATCAGATAACAAAGCCACCTTATTATTCAAGTCCCTCTGAGATAAAGAAAAGTCAAGCAAATGGCAGCAAGTAATTTTTTCTTACAATATTTTTAAAGTATCATTTTCAAAAACTCAAATATAAGAGATTCTTTTTTTTCCTTTGTGTTCACATGATTACCCCACAGTTTATAAATCACAGGTCTATTTTGTACATTTTGTACCAGGCAAGTCTGGGCACGCAAAGATTGTAGCAAGTTCACAAAAGCCACTTCACATACTTGGTTGTCATTTAGGTTATAACTTTGAGAACAAAAGAAGACAAACTCTTTCATAATGATAGGCAGGTCTACATAAATTGCCGCACAAACTAAATTCAGAAAAACTTCCTGTTGAAAAAGTTATTCTTTTACTGACACTCTGCCATAATACTTTCTGATATTTTTAAAAATATCCTCAGTGGCCGAGCGCAGTGGCTCACACCTGTAATCCCAGCACTTTGGGAGGCCGGGGAGGGCAGATCACCTGAGACTGGGAGTTCGAGACCATCCTGACCAACATGGAGAAACCCCCGTCTGTATTAAAAATACAAAAAATTAGCCGGGCATGGTAGTACATGCCTATAATCCCAGCTACTCGGGAGGCTGAGGCAGGAGAATTGCTTGAACCCGGGAGGCGGAGGTTGTGGTGAGCCGAGATCACGCCATTGCACTCCAGCCTGGGCAGCAAGAGCAAAACTCCATCTCAAAAACAAAACAAAACAAATAAACAAAAAAACACTATATCCTCAGTAATTTGTAAGTATGACATGAAGGTTTCCGTACCTTTTCTCCTCTCCTGTTTATTCCTTCTGTGAGTCACTGAGTCTGCAGCCACCCAGGCTTCCAACTGATGACTGAATGTAGTCTAGCTTTTCCCCCAAAGCAGTTACACTGACACTTTATAAATCACAGAAAGAGAGTCAAAAGTCATAACCTTAGGAGCACAGATAAGAAGATAAGACTTGAAGTTTGTTCATTTCCTTCCTCTAATGGCTCTTTTTGCTATAGTTTCCCTTCAATGACTCAAGAATATCCAAGTTAAAAAAGATAGAGAGACAAAAAAGACTCCCCTGCAGTTCAGGTATATGCAGTAAAAAAAGCCAGAGCACGGAAGTCAGTAGCTACATCCCCTAGGCATATATTGGAGGGATTAGCAATGCAAGCTATGAACAGAGACAGACCTGGGGACCTGGATTTAAATCGCAGCTTTTTTTCTTTCTTCTTCTTTTGTTTTTTTGTTTTGTTTTTTGAGTCAGAGTCTTACTCTGTCACCCAGGCTTGAGTGCAGTGGCACGACCTCGGTTCACTGCAACCTCTGCCTCCCGGTTTCAAGCAATTCTTGAGCCTCAGCCTCCAGAGTAACTGGGATTACAGGTGCCTGCCACCACACCCAGCTAATTTTTTGTATTTTTAGTAATGACGGAGTTTCACCATGTTGGCCAGGTTAGTCTTGAGCTCCTGACTTCAAGTGATCCACCCGCCTCGGCCTCCCAAAGTGCTGGGATTACAGGTGTGAGCCACCACACCTGGCCCCAGCTCTTTTTCTTACCAGCAGTGCCCTGCACCCTCATTTATAAAATGGAGATGATATCTCTCCCATAAAGAATTATTTTCAGGATTAAATGAAATGTCCAATGTTAACTGCTTGGCACAGTGTCCGACAGAATATGTATTCCATTAGAGTTGTTATTATTGGTGTTGTGCTTGCTTTGAGCCACTCTATATAAGTTATGCTAAAAATAAGGTGAGAGGTGGGCATGGTGGCTCATGCCTGTAATCCCAGCACTTTGGGAGGCCAAGGCAGATAATCGATGCCAGGAGTTTGAGGCCAGACTGGGTGACATAGCGAGACTCCATCTCAAAAAATAATAATAATAAATTAGCCAGATGTGGTGGCGCTTGCCTGTAGTTCCAGCTACTCAGGAGGCTGAGGTGGGGGGATCACTTGAGCCCAGGAGTTTGAGGCTGCAGTAAGCTATACCACTGCACTTCAGCCTGGGTGACAGAGCAAGATCTTGTCTCTAAAATAAGGAAATAAGTAAGTAAATAAATAAATACATTACTAGGATAAATCAGGAAAAAATCATTCTTAGGAGTAAAATATTTGTATTATATAATTTTTTAAATAATGAAGTTTCACACTTTAAGTAACATACAGTAACAGAACTACATGCATATGTTATTCCAAAGCTACTCAAATGAATAGATAAGAACCCTTTAGAATTACCATAGCAGGATTTAAGGGGTAAGGGGTGTTAGACCTTGATTTTCCTTTTTTTTTTTTTTTTT
>NW_012107019.1:704248-708776 GCF_000951045.1 Mandrillus leucophaeus | reverse complement strand
TTGTCCAGGCTGGTCTTGGACTCCTGTCCTTAAGTGATACTCCTGCCTTGGCCTCCCACAGCATTGGGATTATAAGTGTGAGCTACCATGCCTGGCACTTTTGTTAATTTCAAAACCTGAATCAAATTTTACGAGGCCTCATGATTTCAGAAGTGGTAAGCATAGTCATGCCCACTTCAAGAATAAAACATGTACAGTCTGGCTAACATGGCGATACCCCATCTCTACTAAAAACACAAAAATTAGCTGGGCATGGTGCGCCTGTAATCCCAGCTACTCAGGAGGCTGAGGCAGGAGAATCACTTGAACCCAGGAGGCAGAGGTTGTGGTGAGCCAAGATCACAACACTGCACTCCTGCCTGGGTGACAGAGCCAAAAAAAAAAAAAAAAAAGAATAGAAAGTGTAGTTAAAAAAAGAGCTCAGCGGGCTGGGCATGGTGGCTCACACCTGTAATCCTAGCACTTTGGGAGGCGGAAGTGGGTGCATCACCTGAGGTCAGGAGTTTGAGACTGGCCTGCCCAAAATGGCAAAACCCTGTCTCTACTAAAAATACAAAAAAATATTAGCTGGGCTTGGCCGAACACAGCGACTCATGCCTGTAATCCCAGCACTTTGGAAGGCTGAGGCGGGTGGATCACCTGATGTCAGGAGTTCGAGACCAGCCTGACCAACATGGTGAAACCCAGTCTCTACTAAAAATACAAAAATTAGCCAGGTGTGGTGGTGGGCGCCTGTAATCCCAGCTACTCGGGAGACTGAGGCAAGAGAATCACTTGAACTTGGGAGGTGGAGGTTGCAGTGAGCTGAAATTGTGCTGTTGCACTGCAGCCTGGGGGACAAGGGTGAGGTTTTGTCTCAAAAAAAAAAGAAAAAAAAAAAAAATTAGCTGGGCTTGTTGGCAGGTGCTTTTAATCCTAGCCTAGCTACTTGGGAGGCTGAGGCAGGAGAATTGCTTGAACCAGGGAGGTGGAGGCTGCAGTGAGCCTCGCAATGAGATTGCACCACTGCACTCCAGCCTGGACAATAAGAGCAAAACTCTATCTCAAAGAAAAAAAAAAAAAAGAGCTCAGCTAGTGACAAGTTGAATGTCTAAGTCCTCTTTTGTGTGGCTGTAAGAGTTGAGAAGATGTCTTACCTATAATATATATTGAACAAGTTAATACTGTCTCCAGTGAACAATGTGAAAATAGCAATTATTCTCTATGTAGAAAACATATGAATCACTACTGTAAGGATTCTATGCTTATAAGGAAAAAGGACCGACTAAAGCTTTCTCAAGGTCAAAGAAGACAGAGATTTGAACTCCGAGCCTTCATAAGGAATCAGAACCAGGAACTGGAAACCTGTCAGGAACCAAGGAAGATCCAGTCTCTCTCCCCTTCCCGGCTCTTGCTCTGTTTTGCTCTGTAGGACAGCTTTCTCCCTGTACACCACCTCTTAGTCTCAATCCCTGATCACCGGCACAGCTGTCCCTGCATGGCTGCTTGATGCTACATGACCTCTTGGGGCCAGCATTAGATGCAAACTGACTCAGTCTGTCTGAGCCCCAGTTCTGAATTCTTAGGAGAGAGATTCTGATTCACTCAGTCTGAGCCAAGTGTCCACAAATGGTCCAAATTACTGTGAGCAAGAGACCATGGGAATGGAAAGTTCTTGGCTAAGGCATTGTAAGGGTGAGAGGAGATGACTCCTAGAATTCAACGTAGACAATGACACGGCCACTAAAATGGGTCATTCCTTCCTTCCACCAGCACTGACTATCATGAGTCAGGCTGTGCTGGCGACTCAAGGATGAATAATTCCCAGTCCCTAGCCTTGAGGAGGTCAGAATTCAGAAAACAAGACAGGACAACTAAAGAAACGCTTTAATGAGGACAAAATACAAGAAATATGAGTAAAATAATTCAGGACTCTAAGGGATAGAGGGTGTAACACAGAAAGATCTGGAAGAATGCATTATAAACTCGCAAAACACATGCATTAGGCGAAACGTGAGTTAACTTATGTCAACTTTAGAATTTCTCTTCATTGAAGGACACTACAGACAAAGTGAACGCAAATGACAGGTCCAAGAAAAGACTTTCTCAATCATGAAAACTGACAGGGATTTAGTACAAATCCGTAAGAAAATGATGGCTGTTCCGCTGGGCGATGCGCACGCATTGTACACAAGTAGTGCTCACACCAGAGGAGAGAGCCAAAAGTGCCAGGCATCTGAGGAGATGATAACACTCAACCATGATCACTTTACACCAACAAGACCAGCAAAACCAGTAGGCGCCCTGTGTGGACAGAGCTTGAGCTCTGGGCTGGGAGAGCTGACCCGTGCTTCTGTCCTAGAAGGATTTCTCAAGGAAGATGAGGATAGAGTGAGGAACCAGCTCGGAAGGGTGTTCTGACTCCCAAGCTTGTTTTTTTTATTCTAAAGACAAAGGAGAATCAAGAGAAGATTCTAAGCAGACCCGCGACACAGCCAGAACAAAACTGACGCAACTCCCGGAGTTAAAAACAGACTGGAGACAGAGGTGGCTGCTTAGGAAATGAATTGAGGGACGTGTATATATAAAATTACATACGATGATTAAAGAAGAATGCAAAATAGTATGCAGAGACTAGCGATTATTGTTAAGATCGGCAGAGTATGTTTACTAAGATCAGAAGTGAATCTGTAATTGAGCATACCATGTTTAATATTCAAAGGGTTCTTTTTTCCCAGGCAGCAGCCTGTTTACGGTTTTTTTAATTGTACAAAATTGTTTAGAATCCTGGGGCCTAAACATTAAGAGTGTTACTTAAACAAACAAAAAGTACACAGAGATTAAGTCTAGAGTCATTATTCTTTGATCTTGTCTGACAGGTAAAGGCTCAGCAGACTTTGGTGGTTTGACTTTTTATGTTTTTTATATGACAGTTATGAAAATTTAAGCCAGGCACAGTGGCTCACGCCTGTAATACTAGTGCTTTGGAAGGCCGAGGTGGGAGGATTGCCTGAGGCCAGGAGTTCGAGACCAGCCTAGGCAACATAGTGGGAAACTGCCTCCACAAAAATTTTTAAAAATTAGCTGAGAGTGGTGGTATGTGCCTGCAGTCCTACCTACTCAGAAAGCTCAAGTGGGAGGACTGCTTGAGCTCAGGAGTTTGAGGTTGCTGTGAGCTATGATCTCACCATTGCATTCCAGTGGAGGCAACACAGTGAGACCCTATCTCTACAAAAAATTTAAAAATTAGCTGAGCATGGTGGCATACCTGTGTCCTAGCTCCTTGGGAGACTGGGGCCAGAGGATCACTTGAGCCCTGGAGTTTGAGGCTGCAGTGAGCCATAATCGTACCACTGCATTCTATCCTAAGTGTCATAGCAAGACCTTGTCTCAAAAGAAAAAAAAAAAGAAAAAAGGATAGAAAAAATGTAAAGCTTAGTTATACATAAATCACTCTTTACATAATGTAACTGCTCTGAGTTTATGAGATTATGGGTAATTTTTCAAAATGTCTTTTGAAAAAGTTCCTGTGGTGTCTACAATGAGGTTATACATCCATCCTTAATCTGTACCCAGTTTCTCTGTGACACTAATTGGTTATTCAGCTGGCAGCTGATGTCACTGGTGCCCAATCATGGGGTGGGCAGAGCAGCTGGCTCCCTGAGGAGGGCAGGAAAGCAAGGCCCCAGCTATGGGCAGGTTCTCTGCAATGATGGCACCTATGCAGTTCTTGTGATTTTAAAGGCATGAAGCTCACCAGTCCAATGAAGTAGATGGTCAATAAGTGCTTATTAGCTTCTGCTTTGTATGTGCAGAGATTTAATTACCTCTACTCCTAAAAAATAGTTCATTTTGGCTTCTGTAACCTGAATATTAATTAGCATGTCATTCTCTTTCCTGTACATCTCCCCATTTCAGAGCAATGCCAGCACTGAGAAAACACAAAGTCCTTTTTCTTATTTGCTTCCAGTTTTCTAATTTCGTTTTCTCTCTCTGCCTCGCTCCCTGTTTTGTCTCAGCCCCAGTCTCTCCTCCTTCCTTTTGTACCCTGTGTCCTAGGCTTAATGGCTATGTCTCACTCATCCATGAGCAGGCTGCATGGAGACCTAAACACAGTCCGGACAAACGAACCCTCAGAGTAAAATGTCAAATCCAGCTTATTTGACAATCAAGTATTCGAGCCAACATCGAAGAAGCATGTACACATTATGTTACTTGCTAGGATGTTAAAAACATTAGATAGATTTTTTTCTTTTGAGATGGAGTTTTGCTCTTGTCGTCCAGGCTGGAGTCCAGTGGCATGATCTCGACTCACTGCAACCTCCCTTCTCCCGCGTTCAAGCTATTCTCTTGCCTAAGCCTCCAGCGTAGTTGGGATTACAGGTGCTCGCCACCACGCCAGGCTAATTTTTGTGTTTTTTGTTTGTTTGTTTGTTTGTTTGTTTGTTTGTTTGTTTGAGACAGAGTCTCGCTCTGTCGCCCAGGCTGGAGTGCAGTGGCACGATCTCGATTCACTGCAACCTCTGCCTCCTGGGCTCAAGTGATTCTC
>NW_012107019.1:700988-703222 GCF_000951045.1 Mandrillus leucophaeus | reverse complement strand
AAAAAAAAAAAAAAAAAAAAAAAGAAAAAAGGGACAGAGTCCAGGCTGGAGTGCAATGGTGTCATCTCGGCTCACTGCAACCTCCACCTCCTGAGATCAAGTGATTCCCGTGCTTCAGCCTCCTGAGTAGCTGGAATTACAGGTGTGTGCCACTACGCTCAGCTAATTTTTGTGTTTTTAGTAGAGACTGGGTTTCGTAATGTTGGCCAGGCTGGTCTCCAACTCCTGACCTCAGGTGATCTGCCCACCTTGGCCTCCCAAAGTGGTGGGATTACAGGCATAAGCCACCATGCCCAGCCTCAGGCCTAATTTTCTTATTGGTTTTAATTTAAGCACCTTTAAAGATTTGCTTCATACTTTTCAGCCATTATATATAGTTTAAAATATTTAAGTAGGCCTGGCGTGGTGTCTGTAATCCCAGCACTTTGGGAGGCCAAGGTGGGCGGATCACGAGGTCAAGAGATCGAAACCATCCTGGCCAACATGGTGAACCCCTGTCCCTACTAAAAATACACAAATTAGCTAGGCGTGGTAGAGTGCACCTGTAGTCCCTGCTACTTGGGAGGCTGAGGCAGGAGAATCACTTGAACCCGGCAGGTGGAGGTTGCAGTGAGCCAAGATTGTGCTACTGCACTCCAGCCTGGCAACAGAGTGAGACTCTGTCTCAAAAAAAAAAAAAAAAAAAGAAAAGAAAAAATATAAGTAATAAATGAATAATAAATAATGAACACAGCTTTATTCTACTTAATGTAATAGATGAGTTCCAGAAAAGAAGTATATGAATAAAATTATGAATAGAAAGAATAGAACTTCAAGTGACTAAGTTCTGTGAAGGAATTCTCTTGTTAATTATTTAATAATTAAAGAATGATCTTGTAAAACAAGGTGGCACCACGATAAAGTGGGTAATTATGGGATTTGGAGAAGTAAGACCCAAGCTTCAGCCCTGAGTTTGCAAAGTTGAGCTGGATTATATCCAAACACTCTTAGCCACAGTTTTCATCTATAAAACCAGAATTATTTCACAATGTTATTGCACTTTGCAAAAGATAAAGTACTATACAAGCATGAGCTGTTGCCATAATTATCTGCAGAGACTTTTTTTTTTTTTGAGACGGAGTTTTGCTTTTGTCGCCCAGGCTGGAGTGCAATGGCGCGATCTCAGCTCCTGGGAGAAAAGAACTAAATACATTTAACGTGGCTTGGGAATAGCCAGTAGTTCTGCCTGTCCTCATGCCTTAAGGAGCTGTTTTGGAAATGAGAAGACAGACATTCTCAGCTTCCACGAATTTCCTCAACTCTAGTCATTCTAGTCATCAAAACGCCCTGTGATTCAAAATATTCTTTCTTTTCTTCCTGAGAAACCACAATGAAATTATTTCTTGATTACTAAAGGAAATGGAAGATTTTCCATCTCAGATGGCAGACTGAGTACATAAATTTAGAAACTCTATTATAATGCTAATTACTAATATTTTAAAAACTCCAACAATAAAGAGAATAGAAAGGGGTATCATCAACAAACAAGAGAGTTCAACAAATTTCTGTAAACACAAAGTGCACGGAAGTGATGGTGAGAGATGAGATCGGTGGAAAGCCTAAGTTGCTGATAGCCAGGGCTGTGACTGCAGGGCTGGGGCTGAGCATGACCCAGAGAGCAGAGCCTAGAAAGCCTTCGGACTCCTAGGCAGGTCAAAGTGGGTCTGAAAACAGGGAGATTTATCATAGGTTTCTTCATTTCTTTGTTTATTTAGAGACAGGGTCTTGCTCTGTCACCCAGGTTGGAATGCATTGGTGCCATCATGGCTCACTGTAGCTTCAACCTCCCAGGCTCAAGTAATCCTCCCACCTCAGCCTCCCAAGTAGCTAGGACCAGAGGTGTGCACCACCTCGCCCAGCCAATTTTTAAACTTTTTGTAGAGATGGGACCTCCCTCCCTATCTTGGCTATGCTGGTCTTAAATTCCTGGGCTCAAGTGATACTCCCTCCTCATCCTCCTAAAATGTTGACTTACAGGCAACAGCCACCATGCCCCAGTCCAAAGATTTATAAATTATATTAAAACAAATCCTACCCCTAGAGTCCCCAACTTCCCTATACAAAGTGTCTTGTAGCCAGGTGTTTAAACCCCAAGCAAAGAAAAGGCATCTTTTCTTTCTTTCTTTCCCTTTCTTTCCTCCTTCCTTCCTTCCTTCCTTCCTTCCTTCCTTCCTTCCTTCCTTCCTTCCTTCCTT
>NW_012107019.1:694260-699109 GCF_000951045.1 Mandrillus leucophaeus | reverse complement strand
CTAAAAATACAAAAATTAGCCAGGCATGGTGGCAGACACCTGTAATCCCAGCTACTCAGGAGGCAGGAGAATTGCTTTAACCCAGGAGGCAGAGGTTGCAGTGAGCTGAGATTATGCCACTGCCCTCCAGCCTTGGGAACAAGAGTGAGACATCATCTCAAAAAAAAACAAAGAAAAAATGTGGTAGACTGATCACATTAATGGCACTCATTAATAGTCTTCCTCTATCCATGCCCTTTACGCTGTAACTTTGAAGTCCCTTCCACTTTGATTTTGGTCTCAGCCATGTAACTTGCCAAAGAGACATTTGCATACTTGATCTACACAGAGGCTTGAAGAGTTTCAATCTTTACTGCTCCTGTGTCTTTGACATGAGATTGTGTGCAGGCTTGCCTTCCGGAGGTTGAGTTACCACTTGGAGTAGAACCAGGTCATTTCAACATCAGCTATGCTAGACAGCCACCTGCTAGTCAGCCCTCCAGTTGACCACAGACACAAGAGCAAGCCACGCCAAGATTAGCTGAATCCAGCCCAGATTTACAGAACCACCTAGCTCACCTATAGATTTGCAAGAAATTCAGCCTGGGCAACATGGCAAAACCCCATCTCTACCTACAAAACATACACAAATTAGCTGTACATGGTGGCGCACCTGTAGTCCTAGCTACTTGGGAGGCTGAGATGGGAGGATTGCCTGAGCCCAGGAGGTCAAGGCTGCAGTGAGCCATGATTGTGCCACTGCACTCCAGCCTGGGCAGAGACCCTGTCTCAAAAAAAAAAAAAGGATTTGTGAGAAATAGTTTTAAGCCATTGCATTTTGAGATGGTTTGTCACAGCAGTAGCTGATAACACAAACTTGAGAAAGCATCCTAGAATTTAGAGAAAATAAAGAAAAAGAACCTGGGCATGGTGGTGTGCACTATAGTCTCAGCTACTCAGGAAGAGAAGTGAAGCTGGGCTGGGCTTCTCAGCTACTCAGGAAGAGAAGTGAAGCTGGGCTGGGCTTCTCAGCTACTCAGGAAGAGAAGTGAAGCTGGGCTGGGCTTCTGGGTGGGATGGGGACTTGCGGAACTTTTCTGTCTAGCTGAAGGTTTGTAAACGCACCAATCAGCACTCTGTAAAAATGCACCAATCAGCGCTCTGTGTCTAAAGGTTTATAAACGCACCAATCAGCACTCTGTAAAAACGCACCAATCAGCACTCTGTGTCTAGCTAAAGGTTTGTAAATGCACCAATCGGCACTCTGTAAAACACACCAATCAGCACTCTGTTAAATGGACCAATCAGCGCTCTGTAAAATGGACCAATCAGCAGGATGTGGGTGGGGCCAAATAAGGGAATAAAAGCTGGCCACCCAAGCCAGCAGCAGCAACTCACTGCGGTCCCCTTGCGTGCTGTGGAAGCTTTGTTCTTTCACTCTTTGAAATAAATCTTGCTGCTGCTCACACTTTGGGTCCATACTACGTTTATGAGCTGTAACACTGTGAAGGTCTGTGGCTTCACTCCTGAAGTCAACTGAGACTACAAACCCATGGGAAGGAAGAAACTCCGGACACATCTGAACATCAGAAGGACGAAGCTCCGGGGACACCATCTTTAAGAACTGTAACACTCACCGCGAGGGTCTGCGGCTTTATTCTTGAAGTCAGCGAGACCAAGAACCCCCCAGAAGGAACCAATTCCAGACACATTTTGGCAACCCAGATGGGACAATCACCAAGTGATGAATACCATCAGATCCCTTTCGTTTGCTATTCTGTCCTATTTTTCCTTAGAATTTGGGGGCTAAATACTGGGCACGTGTCGGCCAGTTAAAAGAGACTAGTGTGGCCACAGAACTAAAGACACGGGTGTCAGGCTTTCTGGGAAAGGGCTCTCTAACAACTCCTGACTCTTCAGAGTTGGGGGCATTGGTTTGCCTGGAAACAGCTTCTGCTTTTCCTGTACTGGGCTGAGCCTAGGGTTGACAGAGAGGAAAGCCATTCAGCTCCGGGTCCCAACAACAAGTTAGTTGATTTTGCGGCCGTGAGCGGAACTCTCAAAGGCATGTCACCCAAGCGAGACTTGCCTATCTATCCTATCTATGCTGACCCTTGACTCCTGGGTCCTAAAGCCTGTCAGACAAACTTCCTCTCACCTCTATTCTCCAAGACTAGTCCTGCTTCTAAAAACCACTCCCTGTCTCTGGTGCTTTTCTAGTTTCTCCTATAAGAATGATTTCTAGTAGGGACCTGGGCTCACCAATCGGAAAGACATAATTTTTGCCCAAAGTCCCATCGTAGGGGGTACTATCTGGAATTTTAGGATCCCTCCTCAGACAAGCAGGCCTAACAATAGCTATTCTTGAGGCTAGGATATGGGGAGCCTCAGAAATTGTATTCTTCCTATTCATATAAGTGAGTACAAAAGGCATCACTCTTCCAACTCTGGAGATCCCTTCCCTCCCTCAGGGTATAGCCCTCCATTTCATTTTTGGGACATAACATCATAATAGGACAGGAGTAAAGTCCCAATACTAACAGGAGAATGCTTAGGACTCTAACAGTTTTCGAGAATGTGTCAGTAAGGGCCACTAAATCCGACCTTCCTCGCTCCTCCTTGTGGTCTATGAGGAAAGCTACTGTTTCTGCTGCTACGTCGGTGAGCACAACTATTCCAATCAGCAGGGTCCAGGGACCATTGTGGGTTCTTGGGCAGGGGGAGAAACAAACTAAAACCGCAGGCAGCTTTTTCTGTCAGATGGGAAACACTCAGGCATCAACAGGCTCACACTTAAAATGTATCCAAGCCATTGGGACCAATTTGACCTGCAAACCCTGAAAAAGAGGTGGCTCATTTTTTTCTGTACTATGGCCTTGTCCCAATATTCTCTCTCTGATGGGGAAAAATGGCCACCTGAGGGAAGTATAAATTACAATACTACCCTGCAGCTTGACTTTTTCTGTAAGAGGGAAGGCAAATGGAGTGAAATACCTTATGTCTAAGCTTTCTTTTCATTGAAGGAGAATCCACAACTATGCAAAGCTTGCAATTTACATCCCACAGGAGGACCTCTCAGCTTACCCCCATATGCTAACCTCCCCATAGCTCCCCTTCCTATTAATGATAAGCCTCCTCTAATCTCCCCCACCCAGAAGGAAACAAGCAAAGAAATCTCCAAAGGGCCACAGAAACCCCCAAGTTATTGGTTATGTCCCCTTCAAGCTGCAGGGGGAGGGGAATTTGGCCAAACCCGGGTACATGTAGATGATCCTGATAGGTACATAGATGTCCTACAGGGTCTAGGGCAAACCTTCTATCTCACTTGGAGAGATGTCACGCTATTGTTAGATTAAACCATGGCCTTTAATGAAAAGAATGTGGCTTTAACTTCAGTACGAGAGTTTGGAGATACCTGGTATCTTAGTCAAGTAAATGATAGAATGGCAGCCAAATAAAGGGACAAATTCCCTACTGGTCAGTAAGCCATCCCCAGTATGGATCCCCACTGGGACCTTGACTCATATCATGGGGACTGGAGTCGTAAGCATCTGTTGACCTGTCTTCTAGAAGGACTAAGAAGAATTAGGAAAAAGCCAATGAATCAGTCAATGATGTCTACCATAACTCAGGGAAAGGAAGAAAATCCTGCCTTCCTCAAGTGGCAATGGGAGGCCTTAAGGAAATAAACTCCCCTGTCACCCAACTTGCTAGAGGGTCAATTGATCCTAAAAGTTAAATTTATTACCCAATCAGCCACAGATATCAGGAGAAAGCTCCAAAAATGAGCCCTGGGCCCTGAACAAAATCTGGAGGTATTATTAAACCTGGCAACCTTGGTGTTCCATAACGGGGACCAAGAGGAACACGCCCAAAAGGAAAAGCATGGCCCTCAGACAAACAAACTTTGGTGTCATGGCCCTCAGACAAACAAACTTTGGTGGTTCAGAGAGGACAGAAAATGGAGCAGGCCCATCACCTGGTAGGGCATATTATCAGTGTGGTTTACAAGGATGCTTTAAAAAAGAATGTCCAACAAGAAACAAGACGCTCCCTTGTCCATGTCTGCTATGCTGAGGCAATCACTGGAAGGTGCACTGACCCAAAGGACAAAGGTTCTCTGGGTCAGAAGCCCCTAACCAGATGATCCAACAGGACTGAGCATGCCCAGGACAAGCTCCAGCTCATGTCATCACCCTAACTGAGCCCCGGGTGTGTTTAACCATTGAGGGCCAGGAAATCGACTTCCTCCTGGACACTGGCATGGCCTTCTCATGCTAATCTCCTGTCCTGGACGACTGCTCTCAAGGACCGTTACCATCCAAGGAATCCTGGGACAGCCTGTAACTAGGTATTTCTCCCACCTCCTCAGTTGTAATTGGGAGACTTTGCTCTTTTCACATGCCTTTCTTGTCATGCCTGAAAGTCCCACACCCTTACTGGGGAGGGATATATTAGCCAAAGCTGGAGCTATTATCTACATGAATATGGGGAACAGATTACCCATTTCTTGTCCCCTACTTGAGGAGGGAATCAACCCTGAGGTCTGGGCATTGGAAGGACAATTTGGAAGGGCAAAAAATGCCCACCCAGTCCAAATCAGGCTAAAATACCCCACCACTTTTCCTTATCAAAGGCAATATCCCTTAAGGTCTGAAACTCATAAAGGATTACAGGATATTGTTAAACATTTAAAAGTTCAAGGCTTAGTAAGGAAATGCAGCATTTCCTGCAACACCCCAATTCTAGGAGTACAAAAACCAAACAGTCAGTGGAGACTAGTGCAAGATCTTAGACTCATCAATGAGGCAGTAATTCCTCTATGTCCAGTTGTACCCAACCCCTATACCCTGCTCTCTCAAATACCAGA